>NC_091126.1:5846250-6172500 GCF_040183065.1 Periplaneta americana
CCGGGGAGGCTCGCACTTCTGATAGATCTAGTGTGCGATCCAATGAACCTCCCTTTCTCCCTTTCTACCCGCATCGGTGTGCAAACCTGATCAAACATAATAAGAAAGGAAGATATCAAATATCCCGACCAGTCATTCAGTTCAGTTTAAATCGCTGAAAGTTTAATGCGATTTCCGGTTTTAATAGGTCGTACTAACGCAAAATAAAAGTAATTTTCTTATTGTCACTTGACTGGCTTATCAAAGTCATCACTCATCAGTCAATGCTTGATCAGATTTTCGTACGAGCAGCGAAAATATATTTAAACACTCTGTATGCGACCACAAGACTGAGGCGGAGTCGTCGTAGTGAACACGGGCCGTTATTCGGTCGCTTATTATCGTAGTCAGGCACTTGAAATGCACGCAACTGTGCGATTATTCTGTGTGAAAAATAAAATATAGTGTAGCACACGCAAACCGTCAAATTTGGGTGAACAGCCAGGAGATCCTAACGACAGCGCGAAATCACGACATGCTGGTCACAAGGCCTCAAGTGCTGCGGGTATTACGCGTTCAATAATGATGCGAGACGGGCAACGGATGAAGATTCCTCTCTATAACGGAACACGGGCTAGGCCTACATCACACATATGTTAAACACTGACGTCGATAGCTTCGATCTACACAAGAAAATTCTTTACTAGGAAGTCAGAGGTGGAAATATCTCAAACTACAGAGAAAAGAGCAAATTTCTGTTCTATGCTGTAAGTAAACACTCCTGGGCTGTTAACTTGAATTTCGAAGTACTGATGTTATTCGTAATTACGAAGGTATACACTAAAAATTATTTTGAAATATTATGCTGCTCATATAGATAACACTATTCTACAAAACATAATAATATACAGTATAATTCAAGTATACTGTTTAATTTGGTAAAAGATGCGAAATACTTACTTTACATCTGGACAAATAACGAGATATCACAAAACCAACTGAATTTTCCATTTTCCTTACGAAAATAGCTACACATTAATTTCTATAGTTAGATAATCTTTAAATGAAAAAACGAATCAAAGCCGGGATATGAGAATAAATGACAGAGGGAAGTGCAATAAGGACAGGAGTACGACAAGGATGCATTTAACACCTAATCTGCTCAACATCTACTTGGAGGACTTAGTGAAGAACTGTTTTCAGAACATGGGTGAATGTAGGAGGAAGAAGAATAAAGTGCATGAGTTCCTGATTATATGGCATTATTAGCACAAGAGATGATACTATGTGATACGCTACTGGAGCTAAATGACAGCTGTGAGCAGTACGGGATGAAGGTAAATGCAGACAAGACGAAGACCGTGGTTGTCGGAAGAAAAAGAAAGGAAGTAAACGTGCGAATTCAAAATGAGACAGTATAACATAAGTGAACGGCTTCAAATAGTTGGGGATTACTATAAGTAGTAACATAAGCTGCTGCCAGGAAGTCAAAAGAAAGATAGCAATGACAAGGAAGCGTTTAAGAGAAAAGGGAGGATCTTCTGAGGATCTTTGGAAAAAGAACTAAGGAAGGGACTAGTGAAGTGCTTTGTGTGGCGCGGAAATGTGGGCATTGCTACTAAGTGAAGTGAAACAAATGGAATCATTTGAAGTGTGGATATGGAGAAGAAATTGGAAGTGCGATTTGCAGAAACAAAATAAAGATGAATCTGTGCTACGAAGAATAAGTGAAGAAAGATTAAGCTCAAAGTAATCAGAAAGAGATAAAGGAATTGGCTGAGTAGAAGCTGCCTACTGGTGAACGGGAGAAAAGAAGATATCAGATGATAGACAATATTAAGATATATGCAGAGACTAAGAAAAGTGAACGATATGCCCTTGGGCAGTAAAGTACAGTGTGAATGAATGAATTTTATTCTCCTTGGCGTGAAATACATTTCGCAAAATAATAACAAAGAAAATTCATCATTCTCAATCTTGTTTGAATACAGTCAGGCTCATGTACATTTTTGTGTAAGTAACGATTTAGCTATACAGGGTGAGTCAGGAGGAAAGGTACGTGGTGTGAGGGGAGATAATATTGGTGATTCTGAACAAAAAAGTTTATACGAACATATGCCCTGTTCTTAACAGATCTGACATAGAGCTGTTTGAAAATCACGGACGTCAGTCTCATGTCCTTCATCAGCACTCACATGGGGACGCAACCAAAACGACAATACACTGTAGTAGTAGAGTCAATTAAACCTATCCTGGGCGCTGGATCGGTCGCGGTGGAGTCAGGCACAGCGGCGACACTGATATAACCTCGGAAGTTATGAGCGTCATTAAATGTGGTCAGAACCGGGTGACGAGATCACGATGTATGGGGCTCTACCTCCATTTTCCCATACATGAGTTCAGTATGACTAGGCTACTGGACTCAACAAAGAAACGCAGGAGATCTCATATTAAATATCCGAGTCCATGAGCCAGCTTAATCGTGGTATTCATGAAGCCGAAATTTCTAGGCATAACTCACGCGACTTGGGGTCAGCACGAAACTTGGCTTCCATTTACGAGTAAAACACGATTTTTTGGATACCAGGACCGTGATTTCCGCGCGTCATCATCGTTTCGCTCATCAAGATTGGCAAATTTAATTTCTTCTTCGAATGCCTGAACAAGCATTGCGTGGGTCAGTTGCACAGGAGACATCTATTCTCACGGGTTTGTCAAAAACTGCGCCTTAGGCGTCACGATAATCTAGGCCTCCCTCCTGTACATACTCCTTAGCTAATTAATTCTCAGCTTTCTGTTGTGCTGGAACCGTTCCACAGTTGGAAAACCTCACTACACAATGAACACTGTATTTGCTGTGAGCTGTGAAAGCATCCTTAAATCCCAAAATGACATCCTTTAGCGGTTTACTTTGGGAAACACCGGATTAGAAGGTAAAACCGAGCTCTGATGCGATGGGTGTTGATGAGCAAAAAAGGATTTGTCGTGGACGGCCAGAGCGACCCAAGGACAGAGGCGCATGTGCGCGTATGCCACTCTTGCCCCGCGAGCACAATTGTGCATGGGCAAACTAAATGAACTCTGTACACGGCGATAGCATCGACCTCGCGTTCTTGTTTCCTTTGCAACAAGTCTACTATCTCTCCTTTGTGTCGAGGTCTGGGTTCGAGACGTCAACAAGTTAAAACTGATTGCGCCTGCAATAAGACAACCTACCCGGCTCTATCGACAGCGAGCTCGAGGGCGGGGACGGGGACGGGGGTGTGCACCGCGTCATGCAGAAACTTGCAATATCCAAGTGTCGCTTATAGCACTTTCTTACGTTGCCAAGCAGACAGAACTTCATCCCTGAAAATGAAGTAAGAGACTTGTGGATAGGTTTTCTTCTACTCCACTGATTGCCATTTCAAATCTCCAATAATTTCAGTACTTTTAAAAGGTAGTTAAATCATTTTATTGTATAATTCCTTATTTATGTTCAATCGCGCAGGATCTTAGATGTATTCAATGAATTCTCACGTTCATACTGGGAGCATAATTTGATGATACAACTGCCAAAATGTGTCACTGATGGCAATAGAGCCAAACAACCGCAGTTTTACGAATAAAATGTTGTGTGTAAGTATTCTATACTTTTTACGTAGTTAATATTTAAGAAATTTTAATAATTTTAACTGTGATATCTATTCAGCAAATGTTCCTTCAGAAGAGAGATAAAGATGAAGAAATATCGTAGCATTTGGCTCTAAGAGCCAATTTCCTGCACGACAGAGGTCCGGTTACAACTCTGCCACTTCTTACCAGGATGCCTGGTATTACCTTACTTCACAAGTAGAGGCTCACTGGTTTCGCGTGAAGTTAACACAGAACAAAATACAGAGAGGCCAAATTACACAAAGCTCAGAGTTACCATGTTACTGGAAGCGAAAATTGCAAGCAATTGCAGAATGTGTTTAATTACTGAACTACCGAAACTTCCTCTCAGAAATGGAAGAAAAGATAGTACGCTACATTAAGTAAAATATGGCAGACCGGAACTCTCACTGTCAATTGCTCGGCAACTTTCGAGAGTTTTAAAATTTGGTCATGATGTACTTTGCATTAAATTCCTTCTGAAGACATATCATTTTTTACTTTTTCATTTAACGACGCTGTATCAATTATGAAATTATTTAGCGTCAATAGAATTGGTGATAGCGAGATATTTGGCGAGATGAGACCGAATGTTCGCCATAGATTATCTGACATTTGCCTTACGGTTGGAAACCATATGACCAAAATAGAAAATCACAAAAGCATAAACTCTCCCCATTAGTTGAAGACTTGGTGTAGGCATGTCTAGTGAGTAGTGAATATCGAAAGCTCTTAGACAGTGAAGACAGCCTGCAACAAACAATTCATAATCAATTATGATGTCTACCTTCCAGGATAGTTTATTTACTTAATACTTCTCGTAAGTGCCTAGTAGCTGAAGAACTTCTAGAGGCAACACCGCTCTCTTCATATACTTCTTTGGTTCATTATCGTGGAATGTTCGCAGTGTAACAGAAAGTAGGCCTATATCGACAAAGGGAGTAAAAATGTAATAATTTTATTCTCTCTAGAAACGGAAAGCAGATTAATTAGACAGACGGCTTAAATTGCATCTATCCCTGAGAAGCTGAAAACAAACGGATTGGCGTTCTAGTTTCTCATGAAGATAAACCCTATGCTTGAAAGTCTGGGCTGGCTGTTTTGAAATCTTTTCCTGATTTGTTCCTTTATCTCCAGGTATATGCTAGGACACCAACTTAAAATAGGTGGAGATATCTATCTCACAAATCCCTTAACGGTGTTTCGTTAAATTCGTCGTTGATTACGAACAGGACTAGGATTTATATGTGCCGTACATATGTGTATGAAAACGATCAACATATATGAACATTTATGTAATTATATTTTGTTAAATAGGAATCAATATGAAATAATGTAAAATGAAAAAGTGTACGGATTTAATCGCTACACTGCCTTTCATTACTTTTCAGGATCTACAAAATACATCACACTAACATACGAAAACAAAAACACACACAAGATTGGAACCTCATTCAAGAAATTAAATTACAATATCGCATACAGAACAAATAATGCTCTACAAAAACATATCAACACAAATAACACAAAGAAACAAATACAACCAGGCAGGCGTATACAAACTCAAATGCAACACCTGCAAGAACTTCTACATAGGACAGACACGCAGATAATTTCAAACACGTTACAGAGAACACATCACGACCATAACGAAACTACAAAACACTTCCACATATGCAGAACACATTACAAATGCTAATCACATGTACACAGACATCAACACAGACATGGAAATTCTACACATTCAACCAAAAAGCCAGAAACTAAACACACTAAAACAATACGAAATATACAGACACACAAAAACACATCCAAAACACACACAAACACATCCGAATGAAATTCTCAACACACAACTCAATTTCAGAACACACACTCTTCGACTCCACATCACACTACACAAACACACCCCCACAGGAAACACAAACAAAAGGCGCCAAGACCAGCAACAACTAGTTCTGAAGATGGCCTATAACAGGCTGAAACATGTTAACGAGGTAATGTGAAATTTAACACGAGAAAGACACATATGTTTTCCGAATTAACTAACACTGATTTTTAATTTTATTTTTATTTTTCCACAGATCTTAATTCAGTTTGTGGCTAAAACATTATGCCACAAAATGTTGTTCTGAATTTTCATATGTGAAGTGATATATACTGGCTGGAGCTCCGCTTTACATCACATGAAGTGATTGGCGCTATTTAAAATTCTCTTTATCGGCAGGAGTTGCATCTCATTATAGTTGAACATTTGATGTGTCACTTAGCATCATACTAATTTCACACATTTCCTCAAAGCCTATTTGTTTAAAATATATTGTGCACTTCACATTTCATGAGATCAACTAAATTACCACGTGCACTTTTAAATGCATAGTTCTTTCACAGTGTCAACATTTTTAGGTAATGTCAGGTTGCTGCTTTGCAGTTTCTGAATTGTTTTTATATAGTATATTAGAAAAAATTGACTGAATGTAACAAAGGTTATTTGTTACACGCTGGTCATTCAACAAGGACTGTTGACTTTCCAAAAAGGCGTATACGATCCGATGAGAGCAGGGCAAAGATCAGTGTTGAATTCAGCTCGCTTGCCGATGCTGTCGGTTACGACATAAACGTTTGATGTGATCCGGTATTTATTTCCTTGATAGCTTGGTGCTTAGCCGTAAAATGCGCTGATTAATTGAAAATCGTTTACTTGCGTTAATATTGTATTAACACGTATTGCAGAATAACTTTCTCATCTCTTTCAAAGCCTGCATCATTAAACTCGCTAACAATTTCTTAATTTGACAATTGTTGATCTAGGTTCTTTTGGAATTTTGAAGGTAACAAGCTCACGGGACATGAACAACACACTGACTGGGGTGCCGAATAAATGAATGAATGAATGAATGAATGAATGAATGAATGAATGAGAGGCAATGGGAGGAGAAACTTTAAAAGACATGTGAAAAACGCGTCTTCGCAAGGGAGTTCGGGGCTGAGAAAAATGAACATGTGAGCTCCAAGCTAGTTGGCCATTCGTCTCACTCCGAGTTTCGCTGCTCCACTAAAGGAACTAGGAAATTTTGAAGGGAAAATGCCGAAAAATGGACGAACGTAATACTGTCCGCATTTCACGAGAAGATTCGAGCAAGGAATGCAGGTTTTTGCCCCACTCATAACCTATCCCCGACACAGAACAGGCCGCCCAATGACTGAGCCTTAGTTTGTCCCAGCCGGCCAAGGGCACCGCCTCCATCCACCTGCTCCTCAAGAACGCCGAGTTACTGGCTTATCCTCTCCTCTTACCCCTCAAGGACCATATTCCCCTCGCAGGGACCCTCTCGTGAAATTTGGACAGTAGCTACAACATAACTGGGAGGAGAGGGGGAGGTAGTGGAGGAGCTGACTGCAGGATCGGAAGAAATGCCGAAAGGAGTAAGCCTGCACATTGAGATGATTTGCACTTATAAGTGAAGGATTATCTTGCCAATGACCTTCCGTACCTGACTGAAAGGGAAGTTTCCTATTGTTCAAGTTATAGCCACATGCATTCAAATCTCTCTTTCTTCTCAAAGACTGGAGGTTCAAAAACTACTCCTTCCTCCGACGAGTTTAGCTCTGGGACCTGTGGTATTCTTGCCATCGGTGCGGGGGGGGGGGTTGCAGGTAGATTCTTTTGTTGCTACAGCAAAGCCAAGCCGAGGGGAGTGGGAAGTATTAATCGTCCAAAAATATGCAGTCTTCAGTTTGTAGTACTGTGTGACTGTGTGCACGTGTTAGGTATTCTATGCACGAGTGAAATGGTGAATAAAAAAGTAGAACAATTCACAGCGAAGCGCGTAATATAATCGCGAGTGTAATTGAATCGCTCCATACAGAAAGGGCTTTAGTCCATTAGACCTAGTTATGAGAACACTAAAGAAAACATTCTGTAAATGCCTACTCTATTCCTTTCTGCATAGAACTCTGAGCCTGACGCTTCAGTTTCTATCTTTCCAAACATTGGACTGAATACCTTTCTGCACAGGCCGATGGAGCCACCCATAAAGAAATGATTTCCATCTATATCTCGTTTTTTTAAATTTGTGACTGAAGCCCTTTCTGTATGGACCGATTCAATTAAGATGTGTGACCAGGAAAAGAGGTTGAATACTGTGAATATTCCCCTGGCCCTTGCAACAGAGCGAGCAGCCGCTTATGCAGGCGTATATGTGGTAACTATTAGAAATATAAGAAAAGAATTGAAAATTAAGAACGCATCAGGGTCTCAATCACCAATAAAATCACCAGGGAAACAAAAGTTTGAACAAAAAAACATTCCAAAGCAATTTTCGAAAAAAGTGAAAAGAGGCGAAGAAAAGTTAAGTCTAAAACTGACAAAATGTAAAGAATTGAAATTCAGAAGGAACACTAGCTATGTCAACAACAATCTATTAAAAAGGCAAACTGTAAGTCGATTTCAGCAGCAGCAGTAGTGGTGCATGTATTGTATTCTTCACCTGACATAACTGGGAATATTAAATCCAGACCTTTGAGATGGGCAGGGCATGTAGCATGAGGCCGAGACGTAGATGGGAAGATAATATAAAATGGATTTGAGGGATGTGGGATATGATATAGATACTGGATTAATATTGCTCAGAATAGGGACAGATGGCGGGCTTATGTGAGGCGGCAATGAAACTCCGAGTTCCTTAAAAGCCATTTGTAAGTAGTTGCATTAGTACACTCCGTTTCTGTAATCTGTGGACTAAACAGACGCCTTTTGGTGGAGCCTATGACAAGCGAATGGACTGAACATATCAGTGCGGGCTGCATCGGCTCACGGCCGCTAAGGCGTAAGATGCGAGTGACAGGTGATAGGTAAGTGTGGCATTTTAGAGCGTGTCTTGAATAAATGCTTTCCCCCAAAGCGGTCATTGGACTGGCCCCTCCACTCATCGCTTGCGCAAAGGACTAAACTCCACAGATTCCAGAGACGGAGTATAGTAATATTGGCTGACGGTTTTTTATTTGTTTTGTTTTGTTTTTTTTTTTTTAGTTATGTGTTTTCCTTTACTATAATATTTGTAGTGAACGTTTGCATTTACTGCAGTAACTTTTACGGAGTTCAGGGTATATTGTCAACTTAATGAAAACTTTTTTTTTGCTGTGTTTGCACTGTTAAGTTCATAGAAGCAATGTATTTCTCTACTCGTTCTTATCTTGTTGCCTCGCCTTTCAAATTAAACCTAACATTGTTCATATATTAATGCTGGACGCTTATTTAACACACAATTTAGTAATTTAACTTAAGGGGACACTCAACTATATTTTGGAACTTTTTTCCCTATTTGACCAATCTTTTTCAAATTTGAAGAAAAAGTTTAATATACACATGGAAAGTAACATACAAAATCTCAGCTCATTAGATTCAATACTTTTCAAAATAAAAAAATATTTCAATTTTTAATCAATCATTAATTGAAATATCACTTTTAATTATCATTTTTTATTTTTTGGCTTTGTGCATTTGACTGTGACTTCTCAATGAATAGGGGAAGAATTCTGCGTATTGATTTAGTTCTGTCACGTAAATTAGTGTAGAAAATTAATTTTTCATTTCTATGACACTTTTTCTCCAATTTTTAAGTTGAGTGTCCCCTTAATAAATAAAAAAACAATATAACTCTTTTGACACAAGAATATGACGGAACCGTCTACAATATATGGGAATGGTTGGACAGCTGCGGCGGCCATCCTTGTTTCTGTATTATTGTCAGAGTATTGTGCTTCATGACAAGTTACTTCAGTTGGATTTCAAACACCATTAAAAGCTGCAGACGTTTGGACTGGTCCTCCATGAATCTACTGTATGTCAATAGTGAAGATACAAACAATATTCGTAAAATGAGTGTTGTGCCGGGAGTAATCGGTGAGTATGTTTCAATAAAATTAAATTACGTATGGAAAGAAAACCAGGACACACAACTTTTTCCACTGTATGCAAAATGCTTAAAGGCGAGTGTGTGCAGTTCCCCGAGAACATTGTTCCGAGTATCATTCCTCATCTGAAATACGCGCCAGTTACTTCGTGGGAAGTTGAGAGGTCGTCTTCCATTTATAAGAACATTCTAACAGAAGACAATTGATGGCGCAGAAAATATGGAAAAATATTTAATTATTAATTGCTCCTCCAAACAATAACTTAATGAAGTTGAATTACATGTACATCTGTAATTTTTCACTTCTGTTTTCTTATCTGTGTGCAAAAGTACATCCGATAAAGCTAGATTTTAAGTTACATATTTTTATTAATTACAGATTTATCTAGATTTTTTGTCATTTTAGCTATATATTTATATACATATTTCTCATTTTCATGTTATATAAGTTAAAATCCGGGCTCTGCTGATGAGCATCAACGAACTTCACGCGTGTTTTAAATTGAATGGACTAGGCGCAAAGAACTTCATGGCATCGATGAATCAGTTACAATTATTTTCTTCTCTTCTACACTTTTAATATTCATTGGATTTGAATTTTGAGCTGCAACACAATTTTAACTTCTGCTGAATACATGTGTTTCATGAAATAATGACGGAAGCGTAACAGCAGGCTGTTAAGTTTCAGGTTTTAAATTTCATCTTAAGATGACATTTTAAGTTAAGAATCACTACACTGGACAAGTAGCTGTCATTAAACTACGATTATACAGATGCCCACAAAATAGTTGGTTCTGAGAACTAACTCGTGAAGTGTCGCCGCTGTTTTATAGGTCTTGTACAATAGGTGAACTGTTAGATTCCCTTGTGTTTACGTCGATGACTTTCCTTGTCTATAAACATCTCTCTCTCTCATTTCACGCCGTTTCTCCTTTGTAAACCGACCTAGTTTGTCAGACAAGAACGAGCACTTAAATCCAGCCTGGTGACTCCACTCGAGTGTGTCACGCAGCCACGCCATTGATATTCTATTAATTTCACAGAAAACTATTTATATCAGTAAATTAAACACACAATTTCCGAATTCCTAATTCTTAAATGAAATGTTTAACGAATTCATTTCGACTTCCGCAATAATGTGACCCTCTTTGAGAATATGAAAGACTCCGGAGTTTTATGCGAACTTCTCATTTTGTTGGACCGTCTTCCCTATTGTATTGTATTGTATTTATTAACATTCCATGGTATTCATACATGCTTACAGCTAGAATATGGAACAGGTCAAAAAACTTAATACTATTATAAAATCTTAATTTATAGTCACAGTCTAGATGAAATATATACAGACGAGATTTACAATATAGTCTACTAGTACAACACATAGTTTTAGTATCAATTTCATGAAGTGTTACTGAATGTCATGAATTCACCTACAGAATAGAAGGCGTGAGAAATTAGGTACTTCTTTAATTTGGCCCTAAATAATTTTATGTTTTGAGTTTCATTTTTTATATCGATAGGGAGGCTATTAAAAATGTTTACTGCCATATAACGCACTCCTTTTTGTTAGCACGATAGACTTTCCGATGGAGTATGAAAGTCATTTTTTGACGTGTATTTATGCTATGAACTGTTGAATTAGTTACAAAGTTTTCACGATTACGTACGAGGAAGACTATTAATGAGAAGATATACTGACAAGCCATGGGCATTATTTGTAGTTTTTTGAAAATAGTCCTACACGATTCCCTAGATTTGGCACCTACTATTATTCTAATTACTCTTTTTGTAATAGAAATATATTGTTACTATCTGTGGAATTTCCCCAGAATATTATTCCAAAACTCATTACCGAGTGGAAGTATGCAAAGTATATTGTTTTTAAGGTATTGATATTTACTATCTTTTGCATAGATCTAATAGCAAAACAAGCTGAATTTAGTTTGGGGATAATTTCTTTAATATTATTTTTCCAATTTAACACATTATCGATTTTTAAGCCAAGAAATTTGGTTGTTGTTGTTTCTAATAGGGATCTATTGTTAATTATTGCTCTAGAAATTTGCGACGTTGAATTTGGACAGGATTTAAATTGAATTATGTTAGTTTTGTTACAATTTAATACTAATTTATTGACTGAGAACCAGTCACATACTTTGAAGAGAATTTCCTCTGTTGAAGATTGGAATGTGTTGGAGTTATTGGCTGTAATTACTATACTTGTGTCATATGCAAATAATATGGGATGACCTACATCTTTTATAAGGGGGGCAAGATCATTTATAAACACTAGAAAAAGTAGGGGACCTAATATTGATCCTTGAGGAATTCCATTATTAATAGTTCCCCATGTCGATGTAGATTTCATAGTTGCATTGATTTCAACTTTCTGTTTCCTATCTATGAGATATGAGTGAAACCATTGGTGTGCAACATCTTTAATTCCATAAAAATCTAATTTATCTAGCAGCATTTCATGATTTATACAGTCAAATGCTTTGGATAAATCACAGAAAATCCCTCCAACTTGTAATTTTTTATTTACTGCCTCCAGAATTTTGTCACTTAAACTAAATGTTTCATTTTCTGTGCCTTTATTTTTCCTAAATCCAAATTGTTCTGGGACTAAAATGTCGTATCTTTCTAAATGATGATATAATCTTTTATACATTACTTTTTCAAAGATTTTGGAGAAGACTGGTAGAAGTGATATGGGTCTGTAATTTTCTGGAGACGTTGTTTCTCCCTTTTTGAAGATAGGAATAACCACCGAATATTTTAATCTCTCGGGAAATATATCATTTAACATTGAATAGTTACATAAATAACTTAATGGCCCAGCTATAATATGTGAACTCGCTTTTAATATTTTGCTTGTTATTTCATCATACCCTGAGGAGTTTTTTGACTTTAGATTTTTAATAATTGCAATTATTTCTTGTTTGTTTGTTGGAAATATTTGAATATTTGGGAATTTTGTCGGAAAATATTGTGTTAAAGAATCTAAACTGTTAGTAACATTATCTTGGGGGATGTTGAGGTTATCACTTATTGTAAGAAAATATTTGTTAAATATGTTTGCAATTTCATTTGGGTCTGACGCTTTTGTATTGCTAGATATAAGGGTATAGTTTGTTACTTTACTTTTTGATCGTCCACTTTCTTTTTTAATTATGTTCCAAGTTGTTTGGATTTTATTATCAGAGTTTTGTATTGTTGTATTATAGTGTAATTCTTTAGCTTTTTGAATTACTTTGTGTAATATTTTTGAATAATTTTTATAGTGTTGTTTTAAGTTTGTATCATTACTATTTCTGCTCTGTATGTATAATGATCTCTTGGTTTTGCATGAGATTTTAATACCTTGTGTAATCCATCTATTGTTACATATTGTTTCATTTTTATACTTTACAGGAAAACTAGATTAAAAAATATTTAGAAATGTTTTATGAAACTCGTTGAATTTACTGCTCATATCACTTTGACTGTATACTGATTCCCATGTTTCATTTTTAAGATTTATTTCAAAATCATTTAATGATTCCCTATTTATATTTCTGAATCTCACTTTAGTTGGTTTTTTGATGATGTGTTAATATTTATACTTAGGAGTTGAGCATCGTGATCCGAAAGACCATTAATTATTGGGGTTGTTTGAGATATACCTATTTTTTCTTTTCCGATGAATATGTTGTCTATTGCAGTAGCTGAATCCCCTTGTATTCTGGTCGGAAAGTTTACTGTGTAAATTAAATTGAAAGATGCTAGCAATGAATTTAGTTGATCTTTCCTATTGCTTTCTGTTAGATAATCGACATTGATGTCTCCGCAAATAATGCATTCACGTTTCAGTTTCTGTAAGTATTCTAGTGCCTTTTCCAATAAATGAATAAAATTTTCGTAGTCTACAGATGGTGCTCTATATAGACATATTATAATGAAATTATATGTTTCATTTTCCAATTCAACAGCACAAATTTCTAAATCCCTGTCTTTGCAAAAATGTGAAAGATCAATATTCTTGAATTTAAGGTCAGATTTGAGAAATACACTCACGCCTCCATCCTCAAGAGTTTGTCAGCAGTAACTAGCACCTAATTTATATCCCTCCGGTGAGAGAGACAATATTTCCTGTTGTTTCATATGGTGTTCGGTAATACATAGCACATTCGGATTTAAATGTTCGGAAACTAAGGATGCAAGGAGTTCATCAGTCTTATTTCTTATACTTCTTATATTCTGATGGAATACACTGAATGTTGATTGTATTACGATTTGTTGATTCTGTTTATTATTATTATTGTTGTTATTTCGACTTTTTTATTTACCCTAAAAAAGGACAAGCCCTATGACGGATTACAACAGGAATTTTATTGTCACACTTACCATGGTCACATTGAAGACTGTCAGCAATGAGACGCGTTAGCGAGTCCTTGCCTCGAGAATTCAAATGCAGTCCATGATTAGTGTATTCCTCTCTTATAATGGAGGATGTGTCTATAATATTAATGTGGGCCATGTCCCTCTCCAATTGAGCCAAGTCAATCCGCAGATTTACACTCTCAACCCTCTTATTCATCCACGGCTTGTCATGCCTCTGGAAAAGGTTCACAAAACCCACATTCGTATGGTCACTCTTCTGTGCAATGTTGTGTATATCTCCATCAATTGAATAATTGAGGTTCCTGTCTAGGCTGTTTCCTGCACCCCCCACTATAATTACATGATCTTCTTTATCAAGATCTTTAGCAAGCGCAGATAGATCCCCTACAACATTGGTCACAGAAGCATTGGGTTTGAAAAAGCTGGTAACAGCATATTTCTCACCCAATGAAGCCTGGAGCCGTTGACTTATTCCTCTACCACGGCTGCTACCTAACAAAAGTATCTTCTTCCTACGCTTGGGCTCCGATACTGAGTTGGAAGGAGCATCAGATTCAGGTTCTAGAGAATCCAGAACAGAGAATCTATTGCTCAGTTCCACTTCAGTGCTAGAGGTAGCAGTGGCAGTACTAGGGACACTGGAACTCTTCCCTTTACGCTTCTGATTAGAGACTACCTCAAACTCTGGTGATTTACTTCTAACTTTAGGCTTTATAGATTTCAAGGCTGCAATTTCCTCATTAGCAAGCACTAATTGTCTGCGTAAATGGGTGATGGTTTCCGCCTGTTCCTTTACAATATCTAATTGTTTACAATATTTCCATTTCCATTGACTATTTACATTTTCAGCATTAGTATTTGCACAGTCCCAATGAAACCATATATTACATTGTATACAATTTACACCTTGACACACTTTCCTTCGACATGCACCGCACTTATCTGACATAATGCACATTTTCACTTCACTCACTTCACTTCACTTCACTTCACTTCACTTCACTTCACTAATGTTCTATTACTCTCACTAGCACATACACTTTTTGACTTTACTATGCTAAACTAAATTAGGCCTAAACTATAACAAGACACGAAGTTGTATTATTCTTATATTTAACCTTACCTCTTAATATATCACTTCACTTCACTTGTATTATTCACACGGCACACGACACTAGCACAAACACTTCTAAGCTTTACTATACTAAACTAAATTAGGCCTAGACTATAATGAGACACGAAATTATTCTTACATTTAACTTCACCTCCTACCTAATATATTTTGTTCTTTACAAGTAGTTTCACAACAGTTCAATATTATAAAATATAAATATGTACAGCAAAATATTATAAAATATAAATATGTACAGCAAAAATACAATGAGTCAGAGTGGTTTTAGCACCGGTCAGATACTATTCAATTTCAATATGGCGGCCGGATCAGCTGATTGGGAGTCTAGGAACTAATATTCAATTATAACTATTTTAGTTTTTACGTATTTATGAAATTTATATATGTAACTGTAGGAAACAAGTTAAATATTTAGTTTATATTAATATTTTCCGATTAAAACACTGTTTTACCTCTGAATTGTTTAACAAATACGGAGCTTACATTTGCTGCTGAAGTACGCAACCAGTGCTGCCACCACTTTAGCACTTTAATGCAGGTCACTTAAGAGAATCCTAATTACTTTTAACAAGGAACTGCCTTTACAATTTTAAACGACGTCTGGACCTCATCAGATCATAAATAACCTTTTCTTAAGCAGAGATCTAATGACAGAATTTTAAACGCATGATTTCGGAGTAGAGGCGAAAAGTAGCCAGTTGAACACGTCCATGAGGATACTCACCCCGCCCGTATTTTCTAAAGGAGACATGAGCCGTACGACTTCAGTTCCTAGATTCGGTGCACGACATGCAATAAACGGCATTGTGATGTTCACGGCGAGAAAAAATATCTGTGTTCCTCGGATCTGAAGTAGGAAATAAAATGTGGGACACTTTCTCTCCAGTTTTACATTCTATAGGAAGTTGAAATATGTATTAAATTTGATAATATATATTAAAAGCTGAATGCTAATTTTATTACAAAGTAGTCTACAAATACCGAAAACATATTTAGAACGAAATCCAATATTCATTTCAGATATTTCCACTCATTCTGTAATTAGTTTCTGAAGAAACATTTTCAAGCATTAAAATTTATTTATAGATTATTAGAAGATATAAGATGAAAGGTAAATCCTTTATATGCCTGAAGATAATTGGGGGGGGGGGATGTGGGTAGCGGTTAACGCCCACATTCGCAAAATCACAATTGTAGACAAAGATTGCAGAACGTTTGCTAACTTTGGAAGAGGATGTGGCATCCAAGTATAAACCACAGCAATTGCTTTCGTATCTTCTAGCAGGCGGGCAGATAGTGTTTGAGTTTTTAGAATTTCTGTAAATATCGAAGAAAAGGCAATAATTGAAGTGTGGTAGTATTTCATACCGATGTTTTACCGTTAAAAGTTGTACAGCAACGAGTAAGATTGACCTAAATTAACGAAACAAAATATACCACTGTGGACAGAAACTTCAAAATGCATTCATTATATACGGACGAACAAATTGCAAGCGTAACATATTCAATGCATTTTCGGAATAACCAAAAAAATTCATTCTAGATGAATTGAAAACAAAATTAAATTTACGAATTTATATAACACAGAATTGCTCACAGATCCTTCGTAACGCATCTTAATGTAGTAACTAACACGGGTGAACATTTTTGTCACATTGATGACGTAATTAATAGGCCTACACTTCTCTTTACATGTGACAAAAATTTAGAATTCAAATACAAAAATGTAGACATTTTAGGCGATAACACGCTTTATGTCTGCCCACGATTTTTAAACAAATGTACAAAATTCATGTCTTTAAAAAATGAGCACTAATACTATAGAGTTTCAGTCAAAATTGATATAGCTACATTTTGAATTTGCAGCGCAAAAGGGAGTACAACATATTGTATATTCTTGTGTGGAAATTAGAACATAAAGATTTCACTTGGAAAGTGGTACCGCAACAAATTGATGCTGTTGGTTTGCAAAGTAAGTACAAAATGAACGACTCTAGGTTCGATTTAAGGCTGAAATTATTGTTTTTTTTTTTTTGCAACTCTTATCGCATATAGAAGTGTCTGATGCTATTTGTCGCCTGAATGTTCAAACACATCCAAAAACCAATTACTTTTCTGACTATTTTGCACTGTTACATCGGCACTGACTCTTGTGTTTCATTCTCGTTTTTGGACATCATCTCTCTCCACTAAAACTTTATCGAGAGCAACAAACTGAGCTGAAAATTTTCATCAACATCTCAAACATTTGGTCTGTCAAAATCATTCTTCCTCTTTTGTGATATATTTTTTTTTATTTGAACTTCAAAAACAGAGTAGGCCTAATGAAAAAAATGAATGATGTGTCCCGACTACGAATAACTAAAAAGAATAGTGAAATTATTCTAATTACCTATTCAAAATTTATACGAACAATGTGTACTATCACAACAAGAGTACTAGAAGTTCCTTCCCAAAATTATTTAATACGACGTTGCCATAACGTATGACTTTTGCAACTTTTGTCCAATCCTCAATTTAACTTGCATTGTGATTTCGTCCTGCGCTTTTTGCGAATTTAGCCACTAATTAGTTAGCCCCTTCCAATTTTGGTTGCACCCGGAGGTGGATCTCCATGTTTTTTTCTTCACCTCGACACTAGAATGTGGTAGTGTTGTCAGTACCACGCTCCGACCACCTTTTACCTCCAGGAAAGATCAGGTACTCAATTTGAAAGGAGGCAGAATGAGACTGGAACCCTGACCAGAGTTCGCAGACAGGTTTATTTTTTAATAATTTCAAGGGAAAAATTGTTCCGGGGCCGGGTATCGATCTCGGGACCTCTGGTTGAACGTACCAGCGCTCTACCAACTGAGCTACCCGGGAACTCCACCCGACACCGTCTCAATTTTTTCCCTTTATATCCACACAACTCGCGTGGGCTGACGAAACGCCAGAGACCCACATCGAGTGGACACAAACTCCGTATGACTTGGAATTGTGGTTTTCTGTTAACGTACACAGTGACGTATATATTATGCAAATCTAGTCTTTCAGGTAAAGCTCCCTGTAAAGCAGATTTGAAAAATTTCAAGGGAAAATATTTTTAATTGGTTACTTTACGACGCTTTTTCAACTGATATGGTTATGTAGCATCTGAATGAAATGAAGGTGATAACGCCAGCGAAATGAATCCAGGGTCCAACGGCGAAAGTTACCCAGCATTTGATCTTATGGGTTAAGGGAAAACCCCAGAAAAAAAACCTCAGCCAGATAACTTGTCCCAACCAGGATATGAACCCGGGCCTCCTCCTTTAACGGTAAGGCGAGCTAACCGCTACTCCATTGCGGTGGACGACAAGTTTATTAGAAGATAAAATATTGTTTATCTATGCACTAACGTATTGTACAACAATTTTATCCACAATAACACTCTTTTTTCAATTAAAAATGAGTTACAGTTAATCCTACTTCATTATATTCATCTGAGACCAAACTGAGCAACTGCAGTTTTCATTCTTTCCGACATGAACACAGGGATAGTTTAAAGGTATTTCGACATAAGCAACTGCGTTACAGGAGCAGAAGAGCTCATATTTTTCAGTTTACTTTTCGTCCAAATTTACCAGCTTGAACTTGAAACGACAAGAAATAATTTGTTACTTGGGTCGCTTTACCATTGTAGAACCAAATAAGAAGATACATTATTGAAGAATGAGTAAATATTAACCAAATTATATTAACGATAAAACTTCTTAGTCGTCGAAAATATTCCTTTGTTCTACGCGGATGCGAAATTGAACAGTAGGCCTACACAACCAGCCGTTTTATTTGTATGTAGAAATATAGGAATGTTATCTTCATACTACACACGTGCACGTGCTTGACCTCACCTCGGTGTTGAAAGAGATGCAACTGCTAGACTCGTTGTGAGTACTGTACACGTGTGTCGGAAAGTTGTGAGAGATAAATATGAAGAAACAATGGATTTCAGATCACAAAACTGTATTACAAAATGGGAACAAAATTCTCGTGCGACTATTAATGTCACGAAGTCGTTAGTCGGAATATGCGATATGATTTATGACATGAACTTAGTAATAATATTTCTGTGGCACACATACTTGGCATACTTTAACAAACCTACAACTTTCGAGCCGGAGGCAATAAAGGAAAATTTTCGCAAGCATTATCAAAGTGTTTTACGTTAAACAAAAGACGAATACAAAAGAGAGGTCCCTAGTCTCAACCTTTCCCTCTCCGTTTCCCGTTGCAGCGGAGGAGGAAAAGTTCTTGGGGTTAAATTCCTCGAAACGATAAGCAAATGCGATTCAACTTTTTCTTCTCTCATTTCAGCCGGAATGCTGGAAAGTGTCTATTGCTTGCTTATAACTCGAGCGAGAATCCTTCATTGCACATTTTGCACTCTTCATTAGATAATTTAGTAACATGCATAAAAACTGTGTGTGCTTCCAAATCTGTTCCAGTAATTAGGAATCCGAGAGATATTTGTTTTTATAAATTGACGTTGGTATAACGAACTTTTCTGGTACATTAGCTTCACGTACAGTTACGTTGGGCAGCAAAAATACACCGAAAAATCTCATTAGATCTGAACGACAGAATAAAATCTGAACTACAGTTCAACACATTTATTACGATAAGGGATATAAAAGCATCACTGGAGACATTTCATCATTTCATAATACGTTAAAATCAATGTGACTTATGCTGTAGTATCTGAGAAAGAAAGAGTAATGTTTCATTTCCTGCTATTATAAAAGTTTACGACAAAACAGATTCCTTTGCATATAGTCATGGAAGTACATAATTTGCGTTTCTCTTCCTGTCTGTAAACGTTGTACTGGCCGAGAAATGAAAGGTAAATTTTGTCCGAAGCTCTTTTGTTCAGTGGAACGATCATTCACGTAGATAAATCTATGACACGGACCACCAAGTTTCATTACCCTTTCAAACGAAGTTGTGTTCAACAATTTAAGACCCTCGGTTGAGCTTCATACCCCGAATTTCCAACCCGCAGAAGCTACTGGATTACTGAGGATTTGGGACATATTGTATTCCAATTTCAGGGAATCTTTGTGTGGGTCTCGTTCTGCAAAGTGCACGCTGTAGTACAAAATCGACAAGGTAATTAATGATTTCCATTTCAAGAAATAACTCGTTAAAGAATTTCAAAATCTGATCAATATGAGACCAGAAGAGAAAGAGCTTCTATACACTATTATTATTATTATTATTATTATTATTATTATTATTATTATTTCTTCTGTTTTTGTATTGTGCTGGCCTATAATTGGCCTCTGGCTGTTGTCCAGCACATAAATATTATTAATAAATAAATTATTATTATTATTATTATTATTATTATTATTATTATTATTATTAGGTTATACTGTGTTTTGCAGTACTGAACGTAAACACATTCTTAGCGCGGGCTTCCGGTGGATGATCAGCGAACTAACGTTTTTCATATTCATAAACCAGTGTTTGCGATATGATATGATATGAATCCTGTACAAGTAACCACTCGATAGCCGGGGCTAGTTTAGCACGCACCTAGCGCGGGCTAGCGAAATGTCTGTGAATAGCACCCACATAGAGTAGGTAAGGCTAACTGCACGGCTGACCCGATTTATATCACTCAATAATAAAATACCGGTAGAAATGTCTGCATTGCAACGCATTGCAGTACATCTGTCGTTATCAGAAACTGCTCTGTGGGTTCGTTTCAATGATTAGTGCTATAATCTTCGCAATAAGTTTATCATCACCACGTGTGAGGGGCTTGAAGTGTCGTTTTTGTGAACCTTTGAGTTCATATTTCCTTGTACACGTTTCAAGATAATAAATTTCAGGATTTTCTGGCCAGTCGTCCGTGAATATTTCGGATTTTCAGCTGTATCAAAATTAATTTCTGCCTTGACATTTCGAAGAAAGAAATATCACACTACTACAGAATTTAAAATAATATTTACAATCCAGTACCGCCAGGATCTGAAAACTGATATTATTCACGACACGTAGAATACGTTCTGAGGGACACAAGTGCATAAATAACGTATTCTGCACTAGATTCACAGCCTTCCTTAGCAATGTCAGTCTGAATGCATTCCATTCCTATTTTTAAAAATTCGGCAAATTACATCACTATAGAAACTCATCGGACATTACTTTTTTCAAACTGTCCATGGCGAGTTCCTCTAAATGCCGCACAAAACTCTTAATTCCACAATGGAAGCGAGAAAATTTCAAGGATTCCCATTACTCCCTTCTAAACATACTATGAAGTTGAGCGTATTAAAGAAACTGTGGGGTTGATACAATGTTGTCAAACAAAGCAACATTGTGGACGCGTCGAGGGGTTTGCGTAGGCCTATCAGTGTAAATATTTATATACCGGTACACGTGACGGGAACTGCTGACCTGCTGAAACGTTCCGAAATAATGAACCGGTTATTTCTGCATGACGAAGTCACAAATAATCGCTTGCTGTTGCATGTTATAATTTGGAAATCACGTGTCTTCACTCAAAACTGTAAGCCTGTAGCCTAGAGCAAAGAAATGTAACAGCCCTCGTGGAGGAAAACACTAGAGAGCTTCCTAGGACTGTAAGCCTGTTCTAATAGCTGCAAATATCTCAGATATATTTGAATTGAATACATTAGCATTGTCTTTATCATCGCGAACTGCGCTCTCTGATCCATTACGTAAGGATTATCAACACCCATTGCGTATTAAACAAATCCCGAATTTCATGCACATGCCTACAGAACTAAAGTTTCCTAGGCAGTTACTTAATATAATACAAGGGCCACATATGCAGTCTTCATGGAAAGGAGATAAATCTTCAGTAGGTAGAAAGGCAACCATTTCAAATCATAATGAGAATTCTAATTTAATAAACTCAACTAAATATTAAGACAATGGGGGACGTGACTGGAAAATAGCATAAAAGTTGTACTGGTTTATTTTACGACGCTTTATCGACTGCTATGTTTATCTAAAATCTGAGTGAAATGAAGGTGACTATTTCGTTTATACAACGTCATTCCATTTTCGACCAATGAATTAACTGTAATGAAATTTTGAATTCCAACCAATTCCAGTCATACATCGCGATAATATTTGCAATTCGTTTTATCACAATAAATTTACCGCATGATCGTTCTTTTGTTTAGTCAGTGTCGCCAACTGTTTCCCTGTAAATCGATAAGCATGAAACCATTAGGCCCGTAACAAACTACAGCGAAAAATATGTAACGCATTTGTCGAGCTATGAAAAATGTTTTCCTTTACCACGGAGTACCGCACGAAATAAGGCATAGCTGATACTGGTCGGCTAGTAATTGTTTAAAACACAGCTACCCCACCACCTGTATTTCCCGCTCCCACAGGTAACCTAACCTAATTGTAGCCTAAAAGAATTATATTACGTGAATGAAATTGAACAATTAATAGAAAGTCAGATGTTCAAATTTATGTAACTATTTCTATACCTTGTATAGTATTACATACAAGGTCTTTGATCAAACTGCCTTCCGTATGGCGTAATAAAATACGTGTTTTTTTTTTGTTAAAACTGATAAGATTGTTTATTATTGCAACCAAAAATTATATTCATTAACAAAGATTTTACAATACTATTGTAATACTCGTATATGAATATTCTTCAAAATTCAAAATTGCGTACCAATCTCATTCAAATACATATTACAAATGATTGTATAAATAAAATTTTAATTGGGTCACTCCCGAAAAAGCAAGATGCTTGAGGTCGGATGAGGCCAATAATTGAAACTGGGTAGAAGAAAAAAATATAATAATAATAATAATAATAATAATAGTAATAATAATAAAAATAATAATCACAGCTGTGATTGAATTGTTAACTGTAAATACACATAAAATAAAAAAAAATAAAAACAAACATTACATATACATAAACATACTAAGTCAGCGGTCCTCAGTGCAGAGCACCCTAGGGCTAGCGTTTCTTTCCCGCGGAAAATACAGTGCGCCATAGTGCACTCGTAGCTGCTAGCGGGTATGCTCTCTACCTCTTCCTGCTGCACGATGGTGCACACGGGACTGCACCGCTTACCCTTTGCACATTTCAGCGAGTGCTGACGACCACTATACTAAGTTAAGAATACGATATTGTTAAAGTGACAAAAAATAAGGACTAAGATTTTATATGATGATTATAATTTTAAAAACAGTTCAAGCACGATTATTCAATTATCTATACAGAGGTGGCTGCACTTTGTAGCTACCTATTTCTCGCTGTAGTGTGAAGACATAAGCATTGCTAGCTGTCTCCACACATCCTACATAGACACAGATCACAGTTCTCTTTGTGTGAAATGTAACGAAGTACTGAATAAAATGCGAAATCCTACTTCCACATCTACATCTTCATCTTCTAATTCGATGTCCATTGTAGGCTATCTAATGAAAACAACACTCCTTCATTCAGACTTGATAACTGTGTTTTTAACAATATTATTAATTTAATTAATGTGTTAATCAGGTTACTTGTAATTATATTATGAAATGTTTAAATTAAATTATGATTTCAGTAGATAATGCAAGTGTATTTCTTTTATAATAACAAGAGAAAAGCGCAGTACATGTAATTAACATTGTTAAATCTGTCTTTCGCTTTTCGCAATTGGCATTACTGAATAACATCAAATTTCTTTAGTACAGTAATCGATATTCATCTATTTAAACTTCACAATGTCTGAATAGGTTAAGTATCCATAAATATACAACTATTAACATTTTGTGAACGAATTTTAGGGATATATTATTTACATTTTTATTTTACTAACGAAATAGTCCTAGTAAATGTCACTCGAGAACTTGTGACATTACTACAGACAATCCTACATTTCAATTCATGGTCCAGCGCCGAAAGTTACCCAGTATTGCTCTTGATGGGCTGAGGGGAAAACCCAGGAAAAATCTCAACCGGGTGACTTGAGTGCTGCGTAGGGCCTATGCAGTATGTTGGGGATATGCTATTGTGTGGCTCTATATTTCACATTGTTTAATAGTGCCGAGGTCATGGAAAGCATGGGGCTTTACCTCCATGCCCCCAAGTGCCTTCATGGCATGTTACGGGGATACCTTTTTACCTTTTTTAATTGTGAACTTTTGAACATTTTCCTTTCATGTGTAATATCTCCATACCTGATTCTATATTATTGTACTTATAGTTGATATTAGTAATTTGTTGCGTAATTTGAAGTAATGTATGGTTTGGTAATTGCACTGGCGAAGAGCTATTGGAAGTAATTCAGGCAGTGCCCACTCAAAAAAATGTTCACTATAAATAATACTGCAATAAATTTTCCTGCCGTATTTGTTGTGATTGAGAAAATTAGTTATTTCTACTCAACGACCGCTAGATGTTGGCACATGACAAAGATGATTTGTTCGGACAGGATGACTGAGAATCTAGGGGTGAGGCGAATGGTCTCTTCCCTCCCCAACAGTCGTAGCTTTACAGGGGTGATTGAAGGAAATCAAAATAACGTTACGTTCTTTGATAACAGAAGGAATTCTAGCGACCCCCCTCCACCGTATCTCAGCGTCTGAAGTCAGTAGTACGAATTTACTTACTTTTAACAATTTTTCAGTGACAAAATTCATTAAACTTTTGTACTGTGAACTGTTGAAATATAGTTTAGCGACTTTAAAGTCCCTTACAAAGGAATAAATTTTAATGTATTGATAACATAGTAGCCTAATGTGTTGCATTTTGCCTACCCGCTCTTTAAATAATGACCTCGTCAATAGGTGATTGCTATAATAAGTTCATTGTATGTCATTTGACACGATTTTCCAGTTTGTTCTATACAGAAATCTTGGCAGCTATTGCATTTTATTTTGTACGTTCTAGTTCAATATAATTGTTTCGGAATTTGTTTGGTTAGATGGTGTGATTGTTTAGATATTTCTTTTACGTGTTATTTGCTTTGTATGCTCTCTTGCAGTTTAGTTTTTTTAAATGGAGATGCGATTTTTGGTATTGTGTTATTTTAAAGTTATGTATTTATTATCGTGTTGTGTTTGGGTTTGTTTACTATGTTTTTGTTTTGCTGTTTTATTAATGTCTATTATATTTGGATTGTAACCATTATCTTGTGCTGTGTAAGCTAGTTTATAGTGTTCTGTTCGCTGTAATCACTGGTGACGAAGACGCCGAGCCAGCGTCGGAACGGTACCCGTATTGTCTGTTTGTATAAGGTATATCAGACCTACCTTTTTAAATAATTGTTAATACTTTTCAAAACTGCGTTTTTATGTAAATATTTATATTTTAATTACAATTGTTAAAATGAATCAAGAAGAATGGCTGGGCTTGAACCTGCAAACCCCGCATCTAGAACAGGACACAGGACCACGATGACGATTGTTTGGCTCAGAATTGAACGCTATGCGAGACTAGAGCTTCGGAACTGCAGACTAAAGACAGCTGGCAATGATGTTGAAACTGACCGCATAGTATTCACAAAGTTTTCCTTTATTCAGCTACAGTAGCATTTAGGAAGCAAAGCAAAGGTTCTCCAAGTGACGAGTCTCCCACGCCATGAAACAGGCCAATTCAGCGCCCTGCCATTTATCACAGACTCACCTATCCACGGTGCACACCGCACCTTCACTGGAAATCCATCGCTTCTTTTTACCCTCTCTTCCAGACTGCCATGTGGCGCCCAAGATCAATGAAATGGTTTGGTCGCTCGAGTGATGAGCTATGGTAAGAGAGTGCGATAACAAACAGAAGTCCTACTGTAGTTCTTCCTTTGTAAATCACGTGGCCACTTCGGAAGATGATACGAATTAATATGACTATTACACTCTTACTACGTCATACTACTTTTGACCAATAAAACGGTACGAAAGGACGTATTTCGACCAATCATGGCTGCTTATCGCACAATTTTATCGCGTCCCTAGCATTTGTTTAATTTTATCGCGTCCCTGGCATTTGTTTAATTTTATCGCTTCCCTAGCATTTGTTTCTTTGTTTGCCAACATTTGAAACTGCGCTGGTCTGGACGTCAAAAATATATATAAAATTACAAACCACTCCAGTCGATGCACAGTAATTTCAAATATGACTCGCATTGGCATTCAAGAACAAGAATTAATAAAAATCACTGATCATACATATGCATCTTCTAAAATCCGATTTACAAATAAATGAAGAGCACCATTCGGAAATCATGAATAAGTTGAATACACAATGTAGGTCTAAATCAACGAGTTCCACTTCTATTATGCACACGTCCAATATAACATCAATTGAACCACCAACCACATTCAAATTTGAAAATTGTACATTCAATAATTATTCCTTTTAAAATTATTCATTCGGAAATTCTGAATAAGTTGGATACACCCTGTAGGCCTAAATCAACGAGTTCCACTTCTATTACGCACACGTCCAATATAACATCAATTGAACCACCAACCGCATTCAAATTTGAAAATTGTACATTCAATAATTATTCCTTTTAAAATTATTCATGTTTCTTTTTTATGTCATCGTCGTTAATTAAAACTTTTCTAACACTTGTGCATATTAGTTAGGTTATGTTATAGCTTCTGCTCTGAGAGGATAAAAAGAACTTCTGCTATATGATATTATGGATAGTCACGTATCAGAGATTGTTTAATATTAAGATTTATTGAATAGTAATCATTACAGTGTCTGTATAAAGACACTACTGCCATCTAGCATGCATCTAGCGTAATATTTGTAATGTTGATATGGTACAATAATACATTTGAAGACAGTTGTATTTTCGTAAGTCAATTAATATTTTATTGTATTGGAGTACTTCGTTACTTCTAATCTTTACATACTTTCTTCTAATCGTGTAATAGTCAATTAAATCCCACTCGAGTTTTGATTTTCTCTAGATAAATCAAAACGTCTAGTGAGATTACTGTTGAAAAAACGCGTGCCAAATTTTGAAATTCCTTCAAGATTTAGAAGTTATTTGTAAATGAACTGACTAATAAACTTCAGTCAAAATATTTAATTAGAAGTAATAAATAATTCCATATATTATTACATGTAGTGGAAATTGCACTACGATAAGCTAACAAAGGCTCGTCAATGTCAAACCCCAGTGCTTCATGCCTCTCAGCTCCGAGTGAGGAGGATCAAACCGGTCTCCTTTTATTAAAGTAAATCTCTACGAATTCAGTTGACCTCGATTGGAGTCCTGTCCAAAGGAAGCAATTTTTCCCTTCCCAACTAATTTGGGCGCATTTCCCATGTACTGCTTTTGTCCTGTTTTGTATTAAACTATAAATTTGGACCATGGTGACAGGATGGTAGTAGAGTCCCCCTAGTTAATGCTCAACCTTACGGCAATAATAATAATAATAATAATAATAATAATAATAATAACAACAACAATAATAATAATAATAATAATAATAGTAATAATAATGATAATAATAACAGTAACAGTAATAATAATAACAATAATAATAATAATAACAGTAATAATTAAACTAACCGATTTTAATAGCACACCAGCAGTTGAATTAATATTCCAAAACAAAATAAATTAATTTTGTGCAATAAACGAATTTTGCTTACAAATGGCAGCACAGTTCAGATATCGCATTCTTGATATATTTCGAGTAAAATAATCCCGCCAATAACAGTTTGTGTAAATATCTTTTACAAATTGTCTGTTGGTCTATTGTTGCATAACTTCGTCCAAATTCAGAGGCATGGCACCAAAATACTCCCACCATTTTTTTTATATAATCAACCAATAAAATAAAAGACAATACGGATATTTTCAACGGAATTCTGCCACAACGAACAATGTCGGTGATTTTTATACGGATTCTTAACTGGGAATTGTCTGCGATCCAGTGCCCATAGTTAAACCAAGTCTTATCCGAGAAAATGATAAGCAGAGTCAGTAATATTGTGTAAAATCCAATTATACGTCGTCTTTCGATTTTAACTCTTGGACTACAGCCCCTCGGATTCCTATGGGCCTACTTTCTGCGACACAGAGCGTAAATATTTCTTTGGAGAACGCTCGAAAAATTGTCCAATTTTGTTCTAATTTTTCTTCTGTTAAAGCGTGTTTCTTTCGGTTAGGAATTACATTGTTTATTGATACTGTTTCCCTGTATTTCAGAACAAGATTTATCACAGCACTTCTATGTGGAACCTGAACGCCAGAAAAATTACTCTGAAAATTGCCTATACATTTCCATATAAGACTCTGTTTTCGCGTAAGTGTCATACTAAGATATTTTGTATTGCAATGTTAATAATTATTGTTGCGGTGGTATTTCAATAAAGTAATACTTACTTACTGGCTTTTAAGGAACCCGGAGGTTCATTGCTGCCCTCACATAAGCCCGCCATTGGTTCCTATCCTGAGCAAGATTAATCCAGTCTCTGTCATCATATCCCACCTCCCTCAAATCCATTTTAATATTATCTTCCCATCTACGTCTCGGCCTCCCCAAAGATCTTTCCTCCGGCCTCCCAACTAACATTCTATATGCATTTGTGAATTCGTCCACACGTGCTACATGCCCTGCCCATCTCAAACGTCTGAATTTAAAGTAATAACTGCAATAAACTAATTTTAAATCGCACTCTGTCAGCTATTACTAACACATGCAATAATGTGAAAGAAGTTGCACATTACGAGCAACTAACGTGTTAGCTCCAAACTTTGACCTGGGCCTTGAGTGGGAGAATAGCAACGGCTCGCGGCTGGCACAAGCCTCGCTCTGCAGTTCTGCTACATTTCAGGACACCATGATTGCCGGAAAGTCTTTTTCTAGTATTCTGACATATAATAATATTGGAAATAATTACAGTGTGTTAGTAGGCCTACAGCTGTTTATGTAAATTTGCGGAATAGGCAGAATACTTAAACTACATATATAGTGCGTAAGTCAAATGTTATACTATTCGGATTATGACTGTTTCATGTTCAATGTGTGTGCATAGTAATTGACTTCATTTATGTACGGCACTAACGTAAGAATAGTTCAACAACATTCGCAGCATAGTAAATGGTTTGAATTGTCGCGAAAGCGTAACACCTAAAAGAAAGTATGCGTCATCTTCGCAAAGTATGGAGAAACGAAGAAACAATGAAATACTGGCATAGTTATGTTATTAAATAATTGTTGCTTTTATCTCGAGAGTTAATTCGGATAACTGGGGTGGAGAAAGTTACACAACACAGAACTGCACGCATTGTATTCTTCACCTGACATAATTAGGAACATTAAATCCAGACGATTGAGATGGGCAGGGCATGTAGCACGTATGGGCGAATCCATAAATGCATATAGAGTGTTAGTTGGGAGACCGGAGGGAAAAAGACCTTTAGGAAGGCCGAGACGTAGATGGGAGGATAATATTAAAATGGATTTGAGGGAGGTGGGGTATGATGATAGAGACTGGATTACTCTTGCACAGGATAGGGACCGCTGGCGGGCTTATGTGAGGGCGGCAATGAACCTTCGGGTTCCTTAAAAGCCATTTGTAAGTAAGTAAGGGTGTTCACATTTTATGTCCTGCTTCGTCCATATCATGAGGCCAATTTGCTGCCTTAATGAACACTTCTGCCCGTCCGCCGACAAGGACTCTCGAATGGAGACAAGGTTCGTTTGCAAGGAACGTCATTACGTTGGAGATTTTTATACATATCTGAAATTCAACTACCCCGTGACGGTTTTAATCCACTGTTAAGCATTATAACCACTTGATCCCCAACTTGGACAGAAATGTTGCTTTATTCCGCCAGAGGCTCTGTCATGACATCACGCATTAATTATTATTCAATTGAAGGAAAATATATTGTAATTGAAAAGTACCATACGCATATCTTGACAGTCTTTGTGATTAATGACGAGACGAGTGCCGGTACTTCACTATGGACCTCTTCACGTCTTCCTTTCAATACCGTAGTTATTCTGATTTTACGTTATGAACATTATGCTAATAGTTTCATGAAGAAATAATAAAATATGAGCTTAAGTGAGGGTTGCCACTTATTCATACCAAGTGTAGGGAATGACATTTCTCTGTTAAGACTTATTTTTAAATTAATGTTCCTAATACATAGTAAGTTGTTCCAATATCTGAAACTATTACTTGCAACATAATATCACAGTCTAGTGTATACAGTCACGAAGCTTGAGTTTATGAGGCAACTAGAAACAATAGATTGTTCAAGTACTATTTCGCATTGTCTGTAATGAGGCGATAGTAGCGATCCTGTGGTTAGCAACTATCTACGAATGCATATTTACTACGTGATTGTGATAATATTTCATTTTTAATGTTGTAATGTAGTTATCGCCGTTGCTGCTTATTACTGTAGTTGCTTCCATCAGGAGTGGGCGCTGGCTTTGTGTGTGATTGTGCTGAAGTTATTTCCGTTCCCTCCCTTTGTATCTCATTTTGCAAAAATTAATCATTTCCGAAAGAATTACATGGAAACTTCACGAAATAGTTAGGCAGTAAATTATTTGCCTAACCAAGTGGTTTATAATAATACGAAGATTGCTTGCGTCACCATAGTCATAATAATTATATATTCATAAATGCACGAGTCCCTTTTAAGAGAGGCCTTGTGACCAACAGAATTCTTCCGATAACATGGATATTTCAGAGCAATTAAAAATCATTAGCATTTCTCTGTTCGGGTGGAAGCGAGTCCGGTAATCCTGTGTCGTTCATTTACCGTTCCAGACAAAATTTCCCCCATTTTCTCGCTTTGATTTCTTACCTCTCAGACGGATGTGCATGTACCCTGTGCAAGATTTCAGCCATTTCATATGTTCGAATCAAGGACTCTAAAATAGAAAGCAAGTTTCTCAGAGTCCGTACGAAAATTATGAAGACATATCAATTTTTCGTAAGTACAGGAATGTAATGAGCTGGGTTAAGATTCAGACATCCTGTTTCAAAAGAGGTACAAGTAGCTGATTGTTCAAAATGTCGTGACCCACATATAGGAGAAGAAACTATTTATTCCAGCTATGATTATGGATATTTTCTTTATTAATTGATTTTACTTCTTTTTCTAAGGTGAGTTTATCTAGGCTATGCCTTACTGTTGTACGCTTTTCTTCACAATGGCTCCGGGTAATAGGCCTATGGCAATCAGAAACATTAGCAAAGGAAAGAAGTGCATGTGATTCTCTTCTTAACGATCTATTTCTTACCAAAGTAACTAGAACTCTTAAGAGTATTTGAAAACCTTGGTCTATGCCTGTATCAATTTTTGGAACTTTCGGACACTTGATATGCTTCAGACACATAAGTCTACATGACATGGAGTTAGTACACGGTGCACGTGCTCCATCTAGCACAACAGCACACCATGTTGACAGTGGACAAACATCCAGGCCCTACGAGGAATTTGAAGCCACAAACCCTGTTCTAGTCCACGTCTTAACCGTTGGCACGATGGTGTGATGGGACGTCACTAACAGCTATCACCACTGAACTTCAAGACTTGAATCCTAAAATTAAAATACGCATGGCGACTTTCCTTGCAGCACGCATGGCAATAGCGGACACATCGCTCACTGAACTGGCGCTTATGCTTGACAAAAAGGATGGATGTTTTCCCGCTTATATCCATAAATATAAACGTTCCACTTCAACCACTCCCTATTTAAGTTTTTTCTATTCTCATCGTTTCTTATCGACGTGGCTTAAGGGCTTCGGTAGAGATGGCATCCGGGTTATTTTCCTCTCTGTGAAACGACGGCAAGAGTCGTTAGCAATGCCAGTCCGAGCACACACAGTTAAGTCGTTAGATAACTTCCTCAGCAAACTCTAAGATCAGCTAATAATATCCAACACACAGAACTATGCAAGGTGAGACAGATCGAATTGTAAATTCTCTCTGGATTTGAACCCAACTCTTCTGAATTTGTAATTAGAAGCAAGAAATTCAAGTATGAAAATAAGTAGAGAAAATACGTAAGAACTTTCTTTGTGGAAATCGTTTCATAATTTATCTCATTCGAAACCTACATTTGTGTGTCCACATTCAAATTTAATGATCCGAATCATTGAATTTCCATCAGAATAGTATCTCAAATTCTGATAGAGGAAAGCGAAACTGGAAGTAACACGCTTCTTGGCGTCATGAAAGTCGCATCCTGTCGTGTCCGTACTATGTAACCGAGTTCTGTTTTATAAAAGTATTGCACTCAAATTAATTTCGAACCATAACTTTACTTCATTCAAGGTGCCAGAAAATATATAATGTCGACAATGAATTTCCAATCGTCAAAAGCGAGATCACATTATCCGCACTGCCCGTTAGCTATGTAATCGTAAAAATACTAATCATTCCTATTCCATATTAATGTATATTGCTTCTTCTTTGATATGCCTCTGTGGTGGTAGGAGACGAACCTCTGTAGATATATCTGCAAGCTGAAGATTAATGGCAGGTAGATGCACCCATTTACAAATCAGGGAACTTGGCGAAGAAGCGAGAAAGATCTGTCGGGAATTTTGTAATAATTCGGTCAATCAGGGCGAGGATAAACCTTCACACGGGGAACTCGGTTTCACTTTCTTTCTGAAGGTAGTAGTACTGTTAAGAATACATGGCCTTCGTCCAGGTTTGAACAGTTAATCGTGGGAACCACTAGACAACCAAGGAAACAATTTCAACTGAACAATAGCCTGTGGTATTTGGTGAATGACCTGTCTTGAATAATAGTTCAAGAAAATTAACTATAAACGGGGATAAGGAAAGACTGTTATCGTCTTGATGGCAATTTTAAAACTACAGAGAATGAAACATATTTGTTACCCTGTCAAATAGAGATCTCGCTGTCTTCATAATAAAATTTGCTTCCATTCGGTAGTGACAAACATTATTTACCCATCTGAAACAGGAAATCCTGCAAGAATAAAACCCATAGTACCTACTAACTAGAAATTCCACGTCTGGTTGACGTCTGCGTTAGTGTCGACCGTAGCAAAAAGTCGAAGCTTGGACGGAGGGAGGGAACATGGCGTCGTGTCGCCTCATGGCCTAACCCCAAAGTTCCGGTATTTGCTACTATTCCCTAACGTCTCTCTCAACGCGCCAGTAGGAGAAATTGGCTCTCTGACACTTGAAATTAGTTTAAATTTAATAAAGCCAACGACAGAGTTTAGAGCGAATGCCGTCAACAAGGTGACCACGACCCTAAGTCATCCCGCGAAGAATACCTGTCGTTTCAAAGGTTCTGAAACCCATCACTGAACTTCAGACATTTATTTTCTCCTTGCAAGGGAACAATTTTATGTCACCAACTTCGATGAGCGTTTCCATTTAGTAAATGAGTCAGTTACTCGACAATGACAATAATAATAATAATAATAATAATAATAATAATAATAATAATAATAATAATAACAATAACAATAATAATAACATAGCAATAATAATAACAATAATAACAATAATAATAATAACAACAATAACAATAATAATTATAATAATAATACTAATAATAATAAAATTAATAAAATGGAAAATAGTAATAACAATTTATAATGACTAATAATAATTATCACTAATATCAAGACAATGTCAAAGCCTTCACATCCCTTCCGAAAGGATTTGCTCAAAATTACCACTCTTAATACTCCTCCCATTGCAGCCATTGCTTTTGGTTACTGACCCGACCACCCATGACATACAAATTCACAATTTTAATGAAAGTCAATGAATATGACAAAATATGAAAATACGTCGTTGCCATATTTTATAATCTGCATCCCATATAAAATATATCCTGTCTTACGTACTGCAAATAGTATTTTGATTCTGAAAAATTGACTTTGATACATTTGCATGAAACTATCGTTTTTTGCATTCCTCCTGTCAATAGTATTTAACATGATGTCCCTCTGATACATGGTAGATTATGATTAGGGTCGTGACATCGGTATATTTGTATTAGTTTGAAGGTGAACATACGACGCCGGACAGAATGTAGTCGGACGTGTTTCAAGTACAGGCAGTGGAAGCGAATTTGACACACGCCTAAGCAAGCTCGTTCAGTGTTTTGTATACGATTATTGCGTATTATAAAATCAAGACAACACAATTATTGTGCATCAGGGTTAACATCGGAAAGATCTAAAATGTTGAGGTTGAGAATAATTGTTGGAAATCACACTTAAATTGTCACAAATGTGGTAAAACATGTCTGAAAAGATGTGTTTTTTTTATTTAGAGTTTTGCATTAGTTTTGGAAGGCCGAAAAAGAACATGGGGTATGATGATATAAGCAAAAAGGTGTGTGCGAAAATGAACATACTAATACAGCGTGCAAACACAGGGACGAGTAATATTTTATCATGGGATATCACTTCGCCGTTACGAACGTTGCTATTCCGTGGCACGTAAAGGAATGAACTACAACCAACAGGTGCGAATAAGAAACAAATGGGCTTGAGTTCATAATGTATTTCCTCTTCAAGTGGAATGTGCGACGCAGAAAATTGTTAGAATGCGCGTTTATCAAGAGGCCGGAAAGTCTTGGTGTGCACATTATCCACCTCTCCGGCATCCTGCATAGAAATAAACTGCATTTCTGCCGGATTACATATTACTTTGGGACTCAGAGAAAATTTTGGTCAGTCAGGTTTTTGGGTGCATATCCATATTTCTTCCTGACGTCGAAGGATTATCTCTCATCTTGGAGATAAATTAATATAGCCTACTCGTATGTATCAGCGTGAGTGATTTTCTCCTGTAACTCAGCAAGGATAAAATCTCGTTTTACTAATGAACCCTAAAAATAAAATAGGAAGACCAAAAAATGGAATGAGATGTAACATGAGGACGACGATGACAATTACCATGTTTTCCTCGGGTAGCTCAAAATCGTCGACATACGATACGCAGTGAGACAAAGTTCATTAAATATTTCTCACTGGCTGTCGGTTACTGTTAGAACCTGACTGCGTGTCCTTGATAATATGCAGAGGAAAAGACTTGTTATGTGTAGTATACTTATATTTAGACGAACTGGTCCTCCTCAATTCTTAGTGTAAGTTTAGTACTATGAAAGCACGAACACTTAGACTGACGTTGTAGACTTGCCATTGTAACCCGGCCTTCCCCTTTCCTCTTCACAAAATCAACTTCAGCACCTATAAATTTCTGTAATATTTTGCTTACCCGTTCCCAAGCACGTAACATGAGTCAGCAGACGACATGCGTAGAAGTGATAACCGAATGCTTAAGTCTGTACTGTGTGGCGGGTGACCAGGAAGGGAAAAATAAATTGGCTGGTCACTGGCTTAGAAGAAACTACCTGCTGAAAGATTCACTTGAAGGAATGGTGAACGGGAGGAAAGTTCGGGGCAAAAGAAGATATCAGATGATAGTCAAAATTAAGATATGTGGATCATATGCGGAAACTAAAAGGAAGGCGGAAAATAGAGAAGATTGGAGAATACTGGGTTTGTAGTGAAAGACCTGCCCTTGGACAGAAAACTATGAATGAATGACGCAACATACATCATTTATTTTTCGGCTCAGTTTCAGGTACGAGTAGGCTTACGTTCCCCCTTCCTTGTTTTCCCTCAGTAATCGGCTCCGAAACATTTGACGCTTACAAATTGTCAGCATTAATGTCTTTAATCTTGCGGCGGATAGTTGAACATGCAGAAAACAAATTTATAAATCAAGAGAATAAATATTCGGAGACTCAACGCCATTGTCCGTTCGGATATCCGGAATTGACAAACAACCTATGAATTATGGGTAATGACATAGGGCTCGGATAGTTATGCATTAAAAAGTACAAAATATGCATGTAATTATGCGATTTAAAAGAGGGATATACGTATTAACAACACACAAAATATGTACCATGTACTATCCGAAACTTCCCGAAAATGATGAAATAATGAAAAAACCGGAATTACGTTCTTGGCCATTATTTCTGAAAATCTAAGTTAACAAAAATCAAAAGTATAAAAATACAGTATAACATTGCAAAACTCGCCTGAGTTGGTGCTACTGCTAGTGTGGTAGATCGAAGCCAACTTAATTCTTTCCATTACAGTGTATAACAGTCATCACTTTGGAGTATGAAAACACAAATGATCCTCTGTTGCTTCAAAAAATTGATTTGTACTGAGGAAAACAACGTTCAACTACAACACATATTGAAGCTTGAGATCTCTTCCAGTGACAATGAAAGCTGCTGATTGTTTCTTGGACTACTCCTTACTGAAAAAGTGCCAATAATAAAAGTGTGTTTAATTATTTTCATTTATAATTTTTTATTTATTATTTAGTAGGAATTAATAAGTAATAATTAATAAAATAATAAATAAAATTTTTAATACTTTTTCTATGAAACTCGCAATGTGTGCAACTTAACTTGCTGCCTACCTTAAATTAAACATAGTAAAAAGTTTAATTAAATGATATTATTAATAACACTTTAATACATTTTTTGCACACTTTTCTCTGAAAATCGCAAAATATGTATTATCATAGCGATATCTTCTAAATATTATGCAATTATGAAAAATCGAATAATATTTAAAAACAAGCACCATAAAAAGTACATCTTCTGAATGGGAAAACACTGTTGATTTCATATATTGCTATTTGCATATGTTTTAATCAAACAGGAAAAAGTTGTTATTACGTAACTATCCTAGCCCCAGTAATGAGGGATCATTTCACTTTCCGGACGTCTGCGGGAGGAATGAAAATACCGCTGATCAATTTGATAGACCTAAGCTATGAAATGGACAGGAAAGCAAGCACACGCTTGGTACGTAGTTTACATAACTGTGATTTATTGATCCACAAATGAAACTCGATCTACTTTTCCATTAAGCACATGGTACAAAAAGCTTGCATCTGCTACTAACACTTTTCACGAATGTCACATTCAAGACAATTGGTCTCGAGTTTAAAAATAAGCGCCATTTGTAATCCTGTACATAACGAATATGTGAGTCGCGATATCTGTTACTCGGAAAGATAGTGTTCGGCAAATAAAATGGAATCTATTATCTGAAGCGAGTTTTTAGTTCTATATTCCCGGGGTCCTTGCCTTCAGTCAGTGTATTGGTGCATTTGTGAAGCCTTCTCCGCTCCACCCTCTCCTTTATACGCCGGGTGAATTATAAATGGGTTGCCCCATTTGTTGGGCATGGGTGCAGGGGCGTCATGGATAATGCATGATGTGTAATCTGGATGTGTGGTTGGAATGTGAACCTAGTGACAGGGTAATTAAGCTCGCAAGGCTTACATTCCCTACTCTCACCTACGCCACAGAGATTGGAATGTGCCATTTTCAACGTCTCATTCGAAAAAATACTCGAACCTCGGGCCACGTCCTAAGGAATCCCTCAAAGACACAGATTTGCACACTGTGGCCAGTATATGGGAGACTTCACACTTGTCAAATTGACACATTCTGGATAAGCGTATCTGCCACAAAGAGTCCTTCTTTGCATGAAGTAATGCTCGACAGTGAAATTGGGGCAATTTACAAGAAATTTATTGTGGCAAACTTTACAAATAAATGCATATTGTCCATTAAAATGCAAACTCCACGACTAGCGTTCGGTATCCAGCACAAGAAGTAAAATGTGACTACGGCCTTACAATACCAACACAGCATAGGTCTGCATCTCGATGGTCTGTGTTGTTTGGGTAAAGGGAGTTAAGGCATAAAAATGAGTTTGGAGATAAATGGAAATTAAACTTGGAACCCTTATTGCAAATAATTTTCTATACAAATAAAACACATCACGTGCTAGTATTCTTTTGATTTTTGCTCATCACTTGTATAATTTAATTATATGTTCAGCTGGGGAACAAAATTCCACCTGCACAGAAAATGACATCTTCCTTTGCCCGAAAACCACAGAATTGTTGAAGGTATTAATGATGAACTTTTATTACACAATAATATTAGCATTAGATATACTGTAATAATACAAAAAGTGTAATATTAAGTACGACATAGGCCTATTGTCTCGTTCCTTATGTCTCTTTATTTCCTATACCTATATTATTATTGGAGAATATAATTAAATTTAGTGCAGAAATAAATTGATATACCATCAACGGGGGTAACTTCGGCCCAATAGAGAACATATATTTGAATTTTTATATCTTCCACAAAATGTCACAATGTTGATGGCAACTCTCTGTTGGGCCAAAGTTATCCTTATCTGGCCAATGTTATCCCCGTTGACGGTACTTATTAATACAGCATTTAGTCTCTCCACTCATTTGTTCACTGGCGTATCCATGAATCCATCTATTCCCGATAGGCTTACTTATTTACGAGGCGCATCCAGAAAGTAAGTTTCCCTATTAAAAAAAACACATAATCTCAGGAAAACATTTATTGGCAACAGGTACAGCTATGTTTCAACTATTTTTCAACATAGCCACCATCAGAATTGAGACACTTGTCGTATCGTGGGATCAACTTTTGTATCCCTCTGTCGTAGAACTCTGCCGCCTGCGAATGGAACCAGCGTGTGACAGACGTCTTCAGCTCTTCGTCGTTGCCAAAACGCTCACCGGAGGACTGGAATTTCTTGAGGTGCAAGAAAACGTGGAAATCGCTGGGAGCAAGATCAGGATTGTAGGGTGGAAGATGAAACAACTCCCAGCCAAAGTCCGTCAAAACAGCTGCTGTGCGCTGAGCCGTATGTGGACGAGCATTGTCATGGAGGAGCACAACACCTGCAGTAAGCATTCCACGCCTCTTGTTTTGAATGAAACGTCGCAATTTTCGCAGTGTTTTACAGTAACGGTCAGCGTTCACTGTTTCACCTCTTGGAAGGAAGTCAATGAGAAGAATGCCCTTCCTGTCCCAGAACACCGTGCACATCACTTTCCGTACCGACAGCGTCTGTTTGAATTTCGTCCTGACCGGAGACACACTATTCGGCCAATGCATTGACTGCTGCTTGGTTTCCGGGGTGAAGTGCGAAATCCAAGTCTCATCGCCCATGACGATTCTGTCGAGGAACTCGTCGCCGTCATCGTAATACCATTACAGAAATGTCAGTGCTGCTCCTAAACGTTGCATTTTGTATTCGGGTGTCAGGTTTTTCGGCACCCACCTGGCACACACGTTTTTGAACAGCAGGTGCTTAGTGAGAATCGCATGCAACAAGGATCGCGATATCTGCGGAAAATGGCTGCTCAGCTCCGCAATCGTGAAGCGACGGTTCTCCATGATGCACTGCCGCACCAGCTCAACACGATCATCGTTGATGAGAGACGGTCGTCCACTGCGCTCTTCATCATGGACACTTTGAAGACCTTCGGAAAACTGCCTACACCAGCGACGCACCATCTGCTTACTCATGATGTTCGGCCCATAGACCTGACAGAGCTGCCGATGAATTTCAATTGGCGCAATGCTTTGTGCATTAAATAACTTTATCACCGACCGAACTTCGCAGGCGGCGGGAGAAGGAATAAGAGCTTCCATTTCGGACCACTGCTGCCACGCTACTGGCACCAGGCGGGACCTGTCCGGCTGGCATATGATTGATACGTCATAGATCTGCTACGCATGCGCAATTGACACCGCTAATTACGTTTACTTTCAAGGGAAAAAAAATCGGGAAATTTACTTTCTGGATGCGCCTCGTAGTTAATATTCTTGTTTACTTAACCTATTCGTTTATCAATTTATTTCCCAATAAACTTTTTACGCAAACCCGTTTTAACCTAGCGCCACCATATGGTAACACAGTTCAAAAAGCAATATAACTTGCTTCACACAAGTCCTTAATTAATAAAAATTGGAATTTTTCTCTGGGAATCCAAGCTACATAATTGATTCTTTCTTATTATATTGTGAAATCACAAATTTATTATACCAGTTGGGCATGAGCAACTACACGATTTAGAAATTGGTTTCTGAGCAGCAATTGTGGAGGGCAACAAGAAGTAAGATAATTTATTTGTTACTTTGATTAACGTGATTGTAATGTTTGTTGTGGTATTTGACTTATTGTTGATTGAGTAATTTGTACATCAAGCACAAATTTTCTATCCATAACATTGTTGTGGATATAATGCATTGTTTCTTACGTTACCATATGAAGAGTCCACTGCAAGAATGATGGATGTCACTTTCTTGTCTAAAATGAACCAAGACTGTCAATGCATAGCTTAAGACATATAGAATGTACATACAGAGTTATATGGTATTAACACTGATAGTCATTGTCCAGTAATGATCGGAAAATCACAGTTAAGCTTTGAGCGCTAAGCATTTCAAACTTTCAATTGCTTCTCCTGCAAAATGTATTCCAAATGACATCCATCATTCTTGCAGTGGACTCTTCATATGGAAACGCTAGGCTAATATGTTGTCATTCATTCTTTGTGCTCTCTTGCTATCAACAGTAAGATGGAGGAGTTACAAGAGGGTACAAATAACAAGATGATTATTACTAGCAGGTGCACGAGATACTTTTGGAATTAGAAAACGAAAATTTAGAGCACAAAAGTAGGATCAACAGAAAGGTGTAGACGGCTGTCACACACTGGTTCCGATCCCAGGCAGCAGAGTTCTACATTACAGAGGTACACATTTGATCCCACGGTATGACAAATGTCTCAATTCCGGTTGGGAGTATATTGAAAAAGAGCTCAACAATTGCAGTATCTGTTCAAATGAATCTTTCCAAGAAATTGAACTTTCTTTCTACAAACGGCCCCAGGGAAACTTACTTTCTGGACAGCCCTCTTGGAATATCTGATTAAATAAGATACGATGGAGTGGAATATTAGTGATTCCGATACCCGGAAACAAAAGAAGGCGATGTGGTGAAAACTGCTCTTTTGTGCACATATCATTCTCAAAATATGATTAGGTTTCTGCAGCCCATGTTTTTTTATCATATCATAAGAAATGTTTGACCTTACGACAGAAATATATGAAAAGCACACCAAAAATTAATGTAAAATGTTATGTTAGGACAATATGTTGTTTTATTCATATTTTGTGGCAATTTTCGCTTTTCTGTGAACTTTCGTGTATGTGTGAAAGTATACTAAAGGGGACTCTAACATGTTCTATAATCAGGAATTAATGTCTCTTTATTCAGATATTGGCAAAGTAATTTTCTTCCTTGTTATTTTTTTGTATTACTGAGCTGTTAAAGTTCACATAAGTTCAATAAATTGATTGTAAGCTGTCATTAAAAGGATATTATATATATATATATATATATATATATATATATATATATATATATATATATATAAGATTTGACAACATACCTAGCGTTACCATATGGCCACATCCTGTAATTCCACATATTCGCATTAACAATGGAATACAAATGTTTTGTTATGTTTAATTACGTCCATTTAATATGTATATAACGAAATAAACGACAAACTTGACGAAAAATTCAGACATTCATTTCGTTGAATGTGCGTACAATTACAGTATTTACATGAGTATTCATCCTTTCATTTACTCGTTCACTATTTCATCGCTACTTCAGGTAAATTACGGAGATACTGCAAAATAAGTGCAAACGGCTTATCAGAAATTTCACGCAGCAAATGAACCAACCCTCAGAATCACACGTTGTCAGACACTTGAAGACTGAAACTCGCGCAAGACAATCCGACCGTTCAAGTATCGACTGTCGGCAATGAATTCAAGTCATACCATAAAGGCTTCTATAAAGATTGAGACGAGAATACTACACATAACTTACGACAACATAATCTAACGTTGCGATAACAACGAAAATTAACGTGTTAATATTGCACACAGAGTGGAAGTGATGTAACTATGGAAATTGAAAGAGTCAATCTAAGTAAGCATTCTGTAATTAAGTGCATGGTTGATTAGAAAATTAGACTAAAATTCTGCACCACCTCAACCTCCTTCCGATGGCAGTGACCAGAGTGTCGCCGACAACAATGTACTTGCATATCACTAAATCTGCACATTCCCACATTTCAATAATTCATTTTGTAATCTTGAGTGAAAATTATCGAAATAATCTTTTCAATCCAACATTCATTAGACACAGCAGCATGGACTTTAAGACTCTTAGGGCCGGTTTCACCAAGCTTAACTAAAGTTTTAATGATTCATTAATTTATTTACTGGTTCATTAAATCATTTTTACATCTCACCAAGCATCTCTAGCCCTAACGAACCAGTAAAGCTATCATTAAATTTAGTGATAGAAATTTCCGTCTTTAAAATTTTAATGGTTCATTAGTTGCAATATAAAATAGCAGAACGTTTCGGCGAGAATTGTTATATCTGGAACTGCTCGAAAATTAGGAGTCAGATGGAGATAATGTTACCATTTAAGAAACGATCAATTTGAAAATTTGAATGACACAAAAATTCACGAAAGATACCGCGTCACGAAGATCGTGGTACTCAAAATTTTAGAAAAAAAAATTGATCATAGGCTGGAATATCATAAAAACGGCTGAGACAAAGCTGAAACTAGTCAACTAGGTAACATACAGCTGAGTTTTTATTTTAACACATAAAAGTGGTTATTATAACTACATACCTAAGAAATATTAGTAAATGAATACATAATGTGCAACCAAACATAACAAAACTTAATTGGTATAATAACTTTCATTCATTAGAATTAAATTTACGCACACATTGAACATCTACCTTGAAAATAGTTATTTAACACAGCATATTTGCTGCGAAGTTTCTACTTTCTTTCAGCTCTGCAGCTATAGGGTAAACATTGGTAATTTCGTGGCAGTGGTTATTTCGTGATACTTTTTCTTTGCTCTTTTGTGAACTAACCAATGCTGTTACGAGATCCAAATTTCCGCCAAGAGATTGCATATGTTGTCCAGTTTCCAGAAACATACAGCTAAGCTTTATGTGACTATTGTAGTTGCTTCAGTGAGCTTTTATGTTTGGAGAGAACAAGTTTGCGTCGACTTTTCAGGCGTACAAATTTTGTGGATGTTTGTAATTACATTACAGCCTTATTACTAAAGGTAGCATGTGATATTTGGTACAAAGATTTATTGTATCTTCATGAAATTTTAGGAAATGTTTTTGGAATTTTAGATACATCTGTAGTCGCCATATAGGCTTAGCTTTACTGATAGAAATCTTAGCTGTTTGAGGCGAAATTTTGTTGAGCATTAAGTGTTACATTTTATACTATTTAAAAAATTGGATTACAATATGAATTTTAGAAATCTGAAGACAAGATGTGATAACAAAAAAGAAAACGGAGACGCAATGGGTTCAGTGTAGCTTCTGTTTGATTTTTTATCATACTAAGTGTCAATGATAAGTGCTAGATGACTTACTTGCAAGAATTGTGACAGAGGATGGAACATGGCTCCACCATTTTGGACCGGAGACAGAGGCAGACAATGGAGTGGCATCATGCAAATTCACCAAAGAAATAGACATTCAAAAATACACCTTCGGCAGGAAACGTTATGGCTACTGTGTTTTTCGATTCAGAAGGACTCTTGCTTGTGGACATCATGCCACACGGAATCACCATTAATTCTGACGCGTATGTGGCAACTCTCAAGGAACTTCAAGCTCGGCTGAGTCGTGTTCGACGACATCGGGAGAAGCAGGATGTTCTCCTATTGCACGACAACGCACAGCCATATGTCAGTCACAAGACCACAAACCAGATCAGAAAATTCGGATAGACAACACTGAAACAACCGCCTTACAGTCCTGAACTGGCACCGTGCGATTACCATCTCTTTGGTAAACTGAAGGATCCCTTCGCGGAACGAGATTAGAAGATGACTCCCTTGTGGACGCTGCTAAAGAGTGGCTCAGACCCTAGTAATACAGGCTACAGTAAAGTCCGTAATAAAAGTGTTCAACCTTTCAGGGCAAAGAAGATCCCTTTTCAATTTCAATTTTTACTTTGATTTTATTCTTATTATGTGTTGATATGTATTTCTATGTTTTCTTGCTAAGAATATTAGACGGAATTACTATGTTTGAAGTCTTGTAACAATAAATGAGAATTCCATTTGACTTTAATGAATTTTTCCACAATTCTTCTACCTCTCACGAAATTATCAATGCAATATCACGAAATTACCAAGGTTATCACGAAATAACCAACCTTTCAGCTTAAGTTGTAAAAGTGGCTTTTCGCACATATTCAAGAACGTATCCAATCTTTTATGTCTCCAGATTTGTACAGCAAATTATCGTCTTTTAGTTGAAAAAATCGGAATAAGGATATATTTACACATTTGCATTTTAAATTAGTTTTCATGAAATTATCACGAAATTACAAACGTTTACCCTACTTCACAGCACAGTAAATTCATAAATCTTTATTTTTTTTTCATTCTGGATCACAGGTTTCAAGAATATTATCTATACCTAAATTGCAGTTATTGTATATAAAACATCGTACTTCCTCAAAATGAGGTCCCCACCGGTATCAGGAATTCAATAATTACAGAGCTATAATTATGGCGAAAAAAATATATATTATTATTATTACTATTATTATTATTATTATTATTATTATTATTATTATTATTATTATTATGCTTTTTCTCAATTTACCATTATTTTGTAACCTCTTCGCTTCATTGTTGGCCTGCATGCAAATGATGTAGCAGGTTGTGTCTTACAAAAAAGTTTTGTCGCAGTCCCAGAAAAGAGGCAGTGCGCATGAGCAGAGGACGAGCGATCTGATTCACAAGAGAACAACTAGTTGAGGTAATATGATTAGTTCCGTTTCGTTGTATGTTATCTCTTAGCAGTTAGAACAAGTTCCAGGGAAAAGAATACTGCTTAAGTAAGTAGTGCGGTAAAGACTGTTAACAAATAAAGAAGTAAATTAATTTAACATATATATATATATATATATATATATATATATATATATACATATCGTCGTTGTTCCTGTAATAACTCCTATGTGACATATTTACCGATTTTCAGATTTTTGCTCTATTAAATAACTTGAATAGTGATACAGAAAATAATAAAATCTCCTATATGTAATTATATTTCTTTTCTTCGAAAATGTAAGAATTCACAGTCTCCTATGTACGGCTGCCATAGAATGAATAAATGTGTTTTTTCTTCCTGCTGAAAAATGTTATATTTTGCACATAGGAATTATGGCAGGATATATATTAAAAAGGAATGCATAACAGCGACGTCGAACACGCGACCGACCGATTCGGAAATAGGCGCTGTGTCCACTAGACTAAAGCCATCCGTAAAAACGTTCTGTATGAACCAATTCAATATTACAGGCTATGACTATCACGAAATTTGACATTAACTTGATTTACCTGAAATTAATTGGACACAATTTGCGTTATTTGTGGAAATATCTTTTGCCCAGTGGCTTATTAAAAAAGTAATGCAGTGTGAAAATTATTATTCCTTAACTATATGTAACTAATATCTTTAATATTTTATTATTATTATTATTATTATTATTATTATTATTATTATGTTTAATAGTCACACTGTTGAGTGAAGGCCAGCGCACACCGGACACTATAGGCCTACTATATAGCACTATGCTTTTGTGCGATATTATAGCCAGCGATATGATATGAACATGGGCACATGCTATACTAATGCTTCATCAGAGAGATTTTCTACATGATGGCGAAGAGGATGGATCCAGATGGATTGATATTGTTTGCACTGGCTTTAAAACAGATGCGAAAGAACTGGAGTCATGAAATTTATAATCGTTTTCTTTCCGAAGGAAATTTAGTTTTCCAACAGAGTAACCACCCCGCGTACATCGCCATAAACGTTTAAAGATGGTTCACGGAAAGGCATGAAAAAGAGGATTGACAAATATCGAGACATCCCACCTCAAAATCCAGATCAGTTGTGGGATCAAGTTCTGGCTACCTGGGAAGACCTCGCTGAGGACCAGAACTATTTCCGCGATCTGGTGGACTCAATGCCCCGAAGATGCCAGGCAGTGATAGACGCCGGTGCCATGTGAAAAAAGTATTAGATCCACAGGTGGATTTTTTTATTTTTCTTTAAGTTGTTTGTTTATCTTTGTTTATTTCTGGAAGAAAATTGATCTCCCAAGAGTTTTTTTTTTTAATTCTCCTAGTGGAGCCATAGTTGCGAAATGATTTGTTCCACTACAAAAAAATAAAAAATGAAGAAAGGTAACATGTATAAAAATTAGTTACATTAATAAAATAGTTCTTACCGAGAATCGAGCTCGGGTCCCAGGGATGGCAAGCCAGCTCTACCGAAGGGCCGTGACGTAAGCAGCGCGACGAGACACTTATATTTGCTCTGCTTGAAGTCTACGAGGACAGCTCACATATAAACGTACTCGCGTAAATCGCGATCAAAATTTCAACATTTCCACTACCAAGAGACACAACAAAACTACTTTTTTCTAATACTGTACACGATTTGCGACATAGTAGACTATGGTTTCGTAGAAAGATGTTCTGATATAGTCATTAAAAATTCATAGATCGCACTTATCTATCCGTAATGAGCCATGACTTATTGTTCATTAAATCTTAAGAAAATTTGGTTGCCGAGCACCTCGAATTTTAGTGAATCGTTAAATATTTTAATGTTCAGTAGTTAATATTTCATTTGGACTGATTTACTGAAGCTTGGTGAAACCGGCCCTTAGGGTACGTACAAGACGGAGCTTGGCTGGTTACCGTGTTGGTCGCTCGTAAGCTGGCTGGTGGCTGGGCAGAATGTCAGGCTGATGAGAACGAAGCTTGTTTGCGCCTGCCAGTCAGTGTAGCTGACCTTACTCTACTTTTTCAAAAGTGTCTTTAAAAACAATAACAATTTTTAAAAGTGCCAGGGTGGATTGTATTGGTCTTCAGGTTCTCCTAAACGTAGGGCCTACCTTAGATATTTGGGTACTTTCAGTACGGAAATAACAGCGTAAATACTTCCACTTTTCTGGAAAGCGTCATAATAAAACCCTTTCATGAAATCCCATTTAATTCATTCTGATACACACAGAACATTGATAAAATAATAAGCTCTATTAATTGCCAAAAGATCGGTAACGGTAATTATAGTGTTTCTAAAATAGTCACTTTCTGTAACATATCAATTATTCATTTACAAATTTACTTATTATTGGTATCCATTTCACACCACCTCATTCTAGTGCCGAGATCAAGAAAGCATGCCCTCAAAGTGCCTTTATGGCATGTGAAGGAGCTACCTTTACATTTAGGGCCTATTAGTAACCATTTCAACTCCTACTTCATCTCACAATTTCACAGTAAGATATGGGCTTTGGTGGTCGGGTTGAGCCTGATTTCAAAATGTGTAAACATTGACTATCCTATTGAAAAATAAAATTGTTTTTAGAATTTAAAGTCTTGAAAATACAACAAATTTATAACAATGCATTATTACATTTTATATATAAAAATCAGAAATATTTCAGATCATATACTCACAAACAAAATCAAAAGCATGAATAGAATAAGTTTGTTGAAACCCAAGGGCCGTATTCATAGACATTTTTAGCGCGGGTTTTCGGTGGATGATCAGCGTTTTTCGTACTCATAAACCAGTGTTAGCGATAGGATATGATTTGAATTCTGTACTAGTAACCAGTGAATAGCCGGGGCTAGCTTAGTACGCTCGTAGCGCGTGCTGCGAAATGTCTATGAATAGCACCCCAAGTGTTTAGCGAGCACTGCTTTCAACAAAAGTACTAATATCTGCCCTAGAATTTATAACAAATTAATAGGCCTAAAGAAATACGCCGATTTATTTATCTCCAAGACTTTGAAATTTAAAAATATATGTAAGCAATTTGTTATGAATAATGATTAATTTTTTAGATGTTGTTATGTTGTAATATATGCGTCTACATCTATTATGTATCGAATCCTACCCTGAGCACGAGAACACTCTCTTTTAGGGGCGTGCTAGAATGTTGTAAATTTACTATTTTTTGTATTGTATTTTTCTGGCAATAAAAATTATTATTATTATTATTATTATTATTACTATTATTATTATTATTATTTGAAATTAATCTTTCCCAATCCATTATACGCGTCGAAATGACGAGCAGTAGGCGTTTAGCACGCGGGGAAGTTCTACGGGCGCATGCGCAATAAAGACATTTAGGTGGCTGGTAGCTGGAAAAATGAGGTGATTCATTCTACGAGCTACCAACGAGCTAACAGGCTACGTAGCAGTCTACCGACCTGGCCTCATCTTGCACGTTTCCATTCAGCGTATTCCGAATCTCACCGGTCCGGTGGCATCAATGACGTCACGTTGCAACGAAAATAAGGAACAAAACTGCTGGAAGAATCGATGCTGTCATGGCGACTGTGTAAGTGGTTATCTGTGCTACTCTAGCAAAATTTTGCGAAATTTCCGTACTGCCATCTCGTTCAAAAAAAAAGAGATCATAAACAACTTATTTCTTGAACCGGTAGTAATAACTGGTCGGTTGACATGTTCGCTCATAAGCCATTAACATATTGTTCTTACGTTGTGCTCATTACAAACAATACAGCAGAACTAAAGCAGAACACACCGCCATGACACAACAGTGCACGATGTCATTCGTCTGCTAATTCCCGCCCTATACAAGAACCAATCAGATTCACTGATGACGGCTGATGGAGCCTGCCACCACCTCTGCAAGTTGATGGCACCGGTGCGACACCGGTGGAGCATCAATGACGTCATCGGTGGAATTCGGAACACCGTGATGCCATCGGATTGCTCACCGGTGAGATTCGGAATACGCTCATTGCTTAACGTTCGGGCATTCCTTCCGACTAGGTACCAACTACCAACCAGGCTCCGTCTTGCACGTACCCTTAAAATTAATTGAAAATGTAAGTGACAGAAAACAAGTAGGCCTCTATCGCAGGAGAGATGTATTAAGATAGTTCTATATACCGTTTCTCCTGAAGCACGCTTCGTCTGTAGCCATGATATTTCCTACAATCTGGATCCTGCATACCTTGACATAAGACACGTGGATGAAAATCATGTGGCGACAGGCTTTGCACGCACTGAATGTGATACAGTGTGTCTTTAGAACAGTCCAACCTCGCAACTAATATCTCGACTACTACGCCCTGGACGTTGTTCCATCAAATTAAAAAATTTCTTCCTACATGCTGACAATTTCAACGGGTCATTTATTGCCACGACTACGAAAACCAAGTATTGTACCTTTTGTGCCACGAATACGCTGACAACTGAAATGTTTTTGCATTTCGAATATTCATACCTGGAAAACTTTCTTCACACACACAGTCGTCGAGCGTCACGAGAATACAACGTAATGAGATTCTCCGTAAATTGAAATTGTCCCCATACTTATATATCTTAATACACACACTAAATAATTTCGTAATAAAAGGAACTGCACTGGTTAGAAAATCACTTTAACTTCTACTCCCGAATGTAAAAGCCGGCCGTCCACATAATAGCATTTCATCCCCAAGTAGCCACTGAAGCAGGTATGCCACACTTCCTCATAGTATGGCATTATGATACGTGTTGAAAATTTAGTTAATTTATAAGAAAACTTTCCACTTTGTTGAAAACTGCATTCCTTATTAGTTTCGTAGGGATAGCAGTTATCGAATAAAATAGTGCTAAGCTTTAAGGGAAATTTATTTCTTGTTTGTGAAAAAGCTGTTCATTGAGAATATTTTTTGTAACTTATCCCAGATCAGCAAAGTTTTATTACTTCTACTCTGTATTTCTTCAGCTTACTTCGAATACCCCGTTAAGTCATTTTTTTTTTCGGAATGTCGAAATCTGTATACATTTTTGAAATGCGTCTGCTGATAAAACTTAGTAAATATGCGTTTCTATATTTTATATACTGTATAACAAATTAATAACAGTTAGCTTGGGTATAAAAAGAATAAGTTATTTTGCTCTTTTGTGCAATTTTCTCCAATATGGTTACGGGATTTTAAAAGTAAGCCAGCGATTTAAACTCAATACATTCAATAATTCTTCTTCATATTTAATGCAATTTCTTTCCGCACTCCCTTTCTTTACCAGTGTATAGCGAGCGCAGGGTTTATCAACATAGGCCTCTAACATGTACGAATGTTGCGATACTTCTTTCACAGACTAAGTGAAAAACTGAGTCATCTCTCAAGGAAGAACTATCATCACAAGGATTCTTCAGTCGTAACTGTCGAATAGAGAACACAGCAATAATTCACGATATACATACTTTTTCAGTGTCACTGACGTCGCAGGAGGATTTTTTTTTTCGTAAAATTCTCCACATCTATTTTTATTGAACTGCTTTATTTATGTAAGTATTGGACATGCCACCACTCTGTGACCTCTACTAATGTGCTTGAGGTTTGTAATTCGTTTATTGATTTCGCATCAACTACAGAGATTATGTTGTTGGAGTCCATATAAACCTCAACCGAGTGACGACCTCCAACGTGATAACAAAAGTGTGTGACTTTGAACTGCGGAAACAAACAAAGCTGATGCGGTCAGGAGAACTTGATTGTGAGCAGTACTAGTTATTAATCATCGATGCGACCCCTGCTGGGGCGATTTAATCGCACCGACCTTTTGTAAACTGTTTCCCCGCAGTGACATGGAATTGTAACGACATAAATATTGGGGTAGGGGTTGTCAGTTCTTTCAACCCATCACATCTCAGAAATAACGTGCCAGATACCAATGTTTAACTTTTAAAGAAGCATTGTACAATATTTTATATAATAGTAGTGAATGAGATGATAAAAATAGGTCTACGTCCATGTTAACATTTACAAAATTACAAAAAGATATCTTTCGGGATCAGAAACTGTTTTCCATCAGGATAAATAGATAAATAAATAAATAAATAAATAAATAAATAAATAAATAAATAAATTAATTAATTAATGGATTGAATGATTGAACGAACGAATGAAGAAAATTGCCAATTAAAGGCTATGATCAAATGAATAAGTGAATAAAGATACAAATAAATGAAGAGGCGACAGACTGAACATAATTATTCAATAAAACAAACGATCGAAGAAATGGGAGAACAAGCGAAAAAATGGACGGGCACGCAAAGGAGCGAGGAAAGAAACAAAGGAGTGAGCGAACAGGCGAAAGAGTGAGCGAACAGACGAAAGAGTGAGCGAACAGGCAAAGGAGTGAGCGAACAGGCGAAAGAGTGAGCGAACAGGCGAAAGAGTGAGCGAACAGGCAAAGGAGTGAGCGAACAGGCGGAAGAGTGAGCGAACAGGCGAAAGAGTGAGCGAAGAGGCGAAAGAGTGAGCGAAGAGGCGAAAGAGTGAGCGAACAGGCAAAAGAGCGAACGAACAACAGCCAAAGGAGCGAGCGAACAGCAGACAAAGGGATGGGCGAACAGACGAAAGTGTGAGCGAACAAGCAGTGAGCGAACGGGCAAAGGAATGGGCGAAAAGGTGGAAGGAGAAAGCAAGAAAACGAAAAATCGATGAAGCAAGCGAAGGAACAAGTTAGGATGGAAGGAACATGCAAGCAAAAGAGATAGCAAGCAAGCGAACGAGACAGCAAGCAAGCGGACGAAATAGGAAGCAAACTGAAGAAATAGCAAATGGACGAAATAGCATGTAATCGGAAGTAATAGGAAGGAAGCGAAATCCCTTTCATTTCTGTATAAATACTGCGAGACTTCGGAATAGAAGAACTGCCGTGCTGGCAGACGCTGCAGACCGAACAGAGGGTGGAGGGCTTAAGTATATTCAAGGGTAAGCGAAACCACTGTTCTGCGCAGCTCTACACTCTATCCCGTAACCCAATATACTGTATACTTACAGTGAAAGGTGTACCCTATGTACGCCATGCAAGCGCTTGAGGGCCATGGAGGTAAAGCACCATGCTTTTACCTTCAGGAAAGATTCTGTACTCAATTTGACAGGAAGCTGAGTGAATCTCGGGACAGTTCGGGAAGTTTTGGTAACAAGAAACATCCCGTCATCACTCAGGATCTTCCAGCCCACAGCCAATTATTCTACCGTTCCAGATACACAATCTGTCGTTAACGGAGTTACTGAGAATTTGTTCTAATTCGAGAGTTGTAACCCGTTCTGAAATGCACACGAGAAGATGCGAAGAAAACAGATTTGCTGTATATTATATGGATAGGCCTATACTACTGTATATATAGAGGCGTTCAGAGTTAAAGTGGATCAAGTCCATATGACGTAGTTTTGAGATAATAAGACTTAAAGTTAACTTGCTCTAGTGGATTATCTTATTTGACTAGCAATAATTTTATTGCTCCATTCTCAATTTCTAAATGTATAAAATAGAAACACTTGTGATGTTAATTGATGCAACGCTTTGGTGACTTGATCCACTATGGCTCAGAATATCGTGAACAAATAATCTGCGCCAAAAGTGACTAGTGTCACTTACCGGCGAATGTTTGGAACTAAGACTTGATCCATTACTGCTCGGAAAAGATCCAACTTCAGATAATCCGAAAATGAATTGAACACAATTTATGAAAATTTGTGACTTGATCTGAACGCCTCATATCATGCTTTTTTCAGTCTCATTTGAATTATGGAGTTCTATTGTGGGGAAATAGAGCCCCTGTAAAGGATGTTGTTTTTCTTCTTCAGAAAAAAGCTGTGCGTATTGTTAAGGGTTGTGGCCCAAGTAAACATTGTAAGTTCATATTTATTAACTTTGAAATCCATATGTGCATATATGAACATTTATATGACTAGTAACAACCATAACATAACTGTTTCTAAATGTAGATTAGCCAAGGTTTGCTGTTGTGGATGTAAAACTTTTTAATTAAATTCCACTTAATATTTGAAATATTTACAATAGCAGAGTTTTCAAAATCAATTTAAAAGATATACTTGTAGAAAAAAAATTTACATAGTACAGAAATATATTGAATGTAATTTTAACTAATTTGTATGTAAATATTTTTAACTTCGAGGAAGCTTATTGTAATTTTATGTTATTTAATGACTTTAAAATAAACTACATACATACATATACATACATACATACATACATACATACATACATACATACATACGTACATACATACATACATACATACATACATACATACATACATACATACACACATTCAGACAAATCGTGCAGTAAAATTGAAATTTGGACCTTCGTGTGGCCATTGAAATGCCACACTTCCGTCTCGTCTCAGACATCTGCGTCCCATGCAGAGGGAAGAGAGTACGAACCTCAGCCCAGTGACTTTTTTTTTATTTCCCGAATAACGTTGTAATTGATTTTTACAGAATGTTGGAACCGATGTTTCAGTTTAACAAAAAAAAAAAAATGGAATAATTACTACCCGACTTGTCACTTATTACTAGGCTTAACCTGACCCAAAAATCTATTAACTAGAAGATAGTTTGTCTTCCTCATATTAAATAAAAATAAACACACATAATTAAGGAAAAAAAAAATAAAATTTCTCTAAAATTCTATTTTAACTTTATTCCGATCGTAAATTAGTCTGAGCAGCGTAAATTAGTTTCTCTACTAGTACTTGCTAATAATACCTCCACTTTTCGTTCTTAGATTTCTTGCTGCTCTCCACAAACAGTTTCCTAGGACGTTCCTCTGCTGGGAACAGGTATCAATTCAGTACTGCTATTTCACAAAGCCTGATTGCATTTAACAAATTTTCCGGAAAAGTTGCAGTACAAATTCAACCACTAATTGTTCTTAGCCAATACATTCCTTACATTTCGATTACTTTCAGTCCATTTTAAACATTCTATTTAAATTGACATTAATATTCCTTACAATGACATGTCATCAGTACAGTTCATTAAATGTAATTTCTTCAGCATGTAGTCAAGAATTTATTATTTCCTTTCAGAAAAACCACTTTGTCCTCACCAGACATGTAAGAGCAGAAAAATTCGGGTGAATTTTCTACCGCTAAGTCTTGAAAGCCTACCTAATAGTAATTGAGCAGTGATTATTCCACTTTTTGTTAAACGATTGAAACATCTGTCCCAAGATTGTGAAAACCCATTTTATCGGAATCCTGATGAGGCTTGAACTCTCTCCTTTCCAAAATATCTCTCCAAAAGTTGCCCCATTACGTTTTTCTAGTACTATATGGGCCTACTCAACCTTTGAGAAACCGCGGCACGGTAAATCTTCTTTTATAAGACGAGGGCCCGGTCCCAACCAATTTACACGTAAATATCCTTCTAATTTTTTTTAAGTCCATACATTTATCTAACACAAGTATAAATAATTAATTATGACGTAATGTTAAGACTTAAAGAGTATAAGCACACATGAGAACAGTGTGACATATTGATAAATAATTAAATTAATTATCAATCAACGGATTAATGAAATTCTGTAGCATGTTCCAGTTCCTCATGCTAACATCATTAATTAACTTATGCTAATTTTTATTGATTATTCCATTCTGACCAAAAAAAAAAACATAACCGCATCATGAAATTGATTTCAATGATTATGTTTTGAGAAAAAAAAAAAGGCAATGAGAAGAATGATTATGCACTGTAAAGGTAGGCGCTCACTTACCGGATAAAAATCTTTCGGCACGTTCGAATTTTTATTATAGCATCGCTCATTTGTTCACATTTCCGAATTGATAATCAAATAATGTAATTTACCGCTAGACCGCATTATTTCACTGTAGTGTTCTGAACTGAACATGCAAATAAACTGAATAGTTCTGTAACTTAAACTACAAGGAACATACCTGGTTGATTCAATATTTTACCAATCTCATCCCATTATGTTCTTTTTGTATATTACAATACTATAATTCTAATTTCATAACTCGTAAAGCTGTTCATACTGTTGAAATAACAAAACAAGCTACGCATCATTCGTTTTTATACCTTCAATATTACCGCGACTAGAAGCTTTACGATCGATATAATTTTCATTACATTCTTTATTTCGATCCTGACTCGTACGGAGATCCGTTTAGAATTCTCTGGCCAGAATTCTGGACGGCATCCGATCATGCGGACAGAGGCGATGCAGTCAAGTGGGCGATGCTCCATTTAAAATAATGCAAAAAATAAAAATCCGAACGCGCCAAACGAATCCGTTCCTTAACTCACCACAGAAGTCAGCAGAGCAGGGGAAGCATGACGGCGGAACAGTTACCGTTATCACACATAGGCCTACATATGAAGGGTACACGATCAAGGTCCATCAAAAATCGAAATTGAGTTAATAATGCCATCTTATAGTGGAGAGGGAGTACTATCATGTGGTCTAGCTAGGTTTCTGTTAAAACGATCATGGTCCTCGAAAAGGAGCGTTAAATTTTTCATGTACTTCAGAAGAACGATCAAGCTCCTGTCGGTTCTGTGGAAGAACGATCAAGGTCCATTTCCGTACTCTGCTTTCCCTCCTATGTTTTGCCGTATAATGCTGCAGCTTTGTGTTGCTGGCTTTCCGGCAATTTATGTAAAACGACCTGAACGATGATTTCGTTACTTTCCCACTGTTGAGTAAGAATGAAATGATTATTTTTCACACTAAAGTAAACAAGGTCTTATAAGCAGCTTGTTTCATGGACATTCTTTATGTTAATTGTTCCGGATGTTGCGTTAAAATTAAGTCATATGTGAAATGGAGGTATCAGAAATAACATAGAATATAGCTATGCTGAATGCGAATAGGTACAAAGAAAATATTTTTTTTTTCTGACGTACTTTTAACTCATCGTAAAGAATACAGACCATGAGTCAAATTACAGGAGACGCTTGTTTAAGTGTTCGGGACTGAGATGTTCTCAGAATATTTTACTTATAGGAAGGAATAGATTAATGAGGGAATGAAATCTAATGGCTTTCTATGCTACATAGAATGTTCACCTGACAGGGCTTATCATTGTAAATATTATGAGGTCATACAAGTAATTTAATATCCATTGATTTTTGTGAATTAGTACAATATAAGTTTTGGGTATTACAGAAGTGACGTATGTATCTGCGATAAATTTAGAATCAATATATCTCAACTTGAAATAGAAATAAACAACGATAAAGATGCAACTCAGATACACAATTTGAATAGACAAAAATCATATTTCACAACGATTCAAAATGAACTACATAAGAGGAAAGGAGATACTTTTTATGAGTTAAGCGTTCTGAATGTTTGGATACGTTTCAAATCCAGAAAGTCTGTGATTAAGGAAGCAATCTGTATGGATTACCAGAAGAATCTTCCGATTCCTAAAATTTCAACAAGTGAAGCATTATTACCGCAGGCAACTATAGTTTTTCGTGCTAAGTCCATACACTTTCTCCTGGGTTATCTGTATTTTGTACATAATATGATGAAACGGTTTCGAACAAAGCGCCTGATGAAGTATGCTTAATGTTGTGGTATTTCTGTTTTGAAATTCTGCCTAACTCTGTGCGTGAATTCAATATGTTCTGTGAATCCTGTTGAGGGCAGAATAACAAATTTTATTGTGATCCGATTTTCTCCATTTCTTAGTGAATATAATGAAGAAATTTTATTGTCTGTTTCCAAGAAGTGGCCATTCGTACCTGTAGAGCAATAATAATATGGAATTTATAAACCAGAAGATGAGATATGAGTTTCCTAATGACAAGTGACATGAGATTGCTAATCCTACGAAGAAACCTGAACCATTCTTCATAGTTGACTGCAAGATAGAAGAAGTATTTTATGGATAAGGAGTATTTCTGAATAGTTACTGCAAAAACAAAGCCCTTTCGCCTAGAGGTCTATTGCAATCTACAATGTAAAATAAGATACTAAAAAGGTGTTCCTGATAATCATCGAGCGAACGATACGAAAGCTATATAGTGAGTTTGTATTTTATTTGTAAAACTTATTTTATCTTTAATTTTATTTATCGCATTTTAATTTCAAATGCTATTAAACATCCAAATTGGTCTATAAAAAGAAATCAGAAGAAGAACAATGCGAAAGAGTTGAAAACCTTCATCCGCTTCATATGATGACATAGTTCAAAATGGCAAAATTCAATGACTTCCAAATAAAGAAGCAGTTCTGCACTCCAGCATTACAAGACCAATGAAATGAAAATGAGAATTTATATTTTGAAATTATACAAAAAACAGTCAAAAACAAATTAAATGTTTTGCGTTAGAAGTGGTGTTTCACTACAATGCACGCTGTATTCCATGTATCTCAAAGTTTCCTATTTGGACCTTGATCGTTCTTATTTTGGAAGTTTACACATTGTTTATATTGCATTTTCCATTGTTGCCATCTAAATTTAGAACAAAATGTGATTGTATGATTAATAAGAAATCATCGTTCTTCACTTTCCACTACGTCAATTTCTATTACACATAACTAAGTATTAAATGCTTAAATATTAAAATTCGTTTTTCTCGAAACTTTCTAAAATGGACCTTGATGGTTTTTATTTTTATCTTACTAGGTTATTTTACGACGCTTTATCAACATCTTAGGTTATTTAGTGTCGAGCTGGTTGGTGTAGATGGTATAGCGCTGGCAGTCTGTGCCCGAGGTTGCGGGTTCGAGCCCGGCCCAGGTCGATGACATTTAAGTGTTCTTAAATGCGACAGGCTCATATCAGTAGATTTACTTGCATGTAAAAGAACTCCTGCGGGACAAAGTTCCGGCACACCGGCGACGCTGATATAATCTCGGCAGTTGCGAACGTCGTTAAATAAAACAACATTTAACATACGATCAAAATGTTAGAGTAAAGGTTAAGTCGCGCAGTTAACTTGCGTGGAAGGCATGGTCATGAGTTCGAAACCTGTTCGTCCTTACGTGATATATATATATATATATATATATATATATATATATATATATATATATATATACAGAGTGTTTAAAAAATACGGGGCATAATTTCAGGTATATATTTCCCACATGTAGACAATCAAAATAGTTCATTACAACATGTGTCCGGAAATGCTTTATTTCCGAGTTATGGCCTTCACAACAATGAAATTCACCGGAACGTTTTTCTTTCCGCAGGTCGTTGCCGTCAAAGGAGACATTAAAAGAGGGCACTCTGACAGTTCATTCCGAGGCGAAGGTTACATTCAGTGTTGTGTAGGCGTTAGACTGTGCGACATGTATTCAAATCAAGAGCTGGCAGAGATACACTTCATGTACGGTAAGGCGGACGGCAATGCTGCGCTGGCTCTTCGTTTGTACCAGGAGAGGTACCCACAGCGATAATGTCCAGATCGGAAGACATTTGTACGTCTCCATTACCGTCTGTGCGAGTATGGAAAATTTAACTCTCCTGGTTCGGGAAGGGGACGACCAAGATCTACAACTCCAGAAGTACAGGAGGAGATTCTGGAGGCTGTGAACATGACTCCTTCTATCACCACACGAAGGGTAGCATTGCAAGTCAATGTTCCTCATACGACTGTCTGGAGACTGTTGAAAGAGTATCAATTGTATCCTTATCATTTGCAACGTGTACAGGCCCTGTCACCAGCAGATTACCCTGCACGAGTTAGGTTCTGTCAGTGGTTCTTGCAGCAGTGTGGTGTAAATCCGAACTTTCTTGCCTTAGTATTATTTACAGATAAAGCACAGTACACACGAGATGGCATAACAAATTTCCACAATCAGCATGTATGGGCGTATGAAAACCCACGTGCAACTGTTCCATCTCATCACCAGGTGCGGTTCTCCCTCAACATGTGGGCCGGTATCATTGGTGATCGATTAGTTGGACCCCATGTACTTGTAAACAGACTTACGGGGCAGGCGTAAACAAACTTCCTGGAAAACACCATACCTCATGTTTTAGAAGACACTCCACTGATCAATCGTCAACACATTCACTTCTTGCATGATGGCGCTCCTGCACACTTCAGTCGTACGGCTCGCCGGTACTTGGATCGAAGGTTTCCTGATCGATGGCTAGGTAGAGGTTACCCAATTGCTTGGCCTCCACGCTCACCTGATCTGAACCCTCTCGATTTCTACTTGTGGGCCCATTTAAAATCATTGGTTTATTCGTCTCCGGTGCCTGATTTGGAATCCCTTCGGAATCGAATTGTGGCATGTTTTGTTGACATACGCAATACTCCTGGAGTTTGGGATCGTGTTCGCAGGTCAATGAGACATCGATGTGAGGTGTGTATTCAAGCAGGAGGTGGACATTTTGAACATCTTCTGTAATGACAACGACCTGCGGAAAGAAAAACGTTCCGGTGAATTTCAATGTTGTGAAGGCCATAACTCGGAAATGAAGCATTTCCGGACACATGTTGTAATGAACTATTGTGATTATCTACATGTGGGAAATACATGCCTGAAATTATGCCCCGTATTTTTAAACACCCTATATATATATATATATATAGTCCATTATCTTGCCGACTTCGTCGTATAGCCGTCTATGTACATCGGAATAGATAGTCCGAAAGAATGATTTTCTTACTTGTCTGTTAAACCTTGAACAAATATAAATTTCCATTGAGAGATATTAGCTTGATGTGCAAGCAATATGTTAATACCTGTAGTTCTTTCGAAATGCATCTCAATTGTCGAGAAGCAGGTACAGTATTTTAATAGATAGCGTTATTTGAGTGTTGCATAATATTCTGCGAAATACCTGCAATTAGTTCGCCAGCCACAAGTTAAGAAACATCACCTAGAGTGACATTCTTTCCAGTTTATTCACCGAGATGTCGAGGACGGTAAAAGACTTACCTGTAATATGAATAATTAAAAGTGCCAACACCGATGCCTTTGAGTCGCTGAGGTCGCAGATTTCAATTCGGCCCAAGAGCCGCACTATGCATTATTTTTTTCAGTCAAGTTTGTCATTTTTTATTCATCTACCATAAACTGAATATAAGATCCTTTAACAATATCTCCTTTGGGGGAGGTCTTTGAAGTTTTCAATTACCCTCTCTTTTGCTCGTCGTACCATGTCTGATCGCATTTCTTACTCCCGTTGGTAAATATGTGAAGATAATTTATGTACAAATATTTCAAGCCTCCCTAACGAAAGTAGTGACGTTCGAGTCGAGGAGACTCAGAGCAAATGAAACCGAACTTGTCCTAGTTATAGGCTTTTCATACTAGATCTCTCAGTCCAATTCTCGCCAATCATATTGCACAGAATACGCGTTCTCACTGAAATAAAATTTATATTCGTTTTCTACTTCTGCCTTTCCTGCAAGCACATCTGGACGGGAAGCCTATAGGCTAGATCTCAGTAAAAATGTCACTTACTGGCATCATCTAATGTGAATTATACTGTATATCCGAATCACTTTCTGACAAATTCGAAGTTTAAAGCATACAGATATATCCGTGATTTTAGAAAATCTATAGATTACGTAGAGATTCGAAACCAACTGCACTGAACACGTATAAGTTATGCGAGTACCACGATCCTTCTAAATTAGTATTTCATGTGTTTACATCTGTACATACATCTAGACCCATATGTAATGTTAGTACATGTGTGTATACACCAATTATTTCATTGTTATTTAATTGAATGTTGAGAATGAATAAAAAATAAATTCGAACGCTCATTGAAATTTAAAGAATTAAATTCACTGCAGGGCATAAGCCAGAGCTACAAATGTAGTGCACACACTGATTTGACGTAAATTTATTAACCTTTGCCCGTTTATTCCTTTCAACACAGTACACCGAAAATCCTGAGAGACTAAACCAACTGTGACAGCCATTATACGAGTGCTGAGAAACTCAGATCTGAGGTCAGAGAAAGGTAATTATAAACTATTAGTTTAAACTCTACGAACGGTGGATTAGAATGCGTGTGAATAATAGTATTATGTTTTATTTAACGACGCTCGCAACTGCAGAGGTTATATCAGCGTCGCCGGATGTGCCGGAATTTTGTCCCGCAGGAGTTCTTTTACATGCCAGTAAATCTACTGACATGAGCCTGTCGCATTTAAGCACACTTAAATACAATCGACCTGGTCCGGGATCGAACCCGCAACCTTGGGCATAGAAGGCCAGCGCTATACCAACTCGCCAACCAGGCCGACGTGCGTGTGAAAATTTGATGTAAATTGAGTCATTGGATTTTGAGGGACTTTGTTGCTTATAATATTTTAGAAAAGAATGTATATATATATATATATATATATATATATATATATATATATATATATTTTCAAAATTAGTTTGTAAAAATTAATAATAATTATTACATAAAACTGCATATCGAAGAAAGGCCATGGAATGATCCATTAATGTGCAAAATTCTCATCTGTGTGATTCATGAGCCCCCTGGCGGAATCTGAACCCGCGAACCTCGATCAAATTATAGCAACTAATTGCGTACGTTCAACTAGTTGAACTGTACTGTTTAATATAAGTCGTATGACTTACATACAAAAACACTTGCCTCGTGTAATCTAGAAAATCAAGTTCTTTCTATTAACAACTTCATTTATGTTCTTTGAAGTATAACAACATTCTGTGGACAGAAATGTCACAGGCAGCATGACAGGAACTGATTTCTCGCGAAAGCGTATGAGTTTTTCTATAGTCTGCAGAGAATTGCTCAAACAATTAACACGTGGCTCTGAATTGGAAGCGATGTAGCGTGCGCAGTGGCAGACTGCGGGCCGGATCGTCACGGTGTGCTGAGAATTTCGCCGCTAGAAGCATCGTTGGCTAATTATACCACCACTGCACAGTATCGATCGCAGCAATCTAACCGGTGTAAACATCGCTGCGGCATGGTGTGATTGGCTACCACCATGGTCCTCATCGGATCTTCACTCCAAGTGTCACAAGCACAAGCCCAGGCGATCAGCATCGCAATTGTCGTAACTATTAAATCAACACCCTTGAGACGCGTCGCGGAGTGTTGCGCAACACGAGATTCAGCGAGCACGTCTATTAATCGATATGCTTGCGATAGGTTGGTTTCACGACGAGAATTATAAATTCCATTCGTAGTTTTAGGCGCCGACAAATGCAAGTTATAGGTAGGGCTATTAAGTAAGAGAATATCGACTGCACTGGGCATCCAACTTGAAATCCCGAAAATTCTGGTAAATTTTGTGACAAAATCGTTAATCGAATTAGTTTCCTCATGTACTCCTTGTTGCTCTGCATTATTTAATTAGTTCTTTAAAATCATTTTTTAACCATACCAAGACAAAATGCCCGTCCTTAACAGCCAACAATGTAATATAGGCTATCTGTCGAGATACAGATCGAAGGAGAAATATGAGTAGGTAGTTAAAACTCAAATAACACATAGGTCTATACATTTAAAAATTTCACATAGCAACTAAAGAAAATCTTGTGCCTGAAATGCCTGACTAAATATCTAAATATTAAGAGAATACCACAATATTTCATGTGGCGTGACAAGTCAAGGACGCACTGAAGTCCTCTCGCGAATACCTCAGGGTGAAACAGGGTTTATTAAATTGGGTAATAAGAAAAAAAGAGTCCTCTCGCGTGGGGAACACGTGTCTTCTTTTTCGTTCTCGATCCATGTTAATAATAATAATAATAATAATAATAATAATAATAATAATAATAATAATAATAATAATAAATCATTATCATATCCTTATATAAAATAATTCGTGCATAATTCTTGCAATTTACCGTGCAGTTAAAAATATGTCGCTCATTCGTAACGCACTAGCGATCATCAGTCTTAACTATTTTTATTATGTGTGGGTAAATTTTTCACGGAAGCAATTTGCCATTCATTAATTCATAGCCTTTTTGCCCAAGGGCAGGCCTTTCACTGAAAATTATAATTCTTAAATCATCTCTATTTCCCATCTTCCTCTTACCCTCCGCATACAATCCAGATATCCTAATGTTGTCTATCATCTGATTTCTTCTGCACCGAACTCTTATTCCATTCACAATTCCTTCCTGTGAATCCTTCAGTAGCCAGTTCCCTCTTAGCCAGTAACCGGGCGAATTTATTTTTCTCTTCCTTTTCACTTTCACCTTTATTGTTTCTTCACCCACTCTCTCTACCTCAGCTTCATTTCTTATTCTCTCTGCCCATTTGACAAACTCCATTCTTCTCCATATGCACATAAAACATTTCAAATACTTCTAGTCGTTTTCTTTCACTTCATTGCAATGTCCATTTTTCTGCCCTATATAATGCCACACTCCACACAAAGCAATTCACTAGTCTCTCCCTTAGTTCTTTTTTCAGAGGTCCGCAGAAGATACTCCTCTTCTGTTACACGTAAAAGATTCTGTTACACGTAACAGAGAGAGATTGTGCTTATTATTATAAACCAAAAACATCTTTTAACGTCACAAACATTTTGCTCGTTGTTAGAGATATGGAGACATTTATTTCCTTGGAAATTTCGAAATATGTTCTTTACAGCTTCCCCCTTTATATTACGTACGATTAAAAAGGTAAAAATGATAACAGAAAAATATATAATAAAGTAAGACGAACATGGATATCTGATACAATAACCAATTGAAGGCAGATATTTCAAGTCTGGATTTATATTTCAACAGAAATTTGAAAGCTAAGTTTCAGAAAGCAATTGAGTTTTGCTACTTATCTCTCTCAGCTTCATCATATTATCTATCAGATGTTTTGTAATATCGAAATTTTAAAGAAATGTCTAATTCTCTTTCAATATTTTTATTTGGACTGCAAGTGTGGGCGGGATAACAAGCTGAAAAAACGTGACCCGGTAATATCGAGGTTATAAGCTATTAATGCTTATTCAGATGTACTGAATTTTTAATTTATATGTTATAATATAAACTAAGTTACCCGAATGAGCAAACACTGGTGCTCGGATTCAATAGAGATAAAAGTTAGGACTTACAAAAAATTATACAAACAAAATTAATAATGAAACAATTACAGATATTACATAATAATAACAATTGATATAGTTTAAATAATGTAATAAATATAAAAATAGAAATAGAACTATTAAGCGAAAGTAAGTTAAAAAAATTCATATAAACCTATTATGATGAAGCAGATAGTAATATTAGTAATATATTATGTAATCCTATAATAATTGAGTATTAGAGAAGGCCGCATGGCCTTAACACTGCCAGGTTAAATAAACCATTATTATTATTATTATTATTATTATTATTATTATCAGTTATCACTATCATCATTGCTATTTCTCTTTTTCTTTCTTTTTTTCTTATATTAGCTCGATGAGAGCTCTATAGTGTTCTTTTGACCCTGTTGACCCTCTATAGGGCTTTAATTTAATTTGTATTATTTTCACCAGCGTCTGTATTTCTTTTTTGTATTCATATGTGCTATCTGGTGGGATGGAAGAGAAGGTCTTACGGCCTTAATCCTGTCAGATTAAATAAATAAATAAATAAATACTTATCATTTTGAGAAGCTAAAACGATTCATAATTTGTAATGAGACGGTAGGCCTATATGAACTGTTCGTAATGTGACATTCGTCCAATTGACTTAGAAGTTATAGCTTGAAGTAATTGTTATGTGCGAAATAGAAAGTGATTTTAAAACAAGTCGATAAATTCCCATAAAAGGAGTTAACAAGTTCTGTAATAATTCAGCCTCTGGAGGCTCACTTGTTATATCGCGCTTACATCTAAGAATGCAAAGCGAAAAGAAACTGCACGTTATTATTTGAAGAACTGCTGGTGGTATTGCGGCGTAGAATTCTTGTTTGGATCTTGTGCGAGATGTTATAAATCACTGTGAAGAGGAAGAGGGGCTTGGGCTTCCAGCGCACTATCTAGATTGGGCGCAGCCACCGCGCGCGGAGGGCTTCACAGATTTTTCTTCGACGGCAGACAAAGACGGAGCATTTCACATATCTGCAGAACAGATTACCACTGAAGAAACTAACTTTATCATTCGGTTTCCTATTAATTGAAGTAAACAATGTAAAAGATAAGGTCAGCAGTTGTATATCACGTTGGCCGCAGATTGCGGTTGTGGGTTCGTTATTCCCAAGGTGCGGATCTCTCTCCAATATTATTTTGGCATGTTAACATCTTCATACGACGTACAGTATATGAGAGTTTTGCTGAAATTTCTTGTCCTTAGATCATATTATCTTCTTGTTTCGCATTGAGTAAATATTGTTAAGATATTTCGTCCTGTATAGCTGCTATGCCTGATCCATTTTTCTTCACATTTATAATAAAAGGTGATCACTCCCAGTTGTAACTAACGGTTTATTTCCAGTCCCGGTCAAGTCTTGGATTTTCACTTGCAAATTCTTACACACACTTAACAAATTTCGCAGCAGGGATCTTTCTCGAGGTTCACAAGTCTATTCTAGGCTCTACTGCTATTTTCTCATCTCAGTAGCAATGCAAATTTTTACATAGACCTATTTGAAATTAAATTACTTCTTGACTAAAGTTTTTAAATATATATTATAACGAATCAATTAACTCGCTTTAATGGATTGAAATAAAATACTGCAATGTACATTTTTGCGCTTATGATACAGCTTCCTTATTAAAAATAAAGCTAAAACATTCCATCAGTGGAACATAGGCATAATTTACACTTTAAAAATAAATTCATTTTGTAAAATATATAACAAGAAACAAGAGTGTTTTCAATGGTCAATCAATATTAATGGAATACGGTATTTTGTGTATAGGCTACCATGTACGACAAACTTCAGAGGATCTCGTTACAATTTTTATTATTTTAATTTATAATTATCTAGGCATACGAGGAGGCATTAAACACACAAAGAGTTAAACCATCAGTAGTCATGAAATTATTATATCGCAAATTAAAAGTAGACTTAAGAGCATTTCTAGAAGTCAGCTGTACAAGCACACACACATAATAGGAAGATAGGCCTATATTCTGTCCTAGCTGTCTCGTAAATCATAAAAAATGCAGAATATAATATCGTGGGCAGTGCTTCGTATTCCAGTATCAGTAATTCTTCACAATTGGCCCGCAACGCAGTAATATTCTCACTTCATATCGATGTAACCTCTTCAAATACCAGCAGTGTTGATTAATCGGCATGAAGTACTGTGCAAACGTGCGGTTCTGACAATGAGACACGTAACTAAAATGCTTGCATAAACTACGCTAAGTTAAAAGTTCAACTTCTACTTGAGCAGGAGCGGCCGGATTTGATTAGTTATTTGACACACATTTACGTAATAACTACTTTCAATCACAATTGAAACAGACCTACCGTAAGCTACTTCAGATGGTTCATTTTACGAGGAATGCTGAGCCTTTGTCACGTCCTGTCGTAACGCATCCTTCATTTGTTCTAATGCAGTGGTCGTCAGCACTCGCTGAAATGGGTAACGGGTAAGGAGTGTATCGGAATATACACCTTCGTGCAGAAGGGAGAGGGAGAAGGCATACCCTCCACCAGCCACGGATACACGCTAGTACATCTCTTACTCGCGGATAAGAGACGCTAGCCTGAGGGTGCACTGTGCTGATGATCGCTGTTAAATCTAATGTCTGGATATTATTTTTGTACACTTTGCGCTTTAAGTATCCCCAAAGATAAAAATCACAAGAACTGAGATCAGGAGATCTAGGGGGCCATAAACGTCTGCTTATTATCCAGTCTTCGGAAACTTCCTTCATGGTGTCCATTGACACCACGTTCGGCAGTATGTGGGGTAGCATTTTCGTTTTGAAAATAACCGTATTGTTTTTCGTCTGTACGCTGGCTGAAAAATGGAGGCAGTATTGTATTCACATACACGTCTGTATTCATTACTTTGAATATAATGGTACTACATGCTGTAGTAGATTATCACAATTGTCTGCTGTCATCTGTAACATTAGTAGGTATCTGCTGTTGAAAGTTCTTTTAGAATTCTCGCAGATGTATCTAAATTCTCCCGCCGAACAATCCACTTTTTTCACCAATAATATAAATCTTCTTTTATGTTTCTTTCTTTATTCCAAGTTAGAAATCATCTCCCCAACCAACAACGTTGCGACTATTAGGCAAGCGCTATGAACAAGTTCAACTTCACTTGACATGTTACGTCTTCGTGCAACATTCAGGTAACAGCCTCACTTGCAAATGGCACTGGCGAGGCTAAATACAGAAATCTGTGTAAACCTTTACTGGCGCAAAAGTACGACTGCGTGTTAACTGGCGCCAGTATATCCATGCACATCTAAACCCACCATCCTAGCATCTTGTAAATTCGCCGACGTAACTGACGCTGGCACTGTATCACTACGAAGACGTTTAGTGCCGACACACTGCTCATAACGAGGCGATGATCAGTCGGAGCGGGATTCGAACAGACGTCCGAGCGGAGCCCAAGATCAGGGGAATATCTCTACCTGTGGCCTGTTCTACCGCATGACAGAAATCCTGACATACTGACATGTACAGTAAGTGTCCTTTAGTCTTGGAATTAAGTAAACCCGAATAATAGTACTTAGGAGAAAGCATGATATTGTTACTTTATTACTATTGTTAGCAGACTGGGGCTCACAGACTCGCCGTTGATATATTCCAGCCTGCCGCTAGCAGCCTTTCTTTGGAAATGACTCGCTTAGTGGGACCCATGCATACGGAACGAATGAATTCATAAGCCTGTCACTGCCAACCATTTCTTGCGGTATGTCGTAATGAAATTCATGGCAGGAAATGAGATCTGATTTTATTATTAGCACAAGATGGTGAAAGAAGATAAAGACGAATAAACGGGAACTGCGAATAACCCCTACTGAATGGAGAGCGGGCGTAAAACAAGTTTCAATTCAACATTATTTTGAGGAAAGGGGAACAATTAAGTTCCTGTATGTCAGCCTGATATTCTCATTCCCTAGTAATAATAATAATAATAATAATAATAATAATAATAATAATAATAATAATAATAATAACAATAATAATAATAACAACAATATATAGAGAAAAATTGTTAATTTGCGATGACAAAAGTTGTGTGTTTCCATTACATTATCCACTAATTTTCCTGCGACTTCAGCGCAGAATCCAATGAAATCTTTTCCAGGATTATATTTCGTCTATACCTATTATAATTAACTTATTTTTCATTAGGGAAGATGTACATATTTACAATCAGATGAAATGAAAATAACGCTATTGAAATCTACCACGTGAATTCATTAGTTGTAGCGTCCTTCTTACTAGACTCGAGATGCAATTAAATCGAACGAATAACGAATAAGACATACTAGTATATAACTTTTTAAAATTTAAGTTACAATTAGAAAAGCGTAACATATACTTCCGTATAGCTTCGTCATAAAACATGTCCCACGCGGTATCAAAACTGAAAGAATTCCTAATGGTGTGAATTTGTACTTCTATAAAAATAAGCTAACACGTAAAATGCCAAGTACAAGACCCGAGACTATTCAACAGTCAGAAAGATTTATGATTGCTGAAACTTTCACATTGAAATACTTTCTATTCAAAAAAGATTTTATTTATGTAAAATGGTATTAATATATTGTGAATAGCCACAGTATTCAGAAGTAAATCTTGTGACGAATTCTTTATTTCCTCAGCATTAAAAGTTAAAATTGGATAACTTCATGTTTGGTAATGTTAAGAAAATATAAGCTTCTTATACAATGTGCAACATTGTGTCATACGTTCATTCATAATTATGCTTGGGAGATTTTGGATGCCGATGACTCAAAATAGCGATAAGATTCTTATTTTTAGTAATGCTGTCCATTCATCGACAAAATAAGCATTTTCAAATTAATCATTTCTTCGAATACATGCGGTCTTATGTTAAAATATGGTATGAAACCATATATAAGAGGAAATGTCACACCTTTTGGACCTTGCTGAACGAAGAATTTCGGATTATGTGTCATCAGATCCTGCATATATAGATGTAGAAATATGTCTCCTTCCACTCATATCATCTAAAAATTCATGTTTCACTTTAGTCTTGTTAACGCAAAACTCACATGAATCTCTTTGTAAACCTCTATACATTTAAAATCCTTTCAGTTGGCTTTAGGGAATTCGTATTGCTATTAAGTACTGTGCTTCGTAAATATTTCGCACTGCATGTGCCGTATATAGAAGTTTTACTACTTCCTGGAACTACTTGCAAAGCTATCGAAGTATTTCAGTCGTGTTGTATGATTGTGGTGTACCAAAAAAAAAATTATCCACCACGGAACCGATCCCTTCAAATTTTCAAACCTGCATCTAAAAGGGATCTTTCGAAATATTATCAGGGAGTCGAAAAATTCTGTCACGTTCACAATAATACTCCCTGTCTGCAGAAACAAAACAATTACATCGGCTCTGAAAACCGTAACTGCCCCGGCCACCTTACCTTACCAAGCCTCAAATAACAGCACATTATCATTATCAATCTATCCTAGGGTCGTAACGAGGAAACAATTCCCACGTGTTAATGGTTACCACTGAATACTTGCTCGAAATTGATATGATGCAAGAAGTGCAATGATATCCATCACAATTGCCTCTCCCACCACAGTTTCTGACATCACAAAACAAAGCCTTCTGCGAACATTATTACATTGCAGCTATTGCATTTAGTAACAAGTCACCTAGTGAATTTTCGTACACAGAATTATTCACTTTGCGCTAGATTCGAGATTTCAATGTATAAATATTAAACATGCACATTACACATACATACATACATACATACATACATACATACATACATACATACATACATACATACATACATACATACATACGTACGTACATACACACATACATACATACATACATACATACATACATACATACATACATACATACATACATACATACATACATATTTCATGACACAGAATCTGTTGCGTACAAAGGTGTGCGAGACTTTTGAATGATGAAACGCTCTCACTGTTCAAACCAATAATATTAATTGAGCTAAGAGAACAGCGTCGGATGACCGAATTCCATAGATTACGACCTGCGATTATCTGGCTTTTATAGTTGATAAATATTTGTCTTCACGATCCGTCCTTGTTCAAACCTACACAAACAACAGCAGCCCTTCCCCTATACCACACGAGTCTGGGGAATTGCGTCATGAAGCCAATTGTAGAACATGACTCTGCATTTAAAGTACCGTTTTTGTGGCACGATTTAAATAAGAGTTGTCAATCATCTAAATAGATCGAAGCTATAAGATGTCAGAAAAACTAAAATGCATTACACCCCATGTAGCAAAGCCTTTACCCTTCTCACATCTTAAAACATTTTAACATCTCAAGTTGTTATTTTTAAATAGGAATCTGGATTCGTATTCGAGAAATCTTGGATCTTAATCCACAATCAAACATTTAGCACTATTTGTAAACCTTCAGGTTCACATTTTATAATAACATTTATAATACTTTGTCATAATACCGTCTGCATATTTAAATCTTTGGTAAAGTTTAACCTACTTGTATACAACTTGGGTGAGATTTCTACTAGGGTTACCATGAGAAGAAGTTCTGTAGGACATGGAATCTAAAATAAGAGGACATTGCTGAAAAAAGGCTCACCTTAGTCAGTTTTCTGGATCAGTATTACATCTGTATTCTACTTATCGGTGGAGCCCACTCTGTGCACAAGAGCCTGAAGGGACCAACTCATATCTTGTAACGAATAACTATGGAACTGTTGACAAGACATGTCCTTGAAATTATATTTCACCATGATCATACCTCTGACTGTCTCCGTTAGCATGCGATTTCGTTCTTTTTTCCATTGAGCAGATATTAGGGAAAATACTCTCTCAGCACTTCCACTGTGACTTGGAATAAATAAATAGAATTGACATATTTTTAAGAGTTCTGAGGAAGTTTCAGTGCTCGCAGAACTATTGTCATTGAAGAATTCGCGCCATTGTTTATCTAAACTTAAATCTTTGTCAAAATTAACTTGACTGGCATATCTATGTACATTGAAGAAGAAAATTGATAAAATAGCTTAGAATCATGAATAGTGACATTTTTAGAGTGTAAGAATTCAATTCATGTTAATAGGTCATCATATTTTGTATTTTTATGTGCTCCAGCTTCAACCATTGAAAGCAGTTAAATTCTTTCATAGGTTTTCACCATTTGTTTCGATATTCTATGCATAATATCGCACATTATTCAATATTCATATTAATTCTAGTTGAAATGCGAAATGCCGGACATTTAAAATTATTTTAAAATGCCTGCCGGACAGGATAAAATGATTAAAAAAAGGACATGTCCTCCTTTTGCCGGACGGATGGTAACCCTAATTTCAACCCACGCCGCGGTAACGAATGCGAATACGTGTACAGGTTAAAGTTAGTGTTGGAGATCACGATGCAGAGCAAGGAGCGACTTTGTTATGATCATGGCCTGTAAGAGAGCGATCGCTACGGTCAGTGGCAGATTGTTCCGAGGTCATTTTACTGGTTGTTAGTCTCTTGCTTCGGCGTACCGCTAGTTGGTTAGGTTTCGAATACCAGTGAATGTAAGTGCAGCAATCTTCGCGAAATATTCTGGTTTATCCTGCCAACCACATCACCACACAACAAACAACGATGAAGACAGTAAAGTGGTACATAGTTTCGGCTCGTTTCTATCAGAGCATCAACCCCTTCGTAAATATCATTTATTCCATTCATGATCGCGCACGCACGCACGCACCTCGGTAGTCCTATTAGCCTCATGTTCAGTTTGTTTCGTTTCTACTTTATATTTTATACCCCTACTTATTACCTACAATTTACAAAAAGGCAATTAGCTTTGAACATAGACACTTTTTTTTAGAAGATGACATTATTTAGTCCTCCCTGATACCAGTGATTTCAAATTTATTAATTTTTTATGGTTTGAGTCCAATGTTCCATTTTAATCTTTGCCACTTATCCAAGGTATGAATGACAAGAACTGCAACCACTGTTTTATTCAATTTCGAAATTATATTTCCTGGACATATTCTTCATCGTTATTTTTAAGACATCAACAATATCCCCAAATTTCTGCACTATTGACATAAAACTTCAGTGGATCCAAATGATGCGACGTCCTTCAGAACAATCTCAGAATATCTTCATTAAGTTTGTTCCTATCGCAAGCTGTTATTTTTCTTGATGCTTTAGCACAGTGATGACAAACTCATCTGCAGTATACAGAGCACGGTATCAGACTCGACGCAGATTATGTAAAGCAGACGACAATTGAATCGTACATGCATTCAGTGCTCTGTGACCGATCACATTGCCGTGTGCGAATGTAAGACCAGCGAAATTAGTTTCTTGTGCACGATTAGCTACTGCTACAGTATTTAGCGAAAAGCTTATGCTCTCGAACTTCGAAAATTCACTGCGACACATTCTTTGCTGTTGTTAAAATGCAGTCCTTAATAAACTGTCCATGTGAATAAATTCCATGTCTTGCGACAATTATGCGCTCTAGTTCACAACTTACATTCACAGCATCAACACTACACCGCCATGTTCTACGAACACTCAAGAACAGTGCACTAACCCACAGGTTATTATCTCAGTTTTCACAGAATCGCCTGAAGCTTTTACCCATTTACAAAGTTAGTATGGACGCATAAGATGGACCACGGTTTTCAGAAATATTTTCAAAGAAACAAAATGCGTGTTATGTCCCAGAAAATACGGTACATAGTGGGAAATGTATAATAAACATTAACAGAATATCTAAGTAATTATAATAAAAAAATGTGTACCTTACGGAATAATGAATGTTTATTTATATCACTCTATTTAAATTTGTTGTCATTTCCTTCAAACTCTAGTATTATAAAATTAATTATCAGTTTTATACAGTATTTCCTTGGGTCATCGAAATGCAGGTCCCGTTCTTTAATGTTACACATCTATTACTGGTACGACTTTCTTTTCTTTTTCTTTTTTTTTTTTACATATTAGCTATGATTCTGATTCTATGAAACAGATTTTTGGTCTCCTCTTAGGATTGTACAACAGTGAATAGGCCTACATGTACTATCAGCAACTTCCATGAGTTTTAAAACTGTGCACCTACGGTAAATGGCATTTAACTTGGTAGACAAATAATTGTAACATCTCACAATGTCAACGAACTACTTACATCACATTTATCCACTTTTAGACATTTTACTAGAACTCGTTCTTCTCCATCAAATCTTTCATAGTCCGCCTGGTGTTTCAACTCGTAATCTCGTTTTATATTTCATCATTCTACGTATAATAAAAAAATCTATGCAAAGTAGGGTATTCAGCGCGGACAGCCTTTTCTTGGCCTACGTTTCCGACTCCCAAAGCACTGTGCTAGCAGCTCGGGCCGCGAGATGCCCTGGACCCAAGTTCGTGGCAAACCTGTGGCAGCGGCCACCAGTGGCCGAGCTTGACATCACTGCCTTCGCACAATGTCACAGGTTTTGAATTTCACAATATCAGTACAAAACTAATTACCGGTACCTGTTTTTGTCTAATAAATACAGAATGTCACGGAAGTCCATACTTTACATTTAATGGATGATTGAAAAAAATAAAACAAAAACATTTTTCTATATACAACTTGGGGCCGGCGCGGAGTCCGCTGTACGGCATTAGATCTAGAAGCGCTGCGGCACCCTGCTGGACAGAGCTGTTGCGAGCCCACGCTATGCACAGTTGAAGGAGGTGCTCAAAGTGAGTGAGCATCATTAAACTCTGAACAGAGCTCACAGCTACGAACCATCGTCTGTTCCCAGGGATATCAGTATAATTACCTGCATCTCAACATTTAAATTAATAGCTTACACTAACATACACATGTGACCCCACGGGTGACGTGACTGAAAAATACCAAAGACTTTTTTCTCACGAATTTCAAGAAAATATTCAGATTGGCACGACTGAACCTACTGATAAACTCCGCTGAGTGCCTGCCACCCTCGTCTATCCGCACGAGAATAAAATTCACTCTTCTTTTGTATGATTGTACAATAGCAATATACTTTTTCACTTGGGAGATATCTCCTACTTCTCTAGAGTTAACTTTGGAGGTGACTCCAGTCAGTAAAATGACACAATGCATGGTGGTAGCAAGACCAAAGAGGGCTCAAAGTGTAGAGGGACTGCCCAGGAAGACTAAAGAACTCTACAAATTTTCGAAATAAATATTTCAGTCGACGACAGGCCATTTTCTTGGTCAGCAGAAAGAGAATTAATGCTCTAACAGTAACGATATAGAAAAAATGCATATTTTGCGGTACATTGGCAAACTCAGATTTCAAACGGGAATGAGTGAAGACATTGATGTTCACCGCACGACTGTGTCAAAGACAATTTCATTTGTTCTGACAGAAACAGTGAGGGAAAAGAGCTAAGTTTACTATTTTGTAGGCACTGGTGTAAGTTCCAGCAAATTTAGCCTTCTGTAAATAATTGCAGTTTAGTCATACGTGGTTATTTTGTTATTTATTTATTTACTGTATATATTTTTGTTTTATTTGTTTTTCTTCTCGTTTATTTACGTAGTCACTTTCTTTTATTAAATATTGTGTTGTATCTACGAGAGAGTAAATGAATACATTAATCATTAAGTAATTAAGAAATAGAATGTTTTATTTGACATACCAATAATTAGGTACGAGAATAATATATTTAGGGCTTTGGGGGCAGTAGAATAAGGGAAGAACTGTTTGAAGAAAATAGCTTAGGAAAGGTTGATATCACGTACCGATGCTTATGTCCGAGCGGCAATGAGCATCCGGGTTCCATGCTAGTATGTTAATTGTTAATATAAATATTATATATATTCTTTAAATTTTAAATATGAACCCACGGCATACCGCGTACTGCCGTGTAGAACCTGATCGTGGCACGGACATATAAAATGATGTTTCTGATGACAAAATGATTAGTTCGATTGATTTAGCGTATGTTGACAGATACTTTATTTTAGGTGAATATAAAATTACGACTTGGACGAATATACCGCTGAATGAAAAGGTCAGAACCAGAAGCTACAACGTTGTTTCTCATATAATAATAATAATAATAATAATAATAATAATAATAATAATAATAATAAAAATAATAATAATAATAATAATAATTTATTTAACCTGGCAGAGTTAAGGCTATACGACCTTCTCTAACGCTCAACCAGGAGTAAAACTGCGTTGCAAAAAACACTACAAATTTACAAAGTACACTACAATTTTACACACAAAACTGAATAAGATAATAATAATAAAATGTAAACAACAAGTAAGTAGAAATCGGACATAATATATAACATACAGAAAGAAAGAAAAAAGCATAATAAAATGTGAACAGCAGGTCAAAATAAATGAGACATACAAAGTATAAAGTATAAAAAAATAAGTAAGACAATTAATAATAATAATAATAATAATAATAATAATAATAATAATAATAATGAAAAAAGAATAGTAGTAATAATAATAATAATGATAATAATAATACTAATAGTAATAATAAAATAGTGCAGTACAAAGCATACAATGAATACAATATTTTTAAGTACACGCAGTAAGGAAAATTATGATTATATATAGCTCAACTTATCACATTATAGATATACCATTATCGGAAAATATGAAAACAAAAATATAAAATAAGTTAAATATCACTAGAGCATAAAAAAATGTGAATACGTGGAAACATGCAATACAACACTTGTCATAATAGTAAGTTAGTTTGGCAACTCTTCATAAGATGATTTTCTAAATTGGATTTGAAAGATTTCAATGTTCGGCAGCCCTTGACTTCAGGCGGCAGAGAGTTCCAGTGAGAGAGGTAGCAACAGTGAAAGTTGAGGAATACAGAGATGATGTGTGAAGTGGAATTTCTAGCGTGTTATCGCGTTGTGATCGAGTATTAATATTATGATAGCGAGAGAGAGTATGAAAACGAGCGGATAATTAATAGAGGGATGAAGTGTGTATAATTCGATATAAAAGAGAAAGTGAGTGCAGATTTCTCCTCTTGTAACCTAAGCCATGATAACTTCTCGAAAGAAGGTGAGATATGATCGTAATATCGAACATTACAAATGAAGCGGACGCACGCGTTATGAACACGCTGTAGTTTCTGAGCGGAATCAATCCTGAGATCACTGAACAAAACGTCGCAATAATCGAAGTCAGGTAGAATGAGTGTCTGTACCAGCGCCTGTTTTAATTTAGATGGATAATGATACAATCTTTTTAGTGAATGGAGAATAGAGCATGCCTTCTTATATGTATATTTAATATGCGTATCCCAATTGAGATTAGATTCGAAATACACTCCGAGATTTTTTTACGGTACAGCTAAACGGGATGATTGTTTTATTCAGTTTCACAGGTGGAATGTTCAGGTCGTTGACATCAGGAATTAATCTACGGTTCGCGAACAGAATAGCCTGTGATTTACATGCGTTTAGGTTAAGTCCAAATTGTTGAGACCAGGAAGAGATGGAATCAAGTTCTTCATTAAGACTGTTAATCAGATGTCTCCAAAAGCCTACTGGCGAGTAAGCCCCTGAACGGAACCGAAGCCAGTACGTAATGAGCGGGTTCCGCCTCACCCATCTCCACCTGTACTGTACTAAATGTTTATGCGCAAACGAAGAGCGGTGGCGGACTGTCATTATCATTGTGTTGGTCGGAGTGTTCGACCGTTTCACAATGTATTCTAATCATGGACGTAGTACATTCAAGGATAAATAGGAAGAGAACTTTTTTTGTGTTAGTGGGGAGGATGCGAAATGCTTAATTTGTTCGAAAATTCTTAAGGATGTGTTAAAATTCAACATGCGACGACAATACTCGATTCTTCACAAAGAATATCATACAATTACAGGCATGTTGGACGTGTGAAAATAATTTATTTTGGGGCTATCTGTATAATTGTTGGTTATACGTATATAATAATCAGTATATTACAATACGTTTACACTCAGTTCCGCTTGACAAACATATAGTTTTTCGTTTAATTTTAGTTGAAATGCGTAGGCCTACAAATAGTTTGATAAATATAAAACAAGAAAGAATAAAAACACAAATCACACACGTGTCCTCAGTCTTAAACAAAAAAAAAAGCTTCTTGCTAACTTGGAATATTGGAAAATCAATGAAGCCCTTTACTGAAGCATCATTTGTAAAATCGTGCATACAGAACGTTACTAAAATACTGTGTCCAGAACAAAGTCAAAGTTTAAAAAAATTAAATTGTTTCCAATTACAGTTCAGAGAAGGAATTTCAAGATTGTAAATGGAATTGAATCTGAAGTCCAAACCACAATTAACCAGTTTGTAGCTTACTCACTTGCATTGAACGAAAGCACAGATAGAAATGACAAAGCTCACCTAGCCATTTTCATCCGAGTTAATGAACATTTTACTGTGTCTGAATGTCTTCTAGATATAATTACAAAAATACAACTGGAGAAGATCTTTTCCAGGCATTAAAGGCACCATAGAACAGAAGAGGTTGAATTTGCAATGGCTTGTGTCAATAGCAGGGCTCTAGCTTCATAGTATGTCAAAATAATATACGAAAGTATGATATTTCTTATTCTTTTGATGTTTTGTAAACATAAGCAGACCGTTGCCGCGAGCCCCCACTGATCGCTTCCATCTGTTGAGGTACAAGTCTCCTCCCCTTCTCCAGCCTTACAGTACACTGTGTTCGGCGGGCAGCATCGAGAGCACGAATGACGTTACGCTTTTTGGATACCTCTGCTATTAATGCCATCATTTAGTGCATCAGGACGGGCTGAAATATACAACTGAACGTCGTCTGCATATATTTGATATCTGCAGTGCTTAAATGATTTGGAAATTCCATTTATATAAATAGAGAAGAGCAATGGGCCTAATACTGATCCCTGAGAAACTCCTGTGTCTACAGTACGCCATGATGAGAAACGGTATTCACACAGTCCATCTAGAACAGGGATGCAAAACTCACAGAGAGAGAGGTGGAAGCATGGGGAAAGCATTGGTTCCCCTTCCACAGTTCACCGGCGTTGAATGACTTCTCCGTGACTCGTCTACAACTATGTGGCGGATTACAACAAACGCGTGCTTACGGAAAAAGTGACGAAAGTATTTCCGACCACAATAATTATAACAATAAACTGTTCACAAATGAGACAACATGTTTTGTGATTATTTTGAATACAGAAGTATTCATTTTTCCCATTGCTCTTTAAACTAGTGCTTTCGGACCGATATTGCTTCGAATTCCACCTCTAGACAGTGAATACAAATCTTCTGTACCTTGCCATGTGGATGACGCGTGGCCTTGAGGGAAGGGATGAATGACGTAGTCCGGTTTGTGACATATGCTACAATTGGAGCGCAGTTCTGCATCGCTGATCTAGAACAGTGATCGGCAGGATCAGTGCTCTGTGACGTTATCACTCAGAGCACTCGTGCTCTCTTTTAAGAACATCGGCATCCAGAGCTCAGGGTGGCGAAAAAATAGCTGTTATGGTTTAATTGAACTCTACAGTGACGTCCTATACATCTGATAGCATGGTAAATTAACATAGACATTTTAATTCTTGAAAATTATTACATATTGACAGTAGAATTCCTATGGACACAAAATTAAATTATCCCTATTGTAGCAACTGCAATACAAAGAAACTCCTAACAGCCTGTCTTTCAATTATTGTATTAGACTACACACGCCGATCATATTGCTCACATTTGTTATATTCATTGGCATGATATTTTTAATAATGATTGATTAAATTTAACTTTCTTACTTGCTGGAGTAGCTTACAGCAAATTAAACAACTTGCCATTGCTCCCATACTGTGTAAATATAAATAAATGCTCCAATATTGATAAAAAAGTTTAAACATTGTTATCAATATATATATATATATATATATATATATATATATATATATATATATATATATAGAGAGAGAGAGAGAGAGACAGAGAGTTAAATTTTCTAGAGAGCGTGATGCGAGAGACATTATACCTCTTGAATTAGAAACGGTTACTCTATCGCGCTGGAATCAATCTGTCTACTCGCATAAATTTAGAAGACCTTTCGACGACAAATGGCACTGGTATCAAGTATTTTCATGCTACTATGTCCGTCAAAGTTTTCGCTTCATTCTTCGATGAATGAGATTCGATGACATCAGAACAAGAGAAACTAGAAAATAAATTTACAGACTTGTCCCTATATGAGACTTACTGGTATTTATGGAATTCATTGAATCATGTCAGAAGTATGTCGGGTGAATGAATACGTCATAATCGATGAGATGCTTGAAGGTTTTCGTTGAAGAGGTTCCTATCTGCAATATATGAAATCGGAACCGGCCAAGTGTCTTCCAAGCAGGATTAGCAGTATTTATTACATTAACATGGATGTAGAACTTAAATTACAATCATTGTATAGGAGGAACTCCATACTTTCGAAACTAGTTTCTGAGAGCTATAATAAAGTTGTGAACGCACACTAATAGCCAAAGGAGGTGCGACCTGTACATGCGTACACTCCGTGCACAGGTGCGTGGAAATCAATGTGCGCCGATAGTCAGTATAGCAGGCGAAGAGAAATAGGCTACTGTAAAATAGGCTAAATCCGATCCGAGTTACGGGCTTAAACATTATTATTATTATATTTATCTGAATGTTTGATGTGATCATTTAGATATTTGTGTGTTGTGTTATTTGTTTTGTACGGTATTTCTAAAACATATGCTAGCCGGAATCTTAACAGCTTCCGACGGAATACCAAATATGATATGCATCTTGGAGAGAGTCTGGCGTACAATGCAATGAGTAACGCGTATGAATGGTAAACAGAAATGCAGCAAAAGTTAGTGAAGAGTCCAACACGAACGTACGCTGCTCCAATACACGGAAAATTACACAAATGTGTGTAGAGTCTAGGCAATAACACGTGTACTATAACTTACAGTCATTGGCGTACAGTACACAATACAGAGAAAAACCAGCTACTTACCTTTCTTGAGAACGAATATGCAGGGATGGTCGAAGAGGAAGTCCCTGAATGAGTTGCACTCGGGGTCGACGTGCGGCTCCCTGCACAGACACGTTGGGCGGAAGAAGGGAAAAGCTTGCAGCGTCCGCAGGGCAGCCTGGCATTTAGTGACGGTCACCGTCGAGCACGCCACTGCAACAACAGCAATACAGTAATGACTACAAATACACAGAGTCCTTTTCACAGTCGTCGGGGACGGTCTACAGCAGCGGTCATCAGAACACTGCACTGTCGGGCTAGAGTCTCTTACCCGCGGGCAAGACACAGCCCTAGCGTGCATTCGTGGCTGCTGGCAGGTATGCTGTCTCTCTATGCCTCGTGCACGACGGTGAATATTTCCTTACCCTCCATGCATTCTACCCATTTCAGCGAGTGCTGACGACTACTGGTCTATAGGATCAAAAATTGTCCATGCAACATAGGGTAACTCGATAGTGTTCACAGAAAAAAAAATTCTTTCCTTATTTTATTTGCGTTATACTGCTTATATAGTTACTAAAATTACGAAAACAATTACATCAGTAGATACATCTAGCAAAGGGTTAATATTAGTTTAATTAAATATTTGTGTGTTCTATTACGTTTTCGTGAAATTAAATAAAAATGCGTGCTTAAATTTGTTAATATTCTGGCGTGATAGACGCAGAAACGTTCAGCAGGGAGTACTCTGCACAGATGTAAGTACGAGTCAGATGAGTTCAAGCTCCCTGTCCATAGCTCTACTGCCGAGCGGATGGCAGTTCAGTATAGAGTATTCGATAAAAAAACTTACAATGTCATTTACAGTTTAGGAATATCATATGTTATTAATTTATGGAGAAAGTCTCGTAATTTAAGTGAGGCAAGAAAGATGTACCGTCAACATTTTTCCTCAAAGAAGGTTATCTAATCGGGGAATTTTTGTAGTAGTTTCTCAACGGTTATTAGAAACTAGAAGTCTCTTACCCCGTTTCGAAAATGACACAACTAGAAATTTGTTTAAAAATGATACTGTTTTAAGGAAGCGGGAGGGATTAAAATGTTGCATTATAAAAAAAAGTTCGTGTGATTTTGTGCAGAAAACATTGCTGTTTATTTTTTAGACCTACAATAAAAAAATTGAGCAATATTGTTACATAAAATGTAAATTTACCACAATATTCTATTGATGAGATTCAAAGTTTGTATTTGCTTCTCGTTTTATGTAAACAACAGTATTGTCATGGTCCGCTCCTGCATTAGAACAGAGCATCTGTTTTGTACAGGTGTGTCTGTATCCGCTTGAGCTGTACTGTGTACTTCTAAACCCCCTCCGCCTCGCTTGAGTTGTACTGTATACTTCTAAACCCCTTCTCTACATCCAGCAACGTTGCAAAACGTCTAATATTGTAAACTTTAATAAATTGTTAAATACAGCAATTAGAAAAAAATTGTAAGGACATATTTTCTTCCATATGACATTAATAATCATCAGTTAAAATAATGGCACTTGCACTCTGTATAAGCAGAACTTGCGCTGTACGAAGTTCCAGTTTCTACGTAATTATGCAAAGGTTCTAGCAAAATTGCATTTAATTATAAATTAATTCTTAATTTACGTAATTCTCTTTGTAAGTAGTTTTTTTAAATCCAGTTTAAATTGAATGTAGACTATTTTTGTTTGCTTTGATACACAATAAAGACTCATTTTAACTTCGCATGGTATTTCTTAAGTCTTTGAATGCCTTTTAATCATTTACAATAATTCTCACGGTCAGGTGTGGGATACGGAAAGTATGTCATGTGAGAGGGGTCTCAAGGTTAAGGAACTTGTAGCAGAAAGACAGCACAGTTGAATACAGAGCTGAAATGTTCCGTTTTTAAATGGTAACTTATCTTCTTTCTCTCTGGACGTGGTCCAAACAACTGAAAACAGTTTCAATTCATTCGGTATCTCCCTAGCAATCATGTATAACAGTAAAAGGACAACCTACTTGCTAGAAGACAAAGATTTACAAAAGATGTTGGGGAAAATTCCAACATAATAAAAACTGAAATTGCGTGAGGTTTATAATAGCATGTATAATATAAAGAATATTATTTTAAATCTGATTTCATGACCGAAGAAAAAAGTTCATAATAAATGTATGCAGTACATTTATATTAAACATTAAAACTGTGGTAACATTTCATTGATAAAAATACATCTGAACAAGTTACAAGAAATTTAAATGCTCCCAGCTCTCTATGCTTTGTTAAACTGATTCTTAGTCATTCGAAAATTATACTACGTTTGTAACTTATTTATACGCAGTGCTGAGTTGTGCGTAATTAAAATAATTTCCCGGTACCACCAAGGCTTCACTGTACATTTCGATATTAAAATGTATATTGAAAAGCATTCCCTCTAAGGTTCCGAACTACTTGCGAATTTCATCGTGTAAATTCGCTTCAGTTATGCTATATGTACCTGAGAAAAGGATTGATCATGGAAGGCATATGCTTCAAGAATGGAAACTTTGGAAAAATTACATTCCCTCACGCAGTTGCAATGCGGTCCTATAATTACACTGTAATACATAAAAGCCTATGTTAAGTTAATTTATATGCCTACAGAAAAATATTGATACGTCTTAATAAATAAATGCTTTTCTTCGGCATTGCTTGGCCCTCAGTTCTTGCGGCTCGGCACGTCATTGATGCGGCCTATTTATGAGTTTAATTTTAATAAGAATTTAGTACTCAATGAACGGAAAAATTGTAATATGTCTGCTCACCAAAACCGAAGTCCTTCTTCGTCAAATTCCCATGATGGATACAAGAACTGAAATCCCGAAGAGCTCGCATGGAATTTCTTTTGCATGATCATGGTGATCGGAATTCACTACTTCAGGCGACTGGCCTGAACATTTCACGGAGACAGTGGTGCTTCCAATACCGAAGAAAAATAATGCCAAGAAATGTAACGAGTTCAGGACTATCAGTTTGATATCACACTCGGCGAAGATTATATTTTTTATTATTTTAGTAGGTTATTTTACGATGCTTTATCAACATTTTAGGTTATTTAGCGTCTCAATGAGATGAAGGTGAAAGTGCCGGTGAATTGAGTCCGGGGTCCAGCATGGAAAGTTACCCAACATTTGCTCATATTGGGTTGAGGGAAAACCCCGGAAAAAACCTCAACCAGGTAAATTGCGCCGACCGGGAATCGAACCCGGGCCACCTGGTTTCGCGGCCAGACGCGCTAACCGTTACTCCACAGGTGTGGACACGCGAAGACTCTTCTGCGAATACTGAATCGACGTTTATACTCTAAGATGGAAGAACAGTTGGAAGAAGACAAGTTTGGCTTCAGGAAAAGAAAAAGTACGAGAGATGCAATTGGACTGCTACGAACAATTGGCGAAAGATACCTAGAGACGAATAAAGTGTATGTAGGATTTGTGGATCTAGAAAAGGCCTTTGATTAAAGTGGATTTCAATCAACTCATGGGGATCCTAAAGAAAATTGGTGTGGATTGGAAAGAAAGAAGGCTCTTCAATAACTTTTATGTGAACTAACGAGTCAAAGTCAGGACAGAAGGAGAAATGTCGGAAGGAAGTGAAGTAAGGGGAGGAGTACGACAGGATTCCTTTTATCACCTACTCTGTTCACCTTCTACTTAGATGATTTACTGAAAATTGTTTTCAGAACATGGGAGGGGTGATAGTAATAGGAATAAGAATAAAGTGTATAAGATATGCTGATGATATGACGTTGTTAGCAGAAGAGGAGATGATGCTAAGGGATATGCTACTCGAGCTAAATGACAGCTGTGAACAGTATGGAATGAAGATAAATGAAAACAAAACGAAGACTATGGTAATAGGAAGAAAAGTAATGAAGGTAAACTTGCAAATTGTAAATGAAGCAGTAGAGCAGGTGGACACCTTCAAATGCTTAGAGTGTACTATAAGCAGTAACATGAGCTGCTGCCAAGGAGTCAAAAGGAGATTAGCAGAGACAAAGGAAGCTTTTAATAGATGAAGGAGCATCTTCTACGGACCTCTTGAATAAAGGACTGAGGAAGAGACTAGTGCAGTGCTTTGTGTGGAATGTACCATTGTATGGGAAGAAACACAAACATTACGACGAAGTGAAGAGAAGCGAAGCGAAGCGAATAGAAGCATTTGAATGTGGATATGGGGAAGAATGGAGCGTGTGAAATGGACAGACAGAATAAGAAATTAAGCTGTATTTGAAAGAGTGGATGAAGAAAGAATGATGCTGAAACTGATTATAAAGAGGAAAAGGAATTGGTTGGATCACTGGTTGAGAAGAAACTGCCTTGTAAAGGATGCACGGGAAAGAATGGTGAACGGGAGAAAGGTTCGTGGCAGAAGAAGATATCAGATGATTGATGATATTAAGATATATGGATCATATACAGAGACAAATAGGACGGCAGAAAATAGGAAACACTGGAGAATGCTGGATTTGCAGTGAAAGACCTGCCCTTGGACAGAATACTATGAATGAATGAATGAATTATTGCAGATGTACAAATAAAAAGGAAACTTGTTCACAATATCGCATTCCAAGGATGTCCCATACACGTGAATGTTCCATAGGAGTTCATAAATTTTAATCGGTTATTTAACGACGCTGTATAAACTGCATGGCTACCTAGCATCAGTGATGGCGAGATGGCATTTGTAGTAAATTCTGAGGATTTGCAATGTGATTAGCGACATTCCCCTTATAGTTGGGACCACTTCGAAGAAATGGAATCAGATAATCATTACAAACTGGGTTCGACCCTGAGCATGACCATGGGGATGTGGATAGAACGAAAGAACGGCCTCGCAGGTAATGGTCAGTTGATCACAAAGTATATGATATCGTTCTGAATCTTTAATTGGTAGCTGGCATCATGATTAAATTACTTACCAAGAAGAACAAAGCGCCTGAGAAGTGCAGGGAGAGACACAGTAACACGGCAGTCTTCCTGTCGAGTCGCAGCGCAGCAGAGAATAAATTGCATCTCTTCTAATTGTTTAATCCCGGAATTACGCCGGCGGGCTGGGAGGTTTAAGACAAAGCAATATATATATATTTTTTTTTTTTGCCGTTTAAAATAAATTTTGTCTGGAGAATTTTATTAAGCACCTCTAAGTGATTTTAAGAGTTTTACTGTGATATACATTAGAATTTACATTGTCTCCCGATAAAAGACAATCCTAGAGAAGATTGAATAGGCCTACATCAAGTTGTAACAAGTGACAGGCATGTGAATAACACTCCTCGTTTTGCTAACATAGAGTACTGCACCAACGATTGGTAACCGCATGAAATCTCACTACATTCAAAATATTGTGTCCGAGAGATCGAAGTTTGATTGAAACTTATCAGAGTTAAATATATCTCGAAATAACACAAAGATCACAAGTAACATTTCTTAATTCGGAGACTTTCAAATTATATTTAGTTCCTCTGGGTACCTCCAAATACATTATCGTTCTTCACTCTTTCCATGTTCAATTTCTCCGTCACCTGTCTTCCTCTTATCTTCAGACGTATCAGTATCAGTAGTTACTAATTATATTTACTAATAGACTACACTGTCAAACTTCAAAAGTGAACCGATGATGACTCCCGGTAAGGGAAATACCTTCCTCGTGTGACATTAGCGCTTGTGTCATAACTAGTCGTCATTTTCTCTTAGTACAAATGTTTAGGTTTGGTTTCTAGCAACACGATAATCTCCAGTATTTAACTGAAATTACTTATTTTTCCTTTCAGACTCTAAAGATGATAACGAAGCATTGAGAGTGCAAAGAAAGCCCAAATAGCGTAATGAGACCGCCTCCACAGCTATCGGCAGCCTTGCGCCTGATTGACGCAGTCGTCCATAAATCAGCACTTCGCATACAAGATTTCGTACCGAAGTCGTCTATCGGCACTCACAACAAATTAATGCGTCTAATTGTTAATGCGTTGGATATTAAATCTATTCATTTTATATGAAATGACTGGAGATATCAATTGACATTGCTAATATTCATAGCTTGAGCGTCCTATGTGCCTGACGGCGATGTCGCCGGTGACAAGTGATCGTGCCGGCGCGGCGCGGCGTCTGTGCAGCGGGCAGCGGGAGACAGGTGTCCATTTAATTAAAAATCATTTAATAAATAACGGACGAGGCACAGACAATTAATTAGCCTACGTAACAAATGACGCAATAAAATATTGATCACGACAATATGCGGTGGTAACACTTGCCGACCAGACGAATCGACCCCTTGCCCGGGCGTCGTATCGGCATTATATTTTTGAGCCATTCTTTATTGTCACAATATTCGGCGAATAAGTTCTGGATCTTTAAATAACTTCGTATTACAACGAAGGAGCATGCAGAACAACTCACATCACCGACAAAACTTCACGATAATAATAGGCTCAAAAAAAATCAGACTAAAATCAGAACGTAAGAAAAGCAAGAAATTAACATCGGCTGGGACGCTATTTTGAAGACCAGGCAACGTTCGACTAGCTGTAAATCGACTGATTAAAAATCTAAATCTGGTATTTTCATAATGAGGCATTCCACTACAAATTGAGTTGATAATATTTGCAACGAGAGCTCAAAGAGAGGAAAATGTATTACTAGGAAATGGGGCCAGCAACATCAAAGAGAGGTTGAAGTCGCACAGGCCTCGAGCGTGAGCGCAATGACAAACAAAAACATAAACGTCCCATTGAATGAATGATTAATTCATCGAATTTATGTGTACATAATTTAATTAGAGAACAAACTATTTAATTAATGCGAGAGAGGATAAATGAGTAACCAAGAGACTGAGAAATGAACGAGTAGATAAGCGAGAGATAAATCTGTCAGCATGACAGTATGAGTGAATAATTGAGCAAGGAAGTGAATAAAAGAGAGCATAAAGTTGCGAGTGAATGACAAATTAGTCAGCGAGTCGTTACAACAATAAATCTGTGATTACGTTACTCTGATCGGGAAGTAGGTGCGTGAGTGATTAAATTATTTATCAAGAAATATGATTAAGGGACTGAATTATTATTTCTTCATGATATTCGACAAAGATTTTATTGTTATTTTTACTTACTGAAAATCTTAGTATAAAGCTCTATTGTCAAATTTTAAGCACTACTCTTTTAATATGCTTACAGCTGCCAATTCATACTAAGACATCACTTCATTTAATTTAATATGCATGCAATATGACCAAGACTGGATTACCAGTAAGAAATAAACGATTTTCAACATTGCTTTAAGAAGCAAATTAAGTAAGCCACCTCGACCCTGTACACAGAGTGCGGACATTCCATGTGAAATCGGACAGCAACAAAAATTCCCATTTATTAAATTTTGAAGCGAATACAGAATTTCATCTCTTCACAATATCAGCTTCCGCTGTACAATAGTGTTCACAGTATTAAATATTGAACGTAATGTATTTTGCCGACAGAGCAAGATTATCCGTATAGGTCTAATATTGAAGACAGGATCTCCATTTCCTCACCATTGGAAAAATAATTTTAAGTAGAGTAAAATTGTGATTATCTTAATAGTTCAATTATTTATATACCTGTACATATATCTGAAACATATTTATAAAGCTTAAAATAGTTTCTGATCTGGAGAAATAGGTCGAGTCACTAGGGCACATATTCAAAGCTTCGAGATCGTTTCTGTTATTGTAGCATATTTAAAGTGAACTGATTTGTTTAACTTTTGAACGTTGCGCCTCAGTTTTATGCAACTCTCTACGAGCTGCACTGACTGGCTCGACATCACTACGCGCTACTTGCAGAGACATAACCGTCTTCAGCACATTTTACTGTTGTAAGTTATAACGTATTAATGCTTAACTAAATTTAGTGATCGCAGTTTTAAATGATAGGCAAGCCCTATCAGGACGCTTCCTAAATATATAGAATTCATTTGGATTGTCTCAAAATATTAATGCGATAATCTATGTTATGTGTATGAAGACGATACCTGATTGGATTTCCCACCTTTAAGGATGACTGAATATTGGCCACGAAATTAGCCACTTTTCATTATGCAATAAATGTAAGGCATTTTATATGAGATGTATTACAGTTAGGAATCTATATTTTACATAATCTTTATTCTGATTCTATTTTACAACTAAATACAAAATTTCAAAGTTTTAAATAGGAACTGACGTCAATTTCTTCAAGTTTTTTCGCCCGATATGATGTGGAATGTCCGTACAGGTATGAGTTTTACACCCAAGCGGTGATTAGTTTGATTCCCGGCATAGACAATTGACGATAATTATATTTCTTCCAAAGGACTGTGTCCTGTCCTTATTGTCAGCGGTGGCTCTGGCTGACCAGCAATGTCTGTCTAACCCCTGTCCAAGGATTTATCCTCTCGATGCAAATCGGTACGACATGAGGAAGGAAGAGAGATGAAAACACTAGACACCATTTGCAACTCTTTGTTTCCTTTTCTTCAAACGGGTGTGAATTGAGATATTCTAAGCGTCTAAAGAAACTTTTCAGCCTGCGTGTCCTAGTCCTTCTTCCTACACACACGGATAAACAGTCGTGCCTCATCAATGCAACGATGCAATACTGAAACTGTAGTGGTGTTGGTAATAATGACGTCTGTGGTCAAACTGATCCTCTATACCAATAATAGTAACAAAAACAACAATTATGCATGGTGATCAGTACATCTGATGTGAAAGTGTGCATCCGCGGCCTAATTATATTTCACGCCGCAAAGCAAATTTCCACTCCTCCAGTGTCTTAAAAGCTGATATGACGCATTCCGTCGATACATTATACTTAGTGGTGTTATTGACTTTCCAAAGCCTTTTATTTGGTCTACAGGTGAGCGATCGAAATGGGGACACGTGCTCTAATATACTTTCTTATTTAAATGTCCATCAACGTCACCGGATTGATAGATTGATAAGGCGGGACTTAATACAGTGAAAAATTTGTGCGGTTCGACTACTTGCTACACAGAGCACGTCATTTTCTTATGCACGAAGAAGGAACAGATTATAGACTGATGTTAAAGGCCCGCATTGTCATTCCTTCCCAACGCCTCTGCCACTACGTCACGTGATTACGATGTCACACCTTAAAAAATAATGGACTCCCATAAAGTAGCTTTGCAGGGCATGAAATATCAAAAGATCCTCAGATTTCGTCCTCTTCTACCGAAGAATGTGGAAAGTTATAGCATTCGCTTACATCTGCCTGCGAAAATAGATGGCTTTATTTTATTGTTTAAAAATCGTCAAGAATTCGTGGCGAGAATTTCAAAATAAGATTTAGAATAAGCATTACCTGTCATACATTTTATTATGTTAAGAACCGAGAGCAGAAACTAAGTGATGTGATACAATACAAACACTATTCTCGATACCGACCCAAAAATTATCATTCACTATGAGGACTTTATATTGGCCGACATACCGTACCGGCATTTATATTTGATCAATATGGGAGTAAAATAAACCAAATCAAAAAGAAACGTAGGCTAACTTGTACAGTTTTAGCCTATAGAACTACATATTTATTTTTGTATCTATGCATATATTTATTTATGTACTTTTTTATTTAAGGCATTTTTTGTTGTTCAGTCCACTGTCCTAAGACAGGTCTGAATCTCATAAGTGTCATCAATAAGGCATCACTCGTGAGGAAACTAAGCCAGGAGATAATGGTGTAGGGTGGCCAGTTCTTTTCCCACTCCATTGTATATATCACTGACTAGTAACATACGACATGTCGTACGCAGGAATGTCATGTGTCACGAACTGGTTTCACTCCCACAAAACTGTTCAAATTGTAGAGTTTGTGGCTCGATAATTAAAAACAATCAACGCATCGTCTTCAAGCACATCGTAAGTTATTAATTTACTACGCCATGTAAATTACGTGTAATATACGTAAAATAAGAATGATGTAATTTCCGAGGCCAACTCTACTCGTCTCTAATTCCACCGACGCCAAACAGCCGCTCAATTGATGCAGCATCGCTAAATAGCAGACTGATCCCGTAACACTCGTAGTGTAGTGGAAGGTAGTGGAACGGTAATAATACCTATCTTCAGGGTTCGAGAGTGCTACCGTGTTCACGTCAAACGCAGTGAAAAATATCAATTGTCTGCTGCTATTAGACTGAACCACGTCGCATGAATATATGTTCAAATTCGTTTAATAAAGCTACATACGTAATACAAGACTGGTATCGTGTCTGGCGTTCCATTATTTCCATTTCACAGACTATTGCGATTCTTCAATATCTGCGTGCACTTCGCTAACCCCAGTGATCATTACCTATTAAGTCCAGTAATCCTTATCTAATTGTTCCGCGATTGATTTGGTTGATTAAACAGTCATGTCAAAGACAAGAGACTGCACTAACTACTTCAAATATCGAATTTAATTTTAAGAATAGCGGAATAACTTGCAAGAACGATGGCGACGGACATCTTTATGTTCTTAAAATCGAGACAAAACGAAGTACGCTGCTCGTATGTCACGCTAACTGGCGCTACTGCCAATTGAAGCCCGAGGCTGAAGTGAACAGTATGGTGCTCAGCAAAAACTTTTGTTATAGTATTATGTAGATTATTATTTCACTAGGTCGGAAGAAAAGTGATACAACTAATTGCTAAGTTTTACTTCTGTATGGAAATTAATTGCAGACAGGCTCTACTATTAACAGGAAAAGTGTTGCAACTTAATGTGTAACAATGGCCACAAGAAAGGTCTAGTGTCAATTTCTGGGCATGAAGACAATGCTGAAGAATAATTTCATAACTTTAGTTACAGCACACGCGCGCGTTTTAACAAAATATACGACACAAGTATAAATTTGACTCTTTTAGTACACCTTTCTTGGAGAAAAATGTCATTTCTTGATATTTTATTGGTTATTTTATGACGCTTTATCAACTTCTATGGTTGTCTAGCGTCTGAGACGAAGGTCATAATTCCAACGAAATGAGTCCACGGTCCAGCGCCGAAAGTTACCCAGAATTTGCTCTTAATTGACTGAGGAAAAACTCCGGAAAATTCCTCAACCAGGTAACTTGTTCCAACCAGGATTTGAATCAGGACACGCTCGTTGCACGGCCAGGCATGCTAACCGTTATTCCACAGCGGTAGACTCATTTTTTTAAGTTAAGACCATCTCTGTAATAAGGTGAACATTTTTATTTATTCAATTATTTAAAAGGAAATTGCAAGTGGCACAATTTTATTTTAAGAAACCTTAATATTTTACTTTTTTTCCCCCATAGATTAAGTTAATTAGTTATGTTTTTTTACTTGTATCACTATTCTATTTCAAAGTGAACTATTTTCAACAATGAACTTTCCTTTTTGAGAATTTTTCGACTAACTTGCTTGTATATTACGAAATGAGCATACCCGTAATAGAATAGAATTACCTACATAAAGTTGTGTGGCAGAGGAAGACAAGCATTTAGAAGTAAATTTCCTGGCAGCCCAGTTCCAACACGAAACGCAATATTAAAGTTTGTGGATAAACAGTTTCCCTGGCTGACCGGAAAATTAAACGAATAAGTCATGTGTTTACAGAAGAAGATCTTGATGAAACAGAAGCTGCCTTGGAAAGCAGTCCTCGAAAATCTCTTTTCTGCACTAGACGTATGTTTTCAAAATGAACATATTACGGCGACACAGTGAATATCTCTACACTGCACAACACTACTGTACTCTCACTCACGACTGCACATGGATAAGTAAAGTATCTACACACTTAAATGCTATCGACCTCGGCCGGGATCGAACCCACAACCTCCAGCACAGAAGGCCAGCGCTATACCAACTACGATACCCAGGCTGAGTGTATGTATGTATGTATGTATGTATGTATGTATGTAACGTAACTTCCTTATATTAACTAATAATTTTCGAAAGAATTCGATATTTCACAGTAATTATTGTGGGAGGAAATGAAGTGTGATTGAAAGTTCACTTAAAGAAGTGCGTCTTACAAAGGAACTTGTACAGTGCAACATACAGTAGTTTTGTGCTAATTAACTATTTCCAATTTTCTTCAGTTGTTACATGAACATGTTAAAAATTCCTGTGTTCTTAGCCTTAATAATATCTGATCTAAATTGTACCATGTAAACTAATATATTCGGTGCATCACAAATGATCAGAAAAATACGAATTTAAAAACTAGATCTTGTGTTAACATTAGGCCTTGGTCTGGAATGAAAAGTTTTGTTGAAGCTGTCAACAAGATTTGATCGCAGCTGCAAGTGCACAGTAGAAGACTCCACAAAACCCTTCTATTCAACCGCCACAAAGAGAAACTCTTGATGGATTGTATAAAAAGGTCGGGAAAGGGAAGCATGAAGGGAGAGAGCCCCAAAATAGAAGTTGTGAACGGGTAAAAGGGCACCAGACACAAACTACGCTCGTCACAGTACTTCACCCCGCCGCCGCGCCGCGTCGCGCCGACTCGAGGAGTGGCCGCACGGACGTCATTTATTTCGGAACAGCACAGGGTGGGCTATTTCAACAACTGAGGTTGTATACTATAATGAGGACGGGATAATCATTGTCGGGGATACGATCCTCGAATAATGTAAACTTCCTCATGCAATGTAACAAAATTCCATTTTCATTTATCAAGCTGTGTAACTTTTGTCTATCTTGACAGAAATTATTTCGCTGCTCATCATGTAACAATATTTGCATTTATTTATAACGTAACACGTTATTTGCTTACTTCTAATGCCAGACACTTGAGAACTAATCCACTGGCAAACGTTTAGGGCCAAATTCATAGACATTCTTAGCGCGGGCTTCCGGTGGATGATCAGCGAACTAACGTTTTTCGTATTCATAAACCAGTGTTAGCGATATGGTATGATATGAATCCTGTACAAGTAACCAGTCGATAGCCGGGGCTTGTTTAGCACGCTTGTAATGCGGGCTAGCGAAATGTCTATGCATAGCACCCTTACAGATTTGCATGAACATATATGTGTCGCTTTAGATTAAATTTAAGACTAACATTTCTAACACTCAGAAAAAAAGGAAATGGGACATGTTCTTGTAGGGATTAATTTTGTTGTATATTATTGCTCCATTCATTCTTAGTATATGCAATGTGTATGATACTAATAACATGAATCTGACCGCCCAACACGCTAAAATACGAATACACCATTTTCAAAGGCGACGATTTTGCATGATATTCTACTTTACAGACGAGTGGAGACATGTTAATTCTCTTAACCTAGAAAATATTTATGAAATTCAAACTCGGTATAAAGTAAAAACACTATTCCGTTTACAGATTTCCATCTCAGTTTACTCAGAGTGAGTTCCTACAAACGGGGTCAAGATTTGTTTCCAGGCAGAACTGTGGTAATATTTGATATGGAAAATGATTTCAGAAGACTTTCTGACCATGTACTTAAATTTCCTCTAACATTTTAATTCCCTCAATACCCGATTAATACTGTCTCGTTAAATTTGTGGGCTTCCAATAAGGAAATATATTAGCTCAGGACCAGGACACCCATATTTATATATATATATATATATATATATATATATATATATATATATATATATATACACATATATATATATATATGTGTGTGTGTGTATATACACGTACCTATGTATAGCATATATAATCAAAGGCATTGCTTCATATTCGGCGAGTAGACATCCTTGAATTTCTCAAGAATCAAATAAGTTTGTGAAAATTATGACTGCAATATCACATGGCGACAATACTAATTTATTTTTTCTTGAAAAATAATTTGTACTGAGGGTAAAAATTCCTTCTATTCACTTCTTTCTAACAATCACAAATGCTTTTATTACTCCTTCCTGCTTAATGAAACACTCCACTAATATGACACTTTTTCCTAATCATTTTTAATCGGATTTTGAGAACATGTTTACTATGTAAAGGATTAAAAAAATCAAAATTGTGAACTCCCAAATGTTTCTGGCTTTTGATTTTTATATTGTTTTATTTCTTTCTATAAATATCTTCAAATCCAAGTTTTAAGTATATCTCAATTCTTAAGCTTACTTGTTTTTGCTAACATTCACAACACTTAGACAAACATTTCTATCCGTTTATTCAGGTTCAAAAATATTTTGAAATTTTAAATATGTTATTTTTCCTATAACATGAAGAAAATATTAATAAAATAAGGCATTTCTTACAAAATAAATCCATAGAAACATGCAGCTATCTCATAAATACTTGCAGTAAAAATTTAATCCTTATTAATATTTGGAGTTGAATCAAGAAAAACAAACTTACGCAAAAGGAATTCGAAAGTAAAATCAATATTTATGTAATACATAACTACTAAATTTCTTCTGCGCTACATTCATCTAGTAACTTAAGGAAGCCAACTTTAGTACAAAATGTCACAAAATTTGCAATCAGAAATTTGTAAAATAGAATTATTTGATAAAAAAATAGTTTTGACAGCTCTATTAATGCCACGCCACCTTAGAGCCTTAATTTAAAAACATTTTTAGATGTATTTTTAATCATAATTCAACTAAAATCATTTCGGGTATGAAAATATGTATATTTAAGAACGTGAAATAGCCATTTTTTTAATTTTCATGATTTTCAGTGCAGTCTTCTCTTAAGAAATTGGCTTTCTACAGTTAAAAGTTTTCTACACATTAGACAGAGATATGGTGACTATATTTATTTATTGAGGTTTAGCAAAACTCTTAAACTTCACTAAAAAACAATAAAATAAAACGTGCAATTTTCTCATTATTGTGAGGATTGAACTTAATGTCGGCGCGCTCAGCTCTCAAGAGCGCAAACATATCCAATGCGTTATTGTATGGAGGTCAAGGCGTTTAATACCCATTTGCATTTATGTTCCATCATATACCAATGTTGAATTGCCTCAAAAAGCAAGTTTTCGGTTCAATCCAGGTAGCAAATACGGTGGTACTAGGAGTCGAGTCCTCTGGTAGGCCCTAACATTCATCGGCGAGTTTAAAATCACCCGCATAGCTTGGGGACTAGTTAGCTACTTTGGAAACTCCTACTCATCTGCTCTGAAAGGACATTTCTCTGACAAGTCTACCTGGGCATGGACTTTATAACACTGCAGTGACCCGTTATGTACGTCTTCAATCTCAACATATGATATTTCACAGCAGTTTATTCAAACACCCTGTAGGATTACAGCTTCCGCCTTTCTCCATTTGAAGATCTGAACAGAACACAGTTGACCAGGGTGTTCTCTTTACACGGTGAATATCAGAGCTCGACGAGATACTAACTTCGATAAATTAAAGGAATATATAAAATTACTTATACTGGACTATTAATTTCCATCGCTATAGAACAATAATATATAGGCCCACTTAAATTATAACTTAATAAAGACGAAACAATTCTTTGAACTGACCATGCCCATTTGACTGTAAGTAAACTGAAATCGTGTGATCGCCAAAATACGTGCGAGTTCAGTGATTTCCTAGTGCATTTCGATTTTCAAACGCCATAAAAACCACAAATGTTAATTGGTTACATTTTGTCTTTCATTCATATAGTTATAAAATTATTAAAAATTTTCCATTATTAAATTTACGTAACCTATTTATGCACATTTTATTTTATTTGATATTCAATCGTTAGTTATTTTATAACAATGTTATCCAATAATTTCAGTTGTGAAAAACACTAAATAGAATATGAGTTACATTTAAAGAAAAATGAAATTTAGCTTGCTGCAAATTATTGTTGAATTTATGACGATAATATTTAACACGAAAGTTCTAAATATTTTGCCAGTATTCCCATCCTTCAATCATTATAGAGTAGGCCTAAAATACATAGTGATAAAGCTAGTCTTATATTATCGACGGCAATTATGAATTCGCGAGCATTAAAGATTAGAGTATCCCTTCCCACTCGACTATAAGTTGACTACAGACGTCACTGGTGTGCATATTAAATGGACTCGAATACATTCCTTTTGAGGCCTACATAACTTTCCCGTAATTTATTCAAGATACATACAATTCTGTGTTACACAGATTCAAATTACAAAGATATAATAATAATAATAATAATAATAATAATAATAATAACAACAATAATAATAACGATAATAATGATAATAATAATAATAATAATAATAATAATAATAATAATAATAATAATAATAATAATTTTGTACGGCTAGTGAACGAATACGGAACATTTAGTTGGCAAGCTAACGCGTTATAAATTCAGCTATCACGGAGATTGGAAATGCACGTATAAGTTATGACGTTGAAGTTGACATACATTGATCTTATTTTTAATAGATAATTTTCAATTAACAAGTATTTACACACATAAATGTAGCATCCCAACATTTTGAATCTTGATTACGTTGCACGTTCTTGTACATCAAAAGATCAAGATTATTTTTAATTGCATTATTGTTCTTTATAGGCCTATGCATGTTGAATTTACGCCGACAACGGAACTGTTTAGTGGTCGCTTACAAAATACGGCCTGCAACTTTATGTTTCCATGGCAACATAGATTAAATGCTGGAGACTCACCAGAAGCAACGGATGTATTTTACAACTCCCTGTACAACTGTAAAATCTTCCTACAGCACTTGTTTCAAATAAATTTGAAAAGGATTTTTCAACTTTAAGTACGCCAAATTCTATAATAAAAAAATTGGAGACTTATCCTTCGAAGAGGTGGAAAAATTCAAATATCTTGGAGCAACAGTAACAAATATAAATGACACTCGGGAGGAAATTAAACGCAGAATACATATGGGAAATGCCTGCTATTATTCGGTTGAGAAGCTTTTGTCATCTAGTTTGCTGTCAAAAAATCTGAAAGTTAGAATTCACAAAACAGTTATATTACCGGTTGTTCTGTATGGTTGTGAAACTTGGACTCTCACTTTGAGAGAGGAACATAGGTTAAGGGTGTTTGAGAATAAGGTTCTTAGGAAAATATTTGGGGCTAAAAGGGATGAAGTTACAGGAGAATGGAGAAAGTTACACAACGCAGAACTGCACACATTGTATCCTTCACCTGACATAATTAGGAACATTAAATCCAGTCGTTTGAGATGGGCAGGACATGTAGCTCGTGTGGACGAATTCAGAAATGCATATAGAGTGTTAGTTGGGAGGCCAGAGGAAGTAAGACCTTTGGGGAGGCCGAGACGTAGATGGGAGGATAATATTAAAATGGATTTGAGGAAGGTGGGATATGATGATAGAGACTGGGTTAGTCTTGCTCAGGATAGGGACCGATGGCGGGTTTATGTGAGGGCGGCAACGAACTTCCGGGTTCCTTAAAAGCCATAAGTAAGCATAAGTAATGTAAATAACAATTAGGAAAGAATTATTATATTTAATCTACCTCAATAAACCGAACACACTTAGTTTACAATTTTTTACAAACTATTTTCATTTTCTGGTACTGTCTTGTCGTCCGAAGTATAGAGAGTAGAGACAATTAAGTCTCAAACTACATATGCATTTCTCTTAGTATAAACGGCCCGTTATTTGATGTGAGTCGTATAAAATATATTGTCAAAATATCAGATCTCTTTTTCATATTCTTGAGTCAATCCGTGCGTATGAAAGGATTCACCTTCCAGTGGACGACAAGTGCGTCTGTTTCACAAAACAGTGGACATTCGAAATTTGTTGAATTGGTAATTACTTTTCACATGCATTATAAAAAATTTGGTAAATCTCTCATATGACAGTAATTTCGTAAAGTGATTTGTCTCAAACTACATTACATTTAACTGTGGATATTAAGAACACAACACAATAGGACTTAGGTTGCCTAATGCGACTTCCAAGGGTTGTATAACGTTAGAAAGGAAGGTGGAGAAATCAGAAAAGTGTAATATAGAACATCATACGGAAACAAGAGAAAAACCTTAAGGGGTTGGAGAAAACGTACAGCACATGTCATCACCAAACACTACAAGAAATGAAATAATTTTCATTGAAGAAGATTCTAAGAAATAACCACGGAAATGTGGCGGGACCAGTTTTCATTGAATTCGAAACAATCCTCAACGTTTATCCATAATGTTGTTATGATAGTCATATACTGTATGCGATTCAAATAATATTTCCGGATATAAATGACAGTAGTATATATATGATTAGTGCACTCAAAAGCACATGGCGCAATGCTTATGGATGTAAACACAGTGAAATCCTAACTCGCAATGATGATTAGATAATGAACAATCCCAAATACATGAAGCATACACACTAGGTATGAATACACATAAGTATACCATTTTGTAAATCGGGGGCGCGGACGCCCAACAAATATGAGATGTTACAGCCGATGACATTCTACTGCGTGTGGTTCATTTCATAGTCCCCTCAATTCTTGAATTGTACATGGACACGTAACATGGTGAAATTGGGTTGAGTTCTCGTCATAGCGGCCACACAATGACGTCACCATCTTCAATGCAGGACTTACATGTCGCTACTTTCTAAGCGACTGGCGTTTATCCCGCAAGTAATTCACGAAATTTTATCAACGAAAATTCGCTTCATAGTAAGTATGAACTTCAACTGAAGCTTACAATTCATGAAACAATTATGAAGAAGTAACTAATACCAATCCGGAAATGGTACCTCAATAATTACCTGAGGAGTCTCAAAGTCTACCCTGAAGAAATGTTATTGCAAAGTTTTGTTGAAGTCATGTTATGCCGTACCTCAAAGGAAGTGGATTGGCGACATAAATCAATTAGTCCATAGAAACTAATAGGATCTATGTGGATAGAAGTATAGCTTCGCACTGACGCCAATTTTTTGGTCAGCTCATACAATTCTGTAACTTTATTACATCAATTACCTTCCAGGAAGACCAAGATATCAAATATTTGTGTAAAAATCTCATGGAAACTGAAAATTTTATTGAGCAGAATTTTCAATTGACGATTACGAATATTCAATAAGTCGTCGCTAAAGTCCCATTGGAATATCTTAGCCAAAACGAAAACACTGCAGCAATATTGCTTGGAGAGTCTTAATTATTAACTGCTACATACACAAAGTTCCCACACGATCAGCAATGTGTCTGTTTTCCTGCAATACTCTCATCCGGGTTGTGTACAAGGAGTTAGGCAGTTCTTACTCTGGCCACAGACGCCACTGTTTATTGCCTTTGCATTACATGAGTAGAAGACAGGTTCTCATTCCGGCTCTTAAGGGTTTAGCAGATCCACACCGTTATTTTGCTGCGGGTACAATCATTTCGTCTGCAGGGTAATGCGAACAATTTTTTATCCCTGCTTTAACAAGCTGAAATGCAAAGTCTCGTACGCGGTGACACGAATTTGTGCGCAATGAAGGCATTCCGCAAGCTTGCACACATTTAACCATACTTTATCACTTTATCAGGGATGAGGTCACGGAGATACTACATACCAAAAGAATGCTTGGGATGACTTCTCGGAATATTCCCGTCTCGTTCTATTATTTCTCCAGGACTTATAGAAAAGCGCAAGAACGGCAGCAGTTTCATTTTTTCTATAATTTATGAATAATAATAATAATAATAATAATAATAATAATAATCATCATCAACACCATCACCACCACCACCATCATGTCGTTCCCATGTACAGTACGATTATTTAGTCCTGACATTCGCCGGAGATATGCGCCTGGGTCAGGCGAGTCCATTTAGTTACCCCAAGGGGTGCATGGGTTAGTTACTCGCTTGTCTTAGAAGCGATCGGATGTCATGTGTGCGGTAGAGAGGTATGTTTCCGGTACAATTAAGCTGTACTGCATTCCTTTGCCGAACGCTCCCCCTTATCTCTACTCTGGAGCTCTCCCAACTACTCCTATTACTTCCCCTCTTTCGCGTCGCTGAGCTGTCAGGACTAAATAATCGGTCTGTAGCTACTTTTTATAAGTTCTGCTCCCATCTGTTGCGTAGTCTTCCCAAAAATCTTGGCCCACGAGGAAAGTAACGAATAATTTGCCGTGTTATCCTGGATGTGTCCAATCTGCTCACGTGTTGAAACCAATTTTGTGTGTAACCTTTAAATACTGAGCCAATGGTGTTATTTGCTGCTTGTGTAATATTTCCTTATTTGTTTGCGATCGAACATAGCACAACCAGCAGTTCTAAAATATTTCAATTTAAAAATATGCTCCCTTGTCGTGTATAGCTGTTAAACGTTTTCTTCAAAATATTTACAAATGCAGTCGTGTCGTTCCACTATACCGCCATAGTGTCCATTAGTGTTCCTTTTTCCTATGCAATTATTTCTCCACTTCTGGACAATTTCTAGAATTGCAGCAGTTTCCTTTGGAGTCCTTTCAATATTTCTTAAAAATTTCTACGAACATCCCCATTTCTTTTGCAATTGTTGAACAATTTCTGCACCATTCTTAGAAATGTTCAGTTCTTTCTGCAATCGCTCTGCCATTTCTCCATGACTTCTAGAAAAACTTCCGTTTCGTCTGAAATCGTTCTACCATATTTCCATGATTTCTAGAAATACTCTGTCATCCTTTATGACGACTCCTCAGAACACTCACTTCACCACTTGTGCACGACTTCGCTTAACATTGCCTTTGCTCTGATAGGTCTATCATTCCTCCATCTCTCCATTTTATGTGATATGTAACAAATTGTGAATTCATGCTCATATAAAATTAATAAAGTTTCCATACGGAGGTCCATAGCATTTACTAATATAAACAAAGTAATTTAAAAGTGACTGTCAAAAATTTAGAGATGAAAATTACAAATTTTAATAATACAAACAAGTTCAGTAAACATTGGTCTGCAAATGAAAATTTATCGAGATTAAACAATTTTTTCTGTTAATATTAACCACTAATTATGGGTGCAATAGTTTCGAAGAGAGCTATGAATTCTTTGCAAAGGATACTTTTATGAAAGAAGATAGTGAAGGTTTAGGTTTTCACTTCCGCATAACAGAAGTTTTATTGTACAGAAGACAGTTAATTCTTAAGCGGAGAGTGTTACCTTCACTTCCTGAAGAATGTTCTTCCAGACCCTCTTGATGTTTATGATGTTCCACTGTAGCAAAACCAGAACATGTGATTGGTTCACTGGTACATTTTCATCTGTGTGACTCGGTATCCAGATACAGTATATGGTCTATGGTGGATAGGTAGAGGACGGCTTGTACCGTGGCCTCCTAGATCATAATCATATGGATTTTTGTGTATGAAGTCATGAAAAGCCTGGTTTACAGTAATTACCTTACCACTTGACTTACAGCATCAGAATAAAGGATGCCTTCATCTAGACCAGGCCTTAGAACATGGTAATGTAGACAAGCCGCAGGAAACGAGAAGAAATCGAAATCGGAACTGAATTCTACAGCACGATTACAATGATGGACCAACGCACCTTAAGAACAAAGTCATGTAGTTACCAGATTCGCCATTCATGGGTTTTCCCACAAAATCTGCACCATAAACCGGTTCCACCATCCTAATCAGGACTGTTCTGCATCCACTGCAACCAGCAATGCAAAAACAGAACAAATCACTCACCACCAACACCACCACGCTATTATTATTATTATTATTATTATTATTATTATTATTATTATTATTATTTTTATTATTATTAACGAAAAGACGTTTTAGAAAATGAGGAATGACACAGGAATGATTGAGAGGATTCGCAGTTCAATGCAGAGAAGGCTTCAAAGTTTCGTTTTGAATGCAAGGACAGCATTTTAAACACGTGTTGTAACATTCTTTTTAACATAACTGTACTTATTTTATCCGTAATCTTCTGTGTCGTTGCAGCAGACAAATCTAAAATTTAGCTGTCGTTTACTTATTCTTTTGCATTCTACTTAGATATCTTGTGCCATTTGTGGCCTAAAGAATCCAAAATCAATCACTTGAGATTAGTATTGTATATTCCACTATTTTCTGGGTATACTGAAGAAGACCAAAAATCCTTCAGAAAATGAGCTAACAATGCGACGAAACGTAATCTTACAACCGCAAGTAGCCTCTCCTGTCCTGCTTTTTAAGTAATTTAGGAATTGCGTATTACTACACTCTATACCAGATGTCTTTGGAGCAGATATAAATAACGGAACGAAATGCAAAAGAGCGCGGTTCACACGATACCAAATGTCTGTGTGTGAATTAAGTGACCGACTACGTTCATATAACGAAAAGTAAATATTAAAGTAGGCCTAATGTCTTTGAACATACCTTCTTGCATCAGTCACTAGTTGTGCTGCTGTCGTCTGCTCATACACAGCATAGATGCTAGTCGCAATAGAACTGTAGTGGTGGACGCGTCTCTGAATATAATCTCGTAACCAGGATATGCACGCGCTAGTGTCTACAACGCTCTCAGCTAAGTAACGACTCGCCAACCAATGGGAGCGCAACGATAACATGAGATGCATCGAGACACTTGTTATGGTCTTCTCCAAAGATATCTGGTGTAGAGTGTAGGACGTAAAAGTTACGCGATCGTACCAAACCTCTGTCTAACAAGTTCAAGAACTATAAACAAAATATTAGAGTCCACTGCAGAACTATAGTAGTCTACATCAGTTCCATATGTATTAAATTGTCCACAATAGCAAACTTCACTTTATAATATTACTTTTGAAATAGTTCGAGCTGATTTGTGTTTCAGTGACATTAATAAGAAAACATTACGTTTTGTATAGCTCTTGTATAATATCAATGAAGTCCTCTTTCAAGAAGAAGCATCAGCGCATACTGTACTGTACTTTATATCATACTGTTTATTTAGCTGTAGGCTTATGTATTTTAGAATAAAACTGATCGCTAATAAACGTGGTTATGTTAGATAAAACTATTATTATACTTGAATTATGACTGTGTATGAACAGTTTTGTCTATGTCTGTATAAAGCTGACTAGAGAAATATTAGAAGAGCTTATTCGAATCTCGGAAACCGAACGGGCACAGGGTCTCTTCGTTTTTCCGCGACGTAAATGAGCTGTGAAGCAAGCAGCTCGCAGTTCTTTCGGTCAGGTTTCCGTTTTATACCTCTTAAGTCTGTCGGTAACAATGCGCAACTTCTAATTAACTCAAACTTTTGCTAGAATTCGAAACCGTGGCGCCGTGGCGGCGCTATGCGTACAGCAGTCTCGCACGGATATTTGCAACAAATTCATAGTCTATCATTATTCTAACCACGACTTACCTTAACGCTGTGTGACAACTTGACTGCAGGTTCGCGTTCGAATTCCGTTTAGTGCATATACACATTTTGAATTTGAATGTCTGCGTCAGGTTAGATATTGCAGTAACTCCTAATCAAGAGGTCCCATTTTGTTTTAAATTAGGGGAGAGTCGGGTAGTATCGGACATCGGGTAATATCGGACAGTGCGTTTCTTTCATTTACCACCATATGGTAGTACCTGAATGACATAGTTACGTTTCTCTATGCGACATCACAGAAACGTAACCATGTCAATCAGGTACTATCATCGTGTGGTAGATGAAAGAAACTCACTGTCCGATATTACCCGATGTCCGATACTACCCGACTCTCCCCTACCGTTCTGTTAGTAGAAAATGTATATATGTTTAGGGTAAGATCTACCTGTCCCTCAATCCGTTATGTTTAGTATAGGGATGTAACACGCTTTTAGCACATCTGCAGTCTGCCTAAGGCCTATTTCTACGTATTGTTTTCCTCAATTATTAAAACTATTTTACTCATACTCAGTAATTAAGAATCAAATGCCCACACCTGTGGAGTAACGGCTAGCGCGTCTGGTCGCGAAACCAGGTGGCCCGGGTTCGATTCCCGGTCGGGGCAAGTTACCTGGTTGAGGTTTTTTCCGGGGTTTTCCCTCAACCCAATATGAGCAAATGCTGGGTAACTTTCGGTGCTGGATCCCGGACTCATTTCACCGGCATTATCACCTTCATCTCATTCAGACGCTAAATAACCTAAGCTGTTGATAAAGCGTCGTAAAATAACCTACTAAAAAAATCAAATGTGAAATAAAACATTATTCACACGACTTGCAATTACTTCGGACCACTTCAGATAATCTAACGTCCTAACCAAACCGTATGATTACACACTACCTACAGACCTACGAATTATTAAAATTGTCAGTCGATTAAACATGCATTTATATTGTATATGATTGAATATTTTCGCAGTTTTTGTAAATTAATCATATTTTTTTAGTATTTTAATCCACATTCGGCATATTTATAAGATTTTTAAGTTCTTTTCTGAAATGTTTTTAATCTACACGTCATCAGCTTATCACGTAACGAGAACGAGGAGTCAGCTTTATGCGAGATGGAATATATGATTCCCCATGCCAAACTAACATCACGTGATAAGTCGTGACGTCTGCGTTTACATGAAGTTGTTGCGCCTGACTGGAAACCCCTTATTGTGCGGTTTATTGAGCTGAAACAGTCACGTTATTCTTGTGACTGATCTGGTGTAGACCTACTGTACAGATATACGTATGCGTATCGACAACTGACAACCAACGTGTAGTCAATCCTTCGTCAACTTTAATTGTGATATTTTTGTATCTATGAATTAAGGACCTTGAATCTATATCTGCATGGGCCAGAAAGTTTGGTTTGACTCTCAATGCAATAAATCACAAGCAATCCTAGTGGGACATCAACGTCTATTATGCAATATTACTCCTGCTCTTCCAGTCAAGCTAACCCTTTGATGCACGCATTTGGGAAGGAAATAAAAAATTGTGTTTGCAATGAAATTAAATTTTTATTTGTCTGAGAGAAGTGCCTCAAATTTTAAAAATAAAAAAAAATTCAATTTTTTACACAGAAAATTGGTGGTTTCATGGTAAAACCACTATGCAATACTACAGAACACAATGTCTTCAGACTTATTGCGAATGATACGAAAGGAGACAGTTTCTCGTTTCATTAAGGCAAAGTGCCACTTCACTTGTGTTGCGTGGTAATTAGACAGGAAAAGAATGGACCTTCTATCCTTCCACTTGAGCCAGGATACTCCAGCATATGACGTATGGCTATCACTGTCACCACGTTTCATGTCGCGGTCTCTTCTTTCGTCGTGTGGTAAACCAATACGCCCATGTCTAACTGTACCACATGCATAGATATTTTGCTCCCTTAGAGATCATCAGATTCAAACTTGTGAAAAAGTTGTTGAAAACACTTTGTGATTGTCACCAACCATCTCTTCCTTGTAGCCATGATGAATAAGCTGACACAAAAATGGAACACTTTGTTGGATATGGTAAGTACAGGGACATCATTTTATTTTTACTAACATTTTTAATATTAACTTGACTATACCTCTGGATCAACGCTGTTTGCTATCCCCTTCCACGACTGGAGTTCGATGATACTGACGTAATATACAAACAAATCACTTTACTAGGTATAGGAGGGAAGAAAAGTAGTTCATCCATTTACGTAAACTAGGAAATATTGCTCTTTTGAGTTTAATCATTTTCATTAGGTTTTTGTTTAATCAAAATACAGTAGAGTATTAACAATGAGTGTTTTTACTCACGAACTGAGCTGTCCATGTGGACGTATTCATTATGCAGTGTACATTATACTGTCTACAGCACATCAGCTTACAATGAAGAGAATGAAGTTAAATTGAAAAATAATCATAATATGGATATTTAACACATTTCGATACAGGCTTCATTTCTAATGTGCATATTATCGCACAATAGCATATTGTACTTAATTCCTATTACCAGTTCTTCGTACTAGTAACTCATGTTGAAATAATTCTATACCTACTCTATAAAAGAGTACCTTGCGTACTGTAAATTCAATCTTCACTTCTGACCGATCCGAAAAGATAAAATTACTCAGACATACTATCTACAGTCCGTCCAAGTGGTTATGTCGTAGGGTCGTAGAAAGGAGGGAACTCACATGACAGTTAATTACTTAACGAGGCCCTTTTATTTAAGTTATTTTAAACAGTTGTATAATATTACGTAGACGTCCAATTCCTAACAGAAATTAATGTTCTCAGAAAAGAGCTAAGACAGCCCAGCCACTAGCTGGCGAATAAAAGCTGGTTGGGGAAACCGGGATACGACGTAGGCAAATGGGCGACAGTACCTATGCGAAAATGATTCAATATTGAAAGCTCTTTCGTCACTGGAAAATGCGAACATATTTTTGGAACGTACTGTGGCTACTATGACTGTATATGCGGTCTTGGATCTGCGTGGAAGACGGTTGAAGGGGTGGGAGTGAAGTACATTCAAAAACTCAGGTACAATAAAAATTGAAGTAAAAATAAAATGATGTCCCTGTATAACTACCCTGTTTGCGTAGTAGTTACGTTTTGAAACCGCCACATTATTTCTATATTGACGCCACATGTGTCGAAGAAATTACAATCTTGTTACTGAAATCTGTTCTAAAATACCGAAAGACAAATAATACTAAATAGAAACTTACGTAACTGTGATATTTTAGCATACAACTGAAATAAAAACACGTAGCGAATCTTCCACACCCCAACTATACACAACAACATCGGCTATCTTAGTGGAGTAACACAAAATATATAGAGAAAATAAAATTCTTCTACAGTTACTAGGGATCGGTGAACGCAGTGCAGTAGTTTTGAAATAAAAATCACACTGTAAGTAGGCAGGAAACTCAAATTTAAAAGGTGGTTATATACTGTAACCACTGCGCCTCAAAGCGTTAAACGACACAATAATCCCTTTTGCTTCCTGTGTTAAAAACCTTGGAGTTTACTTTTTAGAGATAAGTGCATTACAGCAATCAGTTCAGTTCATGTCAAACAAGTTTGATGCATTTAGCGAAGAGCTGTGTAAGACGAAAGAAGATCTGAAAACAACACAGGGGCAAGTGCATGATCTAAAAAAGGAAAATGAACTCTTGTGGAAACAAATAAATGAACTACAGCAGTACACGCGTAGAGACAATCTACTGGTGTTTGGTATTCCGGAAACTCCGGAAGAATCCGTTCCTATGATTGTCCAAAATATTTCGGAAGTCATCGGAGGACCGGAGCTTGTCGCTGACTTAAGTGTTGTACATAGGCTACCTGCAAAACCCGGCAAGACGAAGCCTATTGTCGTCAGGTTCAACAAAAGAATTAGTCGAGACACATGGCTCCAGAAATTCAAGTTAGAACACCCAGAAGGCCCAGGAATTCCGCTACAAAGGATCAACCCTTTGCTACCTGATGGGAGGCTGACTGCTGGTGAACATTTGACAATTGCCACCCGTGACCTACTAAACAAAACAAGAGAGGCAGCTAATCAGAAAGGGTACCGTTTTGTATGGACGAGAGATTGCAAGGTATTTATTCGTAAGGATGAAACGAGCCCTGCTTATAAGATAAATTCTTTCCAAGACTTAATTAGATTGTAATTGTCTTACTGTCTGATTTTTGTTATCCTTTTTAATGTTAATATTTCTAAACAATGGATTGTCTAATAAATGAGCTAAATTATTATTCCGCTAATAATAACACTCGCACAGCAGTTTTGGAAGACTTTAACTCTTGCAACAGTTACATTGGTAACAATTTACACGATTTTAAATTATTTCACTTAAATATACGCAGCTTAAATAAACATTTCCTGGAATTCTGTGCCACTATGCAAAATTTTAATAATCCTTTCGACTTCATTATATTGACGGAGGCTTGGTTAAATCATGACTCTGGCTATGATTTACCAGGTTATAAAAAGTTTGTCAAAACGAATAAATATAATAAATGCGATAGTTTAGTTGTCTACTGCAAAAATAATATTGATGTCACAATAGTACATGTAGATATCCCACAATGTAATTCTATTCATCTTAATTTTATATGTAATAATACTCCATTCTCCATTGTGGCGATATATAGATCCCCAAACAATTGTATAAATGAATTTTTAGACAATTTTGAACTATTTTTGTTTAATTCTAAAGACACAAGCAATCAAATCATTGTTGGAGACATTAACATACAAATTCTAGAAGACAAATTAGACAGTACTGGCAATAGGTACATGAATATCTTACACGAATATGGTTTTGTCAAATTTTTACACTCTATCACTCGGCCTGATTCTAAGTCTTGCCTTGATCACATATTTTTTAAAACAAAGAGTAACTGGAAATTTGTACCTGCTGTTTTGTGTAGTGCTATTACCGACCACTATGCAGTTATTGCATTATTCGAAATTGGAATTAAAAACTCTAATACATCTCAGTATCCTCTCCATATAAAAAGAAACATAAATTACAATAAGCTAATTTCGCTCATAGAAAAAGAAAATTGGGATTCCGTGCTTAACTGTGAAAATGCTGAATTGTGCTTTCAAGTATTCCAAAATTTAATATCTAATTATATAGACATAAGCACAGATGTATCTTACTTTAAAGTATCTTCTAAATTAAGAAAAATAAAACCCTGGATCACCACAGGTATCATTAAGTCAATCCGTATAAGAGACAAATTAGCCAGAAATATTAGAAAAGAACCTGATAATATAAATCTAATAAATTATTACAAAAAATACAGAAATACTTTAACTCTTATTATAAGAAACATGAAAACTCAGTATTATCAATCTCAATTTCAGAAGTATCGAAATAATCCTAGGAAATTTTGGCAAACTATTAATGAAGCCACAGACGTAAATGTGAACCAAAATAGTATCATATCAGAGATTTTAAATGAAGAGGGAGAAATATTTAAAAACAAAAAAGACATAGCTAATGAATTTAATAAATATTTCTCAAAAGTAGGACATAGCATTGCATCGAACATCAACAAATCGGCATTTAACACGAAAAATTATTGCAGTGGCCATAATAAGCACGCATCTTCCTCCATGTTTTTATCACCAGTAACCGAAGAAGAAATTTATAATATTGTTAAATCCTTAAAAAATAATGTCTCACCGGGAATCGACAAAATTACAAATAACACATTAAAGATTATCATTAAACATATATTAAAACCGCTTGTTTATGTATTCAATCTATGTCTCACCCAAGGAGTTTTCCCAGAATCTCTGAAAAATGCTGTAGTTGTACCGGTCCATAAGTCAGGGGAAAGAAAAAGTCTGAATAACTATAGACCTATATCCTTGCTCTCTAGCTTCTCAAAGATATTAGAAAAATGTTTAAAAAACAGATTAGTAAATTACTTAGAGAAAAATGAAATTCTCTCCAAACATCAGTATGGCTTCAGAAATAAATTATCTACGGATGACGCAATTATTGAAGTCACTGGTAAAATTATGCAGGAGTTGGATAACGGTTCTAAATGTTTAGGGATTTTCTTAGATTTAAGGAAAGCTTTTGACACGGTGAACCATCGTTTACTTCTGGACAAATTATTTGATATAGGAGTCAGGGGTATTGCGCATAAGTTATTTCAATCATACTTAAACAAAAGAACTCAGGTAACCAAAATTGATGATAATATCAGTGAAAATGTAAATATTGATATAGGTGTCCCTCAGGGAACAATTTTAGGTCCTATTCTATTTTTAATATATATTAATGATTTATTAAACATTGATTTGAAAGTACATAATGGCTCCTGTTATTCTTACGCTGATGATACGGTGGTGATTTTCAGTGGTTTAACTTGGGAGGACACTTATAAACATGCCAATGTAGGTATAAATTTTATCAAAAACTGGCTTGATGCAAATTTGCTATCTCTAAATATAACTAAAACTACTTTGGTGCCATTTTCTTTAACAGTCTCTGGATTGAACAAATTGAAATCACTTTCTCATTTAAAATTAATAATCCACAACTCATTTTGTAAACTCTCTACAACCTGTAAATGCCCTTGCCTGAAAGAATCTGTAGATGTGAAATACCTGGGAATTATTGTTGATCAGCACTTGAAATGGGATAGACAAATCACCTTTTTATGTAACAGAATACGTAAAACAATTTACAAATTTGTAAACCTTCGCCATTACTTGCCTACTCACGTATTACGTTTGGTTTATTTGGCTCTAGTTGAATCTGTTATCCAATATGGTATAATTGGATGGGGAGGCATTACAAAAACTGCTCTTTTTCCTCTAATTATGTTGCAAAAACGTATAATCAAAATTTGTTTGAAAAGGCGACTGGATTATCCAACAAATTTGATCCATTCTGAATTGAATGTTTTTAGAATTGACCAAATTTATGAATACTCTTTAATGAAATTCTATCATAAAAATAGAACGAAATTTGTAGCTCAGCCACATGCTCATAATACGAGACGAAATGAAATTCTTAAATTAGTTGAACCTAAATATTTCACATCTGCTGCTTTACTACACAGTACAAATTATGGTCCACGGCTATATAATTCGATAATAAAATTTCATCCAGAATTGACTACTTTAAGCAATGAAATTTTCAGATCCAGAATTAAAAAATTTATATGACAGACTTCCCTGTATATATATTATGTACCATGTATTGTAAAACAAGTTTATTTCTATCCTAAGTGTATTTTTCTATTTTATCTTGGTTACTATCTCAACATGACCTGCACTAATTATACTACTAATAATAATTTAATATTAATCCATCAATCTAAACATCGTCTCTTTTTTCACTCAGTTATTATTAGTATTATTATTTACTAATTTTATTACAATCTTTATGTGAGCTTTTTTCTTAAGTATTTTGTCTACAAAGTATGTGTATCTATGTAACGGAACTGTCCCCGAACACGAGCTTTGCTCTTTCGGGGTATTTTAATGTAACGTTTTTATGTATATGTTATTATTAAATAAATAAATAAATAAAACTGGAATAACCAAGTAACCCACATTACCAAAAAAGTTCTTTCCATACTACATTCCTTAAACAGCATTCGAAAATTCCTTCCGCGATCACTCAAGAAAATACTAGTGGAAACACTAGTAATGCCCCACTTCGATTATTGTGATTTTCTACTGACTGACCTCAATGTCAACCAGTTGCAAAAATTACAACGTGTTCATAATTCTTATGTTCGCTTCGTCTGCGATGTCCGTCGCGCTGACCACATTACCCCATTCTTCCAAACTCTAAACTGGCTACGGCATAACGAACTAGAAATTTTCATTCACTTGTTCTCCTTTTCCAAGTCCTTCACACTTCTACACCTACCTACTTTGCCTCCCGCTTCAGTTACCTGCCATCATATCATAATCTCTTCACACGCACGCAAAATAGCCGCATACTAGCCATACGAACACATAAGACATCATCGTATTCATCATCATACATAATCTCGCTTTCGCGCTTGTGGAATACCGTACCCAGTGACATCAGAGACTGTCGGAATTTAGTAGACCTAGCGTTCAAAAGCAAGCTTATTAAGCATTTTCGTACTGCGTAGAGTAGGTTTAATTTTTACTTAATCAATAAAAAAATGCTTCTCTCTTCTTAACTTTTACAATAAACTGTCTAGCTTTGATTAATCAGTTAATCTTTTAGTACTTTGATTTTTATTGTATTTGTAAATTTAATATCAATTGTAATTATAATTGTATTCTTAATATTGTAGTTGTAATCCCCTGGTAGAGGGAAAGAGAAGGCCTGATGTCCTTATCTCTACCAGGTTAAATAAATAAATAAATAAATAAATAAATAAATAAATAAATAAATAAATAAGTTAAACCAATTTATTTCAATAGATTTAAAAATAAATACAAACTGAATATACAAGTCACTTGATATCAGCAGATGATAGAGTATCGATCACTTTCTACATTGTTTCACACGCTTAACAAGAGATTTGAAGGATTTAAGCACATAAGACAGTATGGGTTTCTAACAAAAAAAACTCAGAATTGAAAAAGGCTGTCTGAAAGCAACTAGTGAAGTGTTTAAGTAACTTAACACGATTAGATGTGTTTCTATTGAGCTTTTCGAAGCACTTTTAGCAACCGATATTCTAATGTGTTCAAAAGTTTTAGGCTGCGACATGTGCTCGACAAATGTAGTAAAATACGATAATGTTATAGTAAAATTATCTTTAATACAAAACAAGGTAGAACATCAGTTCATGTGACTGTCAATAGGTTCCAAGCCAGGGCTGTTTCATTTGAAACTTGAGTCGCTGATGAAGTAAGAATCAGCAGACAATGCTGCGTCATTATTAGGGATGGAACTTCGGACACCGAACCTATGAAGTTAACTATCGCGTGTTGTTTACATCAACTCAGGGTATAGACCCACCAACTTCTTATTACGGATTGGAGATGAAGTCGCTGCTATCGCTACAAACAGGAAACGTGCAACGAGCTCAGTAGTTCTGATTCCTGCCGTCGGTAATCTGAACTTGACTGGCCTACAGTACAGGGACTTCTACTGAGCACTGCTGTGCTTCAGTCAAAATATTGCTCCGTATAGTAAAACAAAGAGATAGCACACATTTACGTGAGTGACTTACCTCATTCTCTTCGTTGTAGAAAATGGTGATCGATTTTAAATAAATTAATTGTGTACTATTTTAAGTGTCACTAATTTTATTGCAATGTGCAATTGTGTACATTCGTAAATTGTCAAGTCTACACCTGTTCGATTTTCAATGAAAGAAAGTTTGTACTGAGAAAACTTTCTTTCGATATCACACGATGTTAGTGGTGCGAATTTGAAAAAGTTGATATTTATTATAATGAGGATGTGTACGATATTGTGCCTGTTCACTATTTAATTCGTATTGCACTTCACAGCGTTTCGAATGGGCAGAATTTTTTTCAAAACACTTTAGTTTTAGTTTAACCCTTTTATTGTTATCAACAGCTGGTCGTATAGAATTAAACATTTTTTTCGCAACACGAGGGTAAGCATTGTGCACGCATGGTTGTTGGAATCGGCAATTTTCTAGACGTATACTTTTAAATCAAGTGTTTAAAATGTGGGAAAAAAAATTATGGTTTATTTAACGTCGCTCGCAACTGCAGAGGTTATATCAGCGTCGCCGGTGTATCGGAATTTTTTGTCCCGCAGGAGTTCTTTTACATGCCAGTAAATCTACTGACACGAGCCTATCGCATTTCACCACACTTAAATGGCATCGACCTGGGCCGGATCGAACCCGCAACCTGGAGTACAGAAGGCCAGCGCTATACCGACTATGCAACACAGGTCGATTCCATCGTTGAATTTAGACAATGGCATAAAATTATGAGGAATAATGGAAGTTAATACTCAATCAGCATTAACACAATTGCAAAAAAAAATAGCTTCTTAAAATTTAATATTACATATTAAACCTTTTGACAACGAGATAGAACGTTTCAAAAGCATGTTTGCATTCATATTTAGTAGTCTTTTACAACATGAACTTCCGGGATCTAGTTATGTACCTATATGCATAGGGTGACAATCATATTATGTAGAGGCTCTGATGGCACAAATATTATCTTACTTGTGACTTTTAAGGACCTCGGAGTTTCATTGCCGCCTTCATATAAGCCCCCCATCGGTCCCTATTCTGAGCAAGATTAATCCAGTCTCTACAATCATATCCCACCTCCCTTAAATCTATTTCAATATTACTCTCCCATCTACGTCTCGGCCTTCCCAAAAGATCTTTTCCCTTCCAGCTTCCCAACTAACACTCTATATGTATTTCTGGATTCGCTCATATGCACTGCATGCCCTGCTCATCTCAAACGTCTGGATTTAATGTTCCTAATTATGTTCGGTTAAGAATATGATGCGTGCAATTCTGTGTTGTGTAACTTTCTCATTTCTCCTGTAACTTCATTCCTCTTAGCCCCAAATATATTCCTAAGCACCTTACTCTCAAACATCCTTAACCTCTGTTCCTCTCTCAAAATGAGAGAGTCCAAGTTTCACAACCATACAGAACAATCGGTAATAGGCCTATAACTGTTTTATAAATTCAAACTTTCAGTTTTTTTGAGAGTAAACTTGATGGAAGTATTATCACTTCACGAAATAAAGGAACCTGTATTAATATAGACATGACAAATTTGAAGAGATTTAACTTAAAGTAGTGGTTGTTTTATTTTGTGTATAACATACAAAATGCCAAAGAATGTGTCAGTGTTTATATCCGTAATAATTTTTCAACAACGACTTCGACTTACAAAAAAGTCTAATGTCTGCAGGAAGTTTACGTGTAGTATGAAAATGGTTTGCCGTCAATCAACCACCCTTAGTCGTAATTATTACATTTTAAGAATAATGATGAACATAGAAATTGTGAAATCAATGTGTAGACAACAGGTGTACAGTAATCCTAGAAAAGAATGGAACATCGTCTTCTCACTGCTATTTAAACTATGGTTTCCAGCGCGGAAAAACGATGGATGATCTACGATCGGTAACTCTGAAATATTATAAAGAATCGCAACTTACAGAATGCTGATTGGTAGCGTTCTCCCTGTTCGTAGATTCATTATCTGATAAAACTCTTTCCAGATATTGATAAACTTTCAGTGCGAGAACACTGCTACATTAAGTGGGAAGCATACAGTGAACTTCATAATCGGCTAAAAACATGATGCATTTATGACTAGAAATTCTAAATGAAAGGACAGTGTCAACATGGAGTGTTTCGAAACTTTGCTTTCATATACACACATCAAGCTGTTTTACGTGTCAGGACACCCACATTAAACGTTGTTTGTACAAGGATAACCCTCGTCGACGAGGTCGACTTGCCGTTAGAGTTTAAATCAGAACGAGAGCGACATACTATTATAAAGGCAACGAAGTCTTTCACGTGATTCAACTCGGGTCCTAAGTAATGCCGGGGAATCCATATCGTACCTCTGTAAACTGAACGCTTGTAAGAACTTCGTTCTTGAATAGAGTGTCTCAAAGCAAAATGTACAGACAATTTCTCGTGTACGATAAAAGTCTACATTATTAATAGTTGCTCGATGTTCGTAATTTGCCGTGTTGTTATGAGGCACTCCATCGATCATTTCCATGTTCGTTTTATAAGCAGCCGAAGTGACAATGAATGAATAAATAAACAAGTAAATAAATGGCTAAATAAATAAATAAACAAACTAAAGACAAATAAATAAACATATAAGCAGACAAATAAACAATCAAATATGTAAACAGACTAAGAAATAAACAAATAAACAAAGAAGCAAATAATTAATTTAATTAATTAACAAACAAATTAACAGATAAATTAATCAACAAATAAATTCAAAATAAATAAATAGAAAAGTAAATAAATAAATTTAAATATAAAATAATGCAGGAAGAAAAGAAATAAAAGCTAGAATGATAAATTAATGAATTAATGAATAGTCTTAAAACTGAATGTGCGAACGAAAGAACAAGAGAAGTAGAGATGGAAGAAATGAGAAGGAAAACAAAAGAAAAGAACAACGGAATGATAAAACGAAAGAAAAACTAACATAGACACGCAAAAACAACTAACAGACCAAAAAGCGAACAGACCAAATAAGGAACGAAAAGAACTAAGAAACATACAGCGCCGAGAAATAAACAAACAAACGAAAGAACGACAATGAACGAAAAAAACAAAAAAGAAACAAAGGAACGAACGAACGAAAGAAGAAAAAAGGGACAAACGAACGAAAGAATTGTCAAACGAATTGTCAAACAATCCAACGAACGATCAAATACGTGAACGATCGGTCATACAAACGACGAATGAGCTATCGATCATTGGAACTAACGAAGGAAGGTACATACAAACGGGGAAAGACGTGACAACACTGGATGGAAATCAACACTACAAAGGAACGAGGGAACTATCGAACGAATTAACGATCCAAGACATGAGATAATGAGTGAGGAAATTAGAGGAACGGATGAAAGTACAGACAAATAAAAGGAAAGTTTAAATAATCGCACAAACAAGTGAACAAAAGCATTCAAGAGAGCAATAGTTTTCTTATTTATTATCCAACACATGCCGCAGTCCTAGGGAAAACCCTTCAGCCCAATCAAACTTGAGCAAACATAACATAACATAACATAACATAACATAACATAACATAACATAACATAACATAACATAACATAACATAACATAACATAACATAACATACATACGTTAAGTATAATCCTAGAATGTACAGTGTAATAATACACTTAATGCAGATTCTAATTGGAAGGTGAATTCCATTTTCTGTGTCATACACAGAACTCATTCCCTATAATCCTAAGGAATCTCTGATTGAGGTTCTGGCTGATATGTGCAGTCTTAGAAGAATGTTTTGTCGTGTCTCAGAAAGGAGACAGTACGCATGACCAATAGGGCTGAATAAAAGTATTGGTATCAAAGTAGTAAATAATTTCTTTATACATTATTTACAAAATGCGTCCCGTTGCGGTGTGTCTCTACTGTCTGATAGAGTGAACATTGGACACTCCTCAACAGAAGACCTGCTTAAGTGACGTGAGGTTGTATCAGAATGCCGAAACAAAAATCCAACAAAGAACAGATAATAAGTCGACTGAATTCAGAACATGGGGAAAATGTGTTTAACTTAATTTATAACAATGAATTTTTTGTAAATCTAATGTTTGTTCCGAGTTAATCAATTTGAAACATAAGTAATCCTGTAAATATAAATTCTATTGAGAGTTCATTCATACGGAGCGGACTGTACAAGCAGCCGCTACCATAACTACTCGAGTGTGCACACAAGCATTTTGTAAACACAGGGCTCTACGTACGATACAGCGTAACCTACAACTAATACTTTTTTCAACGTTAATGATCATGCACACTACATCTATCATCGGCAGTACATTTCACTTGACGGTATGTGTAAGAGAAAGAAAAATTGCTTGTATACATCTGAAGTCTGATTGGTGTAATATGTAGCTAGTCGGCGATGTATGCAATGGAGGGGAAAAGGAACTGGCAAGCCTATCCCATTATCTCCTGGCCTAGTTGTCTCATAAATGGTGCCATGCTGGTATCACTTGTAAGGTTCAGATATATTTTCGGACAGTTGACTAAACAAAAAAACTCTAAAAGAATTTGCTTGCTTTTATAAACTCTACTGTTTCAGTAATTATATAAACTAATACATTTTTTTCACAATTAGACTCGGAAATAACTATACCCCTATTCATCGCAATCTTTATAATATTAATTTAAGTTTACGGAAATTTGTATTCTCTGTAAAGAATTATTGCAGTAGTTTATTATGTGGGTCTAAGACCTGGATGAAATCACTGTCTTTTCATTAAAACATTTCATATACACTTTAAATATTCACCCAGACGTAGCTAACACTTTTATAACAGAGTAGAAATTTTCTTAATAATACGGGCTCTGTTCACCGAAGAATATTAAAATAATCAGAAACGAAAGATAGGAATAATTAATATATTTAATTTTTCCGAAATATACATACTGGACAGATTGATTATTCCTTTTTCATGTCTTTGCAAGAAAAGAAAATTGATAAAATGATGAGGATTGATTTCAAGCTGAGCATCATTTTGGGCACTTTTACTTCAAATAACATTAATTTAATTCGTTTACTCGATTTATTATAATTCACATGCATAATTCTTGAATAAATTTATTTCGTGGGTGCTGAAAATGAAACAAATCCGAACAATAGCTTAGGAAAAATCGGTATAAGTCTTACACACGAACCTGAAGACAGATCAGTCAGCTGGCATGTAGATATGATGCTTGTTGGAAATACATCTTGATAACGATAATAATCGCCACCACAGTAGGCCTACTTCCTCTAAAAAGAGAGTAAAGACGTGAAGAGGAAAGAACAGAGCTATTATTATCATACGTCCCAGAAAATATCGGCCGGCCGACCAGCCGTGCCCTGCGTGGTTTCCGCCGAGCGCATAACCATTTCTCCGGCGCTTCTCCAATATACAACAGTACTAACAATAAACGTTCAATAATTTGGACTTACCATGCTCACAGTCGTTGCTGAAAATGGCCCCCGTTTGCCGCCACACACAACTGACATCTTTTGATAAACGAATGAACAATACTCTGAAGTTCCACATCATTGATAGCTTGGACTTCTTCTCGTATATACTCTTTTAGTTCATCTATAGAATGAGGATTTTCCCTATAAACTCTACCCTTCAGTGTTCCGGGGATAAATAAAATAGCTTGGTTTATAATATTTCCAATGGCTTTTTTTATAGTTGATGCAAAGATTAGAAAAATGTCTTAATCTGAAACATAATGCAGAAATAACTAATCCAGAGACGCTCAAAGCGAATAGAGAAAGAGGCTTTGAAAATGTCTACAAAACGACAGGATACAGAGTAGCACATGAAACTCTTCTGGACACGAACGACAACAGCCTTATAAGATTTTGGACGCAAAAATAATTTGACGATAAGCTTAAAAATGTTATATGATGGAGTCAAAAACCTGTCCACGAACGAACGGCGTTTGCGACTGTGGCAATGACTGTAAATGAAAATGAAATAATTTTGTTTAGTTTCGGAAAAATGGAATTCAGAACTATCAGAATACATCCAGTTTCTCGTCGATATTCTACGCAAAACAAATTAATTAAAAATCTGAGTCTAGAAACAGGATACATCCGCAATGGTTTCATTCGACTCTCTACTCTAGTTCTAACTAGTTACGTTGACAAATAAGACAACTTAATTTACCTAGAAATAACGTTTCTAATTTACAGTATTTTAGACTCCACTATAATTAATAATTTAATTCGCCTCACGTCTTTATAGAAATAGAAGCCAGCAAGAAGTTTCTGAAACTCCAAAGAATGAAGACTCGGCTCTTCATAACAACAAGAAACAAATTAAAATATCTCCCTTTAGAGTTTTAAAGCCGTCGAAGCCTTTCAGACTTTTCCGAGCTGTTCATCATTATGCGAGCTTGCGAATCGGCAGAGTTCCCTCCTGGACCCTCAGGTTCAAGAGGTTTTACAGGAAGGGCCGCTTGAATGCTCGGACAGAGATGTCAGGTTTATTGAATGTTGTGTAGTGTCCAATCGAAAACACTTGGGAATTGTATTCAAGACGAGACGAGGCCAAGCTGTCGATAAGGACGGCCAAAGAGTGATAGAAAAGGAAGCGATGAGGACGCACACACTTTTCAGCTCTTCACTATTATTTCCAACTCCCAATTCTTTACAGTGATGGATCTAATTATACTTCAAATCCCCGAGACCTGGATGGATTTACCTCCCTTTCATTTCTCTCTTGTAAGAAGAGACTCAGCCTCGGCATCAATGTATTTTTTGCTCATAGGCCATGGAAGTTCTCTGCGCTGAAACAATGCACCAATTGACTGGGTCTGTAAAAACTTCGCTCCAATTACTTCACACCTAAAACATCTGACTTGTGTCTGATACTACCGACTTAACAAGCTCATTCTTGAGGTCACTCAACTAAACAGACGGCACATCCAGTTTCAGATAATTACCTGTACTCAGTTACAACAATAATTTGAGCATTCAGAAGATAAATTAAAACAACAAATGCTTCCTTCAATCACAAATTCAATATACAACGTTCCAAGCTAAATGATGAAGTTGCTTAAAAGTCGGTTAACACAGGGATAACGCTTTCCTCTTCATGAATCTGGTAGTTCGGGCCGAAATGCTGATAGCGGAGCACACGCGTCTCTCTTAGACTAGCTACTTATACGGGAACAATAATGGTGACAGGTGTCTCTACGTCATGTTGGGTTTTCTCGGGGTTCTCCCTTTTCTCCACGTTAGGTATCAATATTCCACAGCGTCACACGGAGGGGGCTCGTGTAGGAAGAGCGATAGTTACAATGCAATACAAGAAGTGAAGGTTCTTGCTCTCGCGACCCTACAGAAGTTGAAACAATCGGACTCACATTAATACGAATGTTTTATTGGAAATTAATTTAGGAAACTTCGTTAAACAACCTGCTTGAAAACTTCGCTTCATATCAAGGGTTATATTCTTCACAGCTAACAATTTCTCTTTCGATAGAACGAAGTCTTATCCTTGGCAGAACGGACGCGATTTCTGAAACAGTTCCATATAGCCGAGTGACATCAGTAGGTACTTTAAGTGAAGTGTTAAGAATAGGCGCACATCATGTTTCCATAAAAACACTACAATTGAAAACTTCTTGTATAGAGTTACTCTCGTAGTTCATTTCTTTCCTGTTTAACATCGTCAAAATGAATAACGGAACATTCACGCATACTTCGTCATTATATTAAGCATGGACTATTCACGTACGGAAAAAATAATGTCTACAGCTTTATCTGAATATACTTTGAAGCGATGAAGTACTCCAGCTCTCTCTAAATAATAAATACAATGTGTTAATACGTATTCAGCATGTTTTATGTTACTCGTGGTAACATCCCCCGCTTCGGAATTCTATTATATGACGTCTTGGGACAGAATGAACCAATGCGTAATTTTAGGCAGCCATACCTCGAATCAGAATTCCATATTTGGATGTGAACTTGAGATTTGTCTCTGTCACGCTAGCCTGTCCGATGTTCTTGAAGTTAAATTAACATTGAGTCTTCCGATACACGAAGGGTCGGAGTTCTAATGGGAATATCTGTTTGTCTAATCTTTCCACACGTCTTCGTCGTTTCGGTGTATAGTTTCTGAAATTTCATAAATCGTGACAGGAATTATAAGCAGTCTCTCGTACAGGATTGTTAATAGCGCGGTGCAACGCATAGGCCTACTTTACGAAATGAACATGATGAAAATAATTACACTTATTCAGACGAGGACAATCGAAGAAAGTAATAGGCAGAAAGCAGTTTGAACAAAAGATCAATATTGACGACCTTCGTCTCAATTGTAGTTGTCCAATGAATTTTATTTTGCACATAATACTGGCAGCTTGTGTTGTTAATCTGTTACTCCACCTCCTTACGAGATGGAAAATGGTCTAAATTAAATGGGAGGATAACATGGCACAGCATATGACAGGTATTTTTGAACTACACCATATGCATGCAATAATTTAGAATACATTTCCGTAATATGAAACAGAATAAAAGAGGCTGGAGAGAAGTATCGGGAGTTATACCGACATCTCAGAGCCGTGTAGAAACGAGGGTCAGTCGTCTGTTGTGCCACTGTGGCACGCAACTTCCTTGACTAAAATACGGAAAGGGGTGGAAAGAAACCGGAGGGTTTGGGGTGGGACAGTAATAGTACAGCGGGAAGAGGAAAATGGTTGGATGGGAGGTATGCCAGCATCCAGCAAGCACCGATGTGAATGCAAGAGAAAGGAGGGGGACACCACGCCATGTGTCAGCTGTGTGCGATGAACACGCTAATAGGAACAACATATGGCCAACACTGACTGTCCGGCAGGATTTGCATGAGTCCGATGCTAATTGTATCATGCACCGCGCCGCCTGCGCCTATCTGCCTGCACTTTACTGGAAATAAGCTGAATAATTGCAAAGAAATTCCGATTTCTCGCATTTACGATGCCACTTGAAATAATCAGTTCCTTATTTAGTCCTGGTGTCCAGTTACGGAACCGCAGAGGTCCAATTATGGCGAGAATGGGACTAAAATCCCCTTCGACCTGGGCACCATTTCTGTATTCGGTGTCCTCATTGATGGGTAGGTCTGTGCTAAATTTATTCCGCGTGTCTTCATTTTGTATTTGATTCATTGTTGTGCACAAATGAGAGAAACAAACCTTTCCCACGCACTCAGTAAGGCAGAGAGAGTTGTAGTAACACGCCCATTATTCCTTATTGTTAAACACTCATTCACTGTACCATAGGTATTTTTAAATTTGTGTAAGTGGTACTACAATAAGTGACTACTTTATTCAAATGTTGTTCATTACATAATCATAGAACTGGAGAAATATAAAAATAAATTCGAAGCAATTTGACCGTAAATAACCCTCTTGTCCGGAATCACTCTTCCTTCATTTCGAACGTCGAGTGTGCAGCCTATCTCTTTAAAAATAGTTGCACGAACATTAAAAAAGAATTCAAAGCTTCAAATTTATTTATTTACATATTTATTTACTTACCGGTACTTATTTAATTTTTATTACTTTACTTATTTATTTTTATCCTTATTTATTTATTTTAATTACCCAAGTGGTTAATTTGTTGATTGATTGATTGATTGATTCATTCATTCATTCATTCATTCTGGCGGAGTTAAGGGTGGAGATGGGTGAAATACCTGTTGTCTACATTATTCAAACTACGTCCTTGATTTTTTTATACACTTAATAACAGTGTGATATATAATGATGTGATGAAGTTTCATTTCTGTGAGTCAATTAATAAAAATTTGAGATTTATCCTTCGAAGAGATGAAGAAATCCAGGTATCTTGGAGCAACAGTGACAAATAAAAATGACACTCGGGAGGAAATTAAACACAGAATAAATATGGAAAATGCGCGTTATTATTCGGTTGAGAAGCTTTTGTCATCTAGTCTGATGTAAAAAAAATCTGAGTTAGAATTTATAAAACAGTTATATCACCGGCTGTTCTGTATGGTTGTGAAAGGTGGACTCTCACTTTGAGAGAGGAACAGAGATTAAGGGTGTTTGAAAATAAGGTTCTTAGGAAAATATTTGAGGCCAAGAGGGATGAAGTTACAGGAGAATGGAGAAAGTTATACATCGCAGAATTGCACGCTTTGTATTTCTCACCTGATATAATTAGGAACATTAAATCCAGACGTTTGAGATCGGCAGGGCATGTGGCACGTATGGGCGAATCCAGAAATGCTTATAGAGTGTTAGTTGGGAGGCCGGAGGGACAAAGACCTTTGGGGAGGCCGAGACGTAGATGGGAGGATAATATTAAAATGGATTTGGGGGAGGTGGGTCATGATGATAGAGAGTGGATTAATGTTGCACAGGATAGGGACCAATGGCGGGCTTATGTGAGGGGGACAATGAACCTCCGGGTTCCTTAAAAGCCATTTGTAAGTAAGTAAGTTATAATTGGGAACACAACTATTAATCACAAAAATCTTCCGAGAAAATAATTCATATACGAGATTTAAAACAGACAGATCGTTCAGTGTTTAAGCAGTGAATATTGTAACACAAACACTATATACTGTATAACAGGTTCTCAAGTGGAGTATGACCATTGCTCGTTACAATGCCATTCTGACTGCAGTAAAACTCTTAGCGTAGTTTGTAGAGCGATAGCTAGGAGTTCGTGAGTTTGCAAGTTCAAATTTTCGTGGAGTTACTAAACTTTTTTTAGTTGCCTTTTAAATCCATCAGTGAAAATATAACAGGTTTTCATCATCTTTTCTATCCTTAGATTATTTTTCGCTTTATTATTTTTTTCGTGTTAATAGAAACTTTTGACGCTAGATGGAAGTAACATTAAAGATGACAATTAGGAGCTTTCATATTAAAATGCTGTGTTAATTGTTCTATTAATCCCTGCTGCTTTACACTCTTTTGCGTAAGGAACATTCAGCAAATATGTTGACGGTTAAGTAATTGACAATAATTAATTTGCAAGTTGTGCTACAGGGAATATGATTATTATATTAATCTAACTCCGTGATGATCAGGGCCTAAAGGTAGTAATTGTAAACAAGAAAAACCATAATTCTGATGACAAAATGTGTCCTGATTTCCTGGAATTATAACCACAAGTTTTCACCAATTTTGTAATTATCTGTAAGTAACATGAATTAACACAAGCAAAATTATTTGATTATAGTACATTAAAAGGAGTTGTAAAAAATAAAAGGACAAAACAAAAAATTCACTACGGAAATTCGAAGCATGCTGTGGAGGTAGCCCAAATCAGCGCCTTGTATTATGGAGTTAACTAAAGCGGTGCACAGAGGTTTACGGTAGTGAAATGCGCGAAAATTTTCGCTGCTCAAGAAATAGGCCACTTTCATTTTTATCAAGTGTACACTGGAGGAAAGTGAACCATTATCTGAAAGGTATTTCCTTAGCAATAGCGGATAAGTATAGTGTATAATGAAGGGCAAAACTTAGGTTTTTGCTTTTTCTTTCTTTCTTTCTTTCTTTCTTTCTTTCTTTCTTTCTTTCTTTCTTTCTTTCTTTCTTTCTTTCTTTCTTTCCCTGAGTTTAACCTCTCCCTTCTAGGTGTATTTACACGACCCACGCCACCCGGGCCTTACAGGGCCGCGACCTGTCGGGAGAGGTATTAATCTATGGATCACATACATACTTTTTTGACCACACAAGGACATAGAGGGCCTCCCCGGATGAGGGATCAGCTCAATGCCAGGGCCACCTCCGATACAACACAAACATTTAAGACATTACATATCATTCACTCACACATATGAAAGGATTAAGGGAAGGATCGCCGTCCATGGCCGGACTTTCAAGAGGTACAATCCCGGCATTTGCATGGAAATAACTGAGGAAACCTCAGTTAGGATTGCCGGCCCCTGGAATCGAACCCCGGACCTCCCGAATGCGAGGACGGCCCTCTACCACGCCGCTAGCCCGCTCGGTCAGGTTTTTGCTTATTACTCATTAATGACATGTAACTGTAGTGTTGTTGATTACTGTACATTAATTTATGTACTATGAGAAATTCTCCAATTTTATGTAAAGTTACAATTATGTTGGAAGTGTTTATTTCATTTATTGCTTTGAATTGTATGGATTTCTAATATATTTAATCAAATGCAAGTAAAACATTGATTATATAACCATGCGTAATTAACCCCAGTACAGGAATGCATTTCATTTAATTTCTCATTATTATTTTCGTGGTAATACTTTTAGCATGACTGATAATGAAAAACTGGCTCTATCTGTCTGTGTAATAGGGATTTCTCATAAACATTGTTCGAATTTTCTTCATACTTCAGTAATTATTATAATTTATCTGGGCACGGCGAATATGAAATTGCTAATTTTAGGAAAACAATTAATGAGTATTTACTAGAAATGAAAATAACACAATGGCGCACCACTCCACCACGAAAAATTAACAGAAATAACTAAATTATTATTCTGTACAAATATATGATTTCACTCTATTGTCGGTTAAATCTGAGGATATACACTACGCCAGCAGCAGGCTCATTTACCATGCCTTGTTATACGTGAATGAAGGATTGGAAGATGTTGCAGATTTCGGGGTGGGGGAAGGATAGAATCTCAAGAGAGTTAAAGTATAGTTCAGTATATATATAACTTTAGAATGCGGTTTTCGTAAATAAAAATAACATTATTTCGATAAAAATGGACCTCTATACGAAAGTACAGGAATTCTTTATCTCGTGAAACCAAATACAATCGTGCGCCGTAGCTCACAGTAAGAACTTTGTTGGTGTCACTTGTGAGGTTCAGACCTGTCTTCGGACAGTTGACTAAACGTGATTGAGACCTGTGAACATGCCAACACTGGCAAGACTGGTAGGCAGTGGACAAAATAAGAATCTGCGAGTGAGTCATTCCGCTAATCGAGTTAAGCCGTTGTGGCACAGAGATCTGCAATCTCTAGTTGGCGTTATATTCGCCCCCTTCAGCCATGTAACCACCCCAGCACCCCACCGCAACGTGGGCCGTGACACGGTCTCTTGCCCTCCTGCGCTCGACAACCCCCATTCTTTATAGGTTCACAGACCTCCATTATGCCCCATAAATAATGTTTCTTTAGAAGAATATCTGACCTCACCTGGAAGCAGGCGGGGCAACCTCCCTCCCAACAACGTGGGGATGAATCTTCGAAAGACAAAACGGCTCTATCAAAAATACATCTAATTCAACACCTCCATCGTCTTTCTTCACCGTCCGTTCCGAAGCAAATGCATGTCTCGCTCCATTCGTAAAGAATTAAATGACATTATTCAGAAGCCAACAGAAGATGACGATCAATTCACCTGCCATAGTTTATCGACAGATGCTACTGAGTCGTGTTCAACATTTTGAAGTAGCGATTTCCTTCTTTATCAATTATTTATTCTAGTAGACCCCACATTTTGTCAAAAAAAAACTGAACATTACTAACGAATGTAAACAGTGTAACGACACCTGATAAGTGCCATCTGTGCGAGGTACAGTGATAGATCATCGCTGTTATACTGTGATTTTCAGCAATCTCCCTCATTCGGAATTCAGTTGAGAATATACACTAACCTAGCGACATACAATTTAATTTTATGTTACAACCTCTTTATTCTAAGAAATTTAAGCTATATTAACTGCTACCGGCGTAGCTCGGGCGGTAGCGAGTTGCGCTCGAGCGTGAGTTCGATTCCCGCTTCGGCTGATTACCTGATTTGGTTTTTTTCCTAAGTTTTCCTCAATCGTAAGGTGAATATCAAGAAATCTACGGCAAATCCTCGGCCTCATCTCGCTATCACCAATTTCATCGACGCTAAGTAACCCAGTAGTTGATACTAGTTAATAGAGCGTCATTAAAGAAATATACATTTTAATTTAATCTCTTCTGTACCTACATATAAAATTAACGGAGACATACATTTGTAACATCGCGACACCATTCTTTTCCTCTTAGACACGACATGCATCATCTCTAGATTACGGTACACAATTATTGAGAAATAAAATTCCCGACTTTTTCTCATGCAGAATGAATGAACATATTTGATGTTTACTACTTATTAACAAACATTATAGTAGAGGAGGCAAGACCTGTTCTGTGACCTCATCACGCACCGTGGCTATATCACCAGTGAGATGAACTCCCGTGTCGGTAGATTCGTCTAATATTAACCAAACCGAAACAAGTTTTGTTTCAGATCTCCCAATCTTTTCCCTTCCGAGTAGCTTACATGCCAAGTCTCTCATCTCGATCTGTAGCCTATATTGAAATGCACGTGTTGCTATCACAGGCGTGTTCTACTAGTTACATTTATTTTGTTAGTAGACTAACTTCACAGCGTCGTATGTTCTTACTTCTTAACCAGTTCTTTTATTACAAATAGCAGGAGTAAAATACAAGTGAAGGTTTTACTTTTATTTGACATCAGGACATGAAAGTGAAGCTCCATGTTTTCACGACTTCGACAGTAGTATGGTAAGCAACTCGCTTTTACCGCAGTTTTACCCCTGGGAAAGACCCGGTACTGAATTTAATGCGAGGCCGAGTGAATTTCAATACAGAGAAAAACTCCACTACTACCCAGGATTGAACCCTGGACTTTACGGTTGTAATTCTCGGTTCACCTGGGTATCTGATATCGATGATATTATGCCTTTTCCAGTATTCAGAGCCCTCGCTGCGTCAGCTTGTGCTCCAGCATTTCCAGTTATGCCAATCGCCCTAAACATGTCATCGCGACTTAAATGGCAATTTTGAGTATCCATTTCTACTGTTTGTTTTAACAGTTCTTTAATGTTTTACACTGTCAAACTTACCAAACTCCTCCATTACCAATAAACTGATTATCCTATCTGAGCCACTGAAATAAGTAATTCCAATGTAATATTGTCAAACTAAAACAGTGGTTACCATGGTCTCTAGTGGATAGACAAATGAATAACTCACTTATGTGTACAAAATGTTTATGATTTATTTGGGAATACAAAGAATTTTCTATAACAATTAATCTGTTCCTTAGACAATTTTGATGTGTGTATTTAAGAACTAATTTCCCCAAATATTTTTTTCAATAAAATATATAATTCTGCAAATAAAATTAATTTTTCTAAGAATAATATCCTCAGACGGATTGATTCATGCATGCTGAATAAGAATAATATATTCAACAGTTAAGGAAGAATCCTATACAACAGACGTCATGCCAAAAGAAATGCATTTCCTTCCTAAGGAAACTTACAACGGGTGTATTTCCGTCAATGTTTCGACATTCTTTATTTTCACAAACCCAGTACTTCCTCACACGATTCGCATAACGAGCAAATACAGGTGACCAAATTAGAAATATGAACTCATTCTCAAATGAATTAGGTTGCACGGCGATCAATTATTTTAATCTACCTGAAATCTAAGTTCCTGAGTGTAAATCAGCTGTAATGCGAATTCCTGTGACAGATGGTATCGTAAAGAGTAAATAGGCCTACGGCTTCTTTCTGCTTTTGTTTTTCTTCTTCCTCGCCGATTCGGCGCAGTGTGCAAAGATGCCAGCCGACACGCTATTTTGTCATTAGACTTTCATTGGGGGCACCCACGTTACAGAGACTCACAACGCCACTTTCTGTTTTGTTTATCTAGTTAAGGGCGTGTCATACATCACAGTTTTAACGGTCTTTATTTGCTTTGCTACACGAGGTTAAGCACCTGTCTTATAATGGAAGAGCATTATGTTTGATAATCAGTGTCGTGTAACACCGACTCGATTGCAACGTTAACAATAGTTACGTACGTAAATGCGTCAAATCGTAACTCGAAGGGTTTGTGATCGTTACCACTACACTAGGCTACATCATTGTGATATTTCTGCTATGGCTGAATGGTCCAGGTCTAGAATGTAGTCCAGCGGTCATCAGCACATTGCATACTCGTGCTAGCGACTCTCTCCTCGGCCTCAAGAGAGGCGGGTAAGAGATGCACGCTAGTGCAACCGTGGCTGCTGGCGGATATGCTGTATTCCACTGGCGGGGATCATTCTTGCCAGAAATTATGTCAGCAATAATAAATTGATGGTGCACACAGTGTTCACATATGCATTAAAATAAGCATACTTACTTACTTACAAATGGCTTTTAAGGAACCCGAAGGTTCATTGCCGCCCTCACATAAGCCCGCCAGCGGTCCCTATCCTGAGCAAGATTAATCCAGTCTCTATCATCATACCCCACCTCCCTCAAATCCATTTTAATATTAAGGTCTTTTTCTCTCCGGTCTCCCAACTAACACTCTATATGCATTTCAGGATTCGCCCATACGTGCTACATGTCCTGCCTAACTCAAACGTCTGGATTTTAAGTTCCTAATTATGTCAGGTGAAGAATACAATACATGCAGTTCTGTGTTGTGTAACTTTCTCCATTCTCCTGTAACTTCATCCCGCTTAGCCCCAAATATTTTCCTAAGCATCTTATTCTCAAACACCCTTAACCTATGTTCCTCTCTCAGAGTGAGAGTCCAAGTTTCACAACCATATAGAAGAACCAGTAATATAGCATATTTGTTATAATTAATGAATACTCGGCATGTACAATACTATATGTACAACATATAAAAATATGGACATTGCGATAGTTATTTTCTTTATGGTCTGACAAAGTTTAATAAACTAGAGAAATGAAGCTTTGCCAAGTTAAGGATTAAGTAAGTACAGTAACGTGCAAATTAATCCGAACAACGTAATTACTTATGCAAAAACACTCAATCGGGATAAAAAAAAAGTATCTAAGACATACCTCAGTAATCTATGTGGCCTCCCTTGTTCCTAATAACAGCTCTGAGACGATTTGGCATGGATTCCACTAATTTCACACAAATATTCTTCATTTCTTCATCGCGAAACCATACACCAATGAGGGCAGAAATCATCTTCTCCTTTGTAGAACAATCCATTTTTTGCATTCTTCTTTTGCAAATTGACCACAAGTTCTCAATGGGGTTGATGTCGGGTGAGTTGCCTGGCCAGGGGAGTACCTGAATATTCTTCTTGTTGAAGAATTCTGTAGTTTTTCGAGACGTATGGCATGGTGCCAGGTCTTCTTGGAACACACCTCTGCCATCCGGAAATTATTTTTGCAGCTGGGGTACGATTCTGGTTTCCAAAAAGTGAATATATTTGTCAGAATTCATCATTCCCTTGATAGGTATTAATGCTCCAGGCCCTTCATGTGTAAAACAACCCCAAAACATTACTTTAGGGAGGTATTTGGGTGCTTGTCGGAGATGAGCTGCTGTTACTTTTTCGGATCCTTTCCGTACGTAAGAAACACGGTGGCCGTGGACCTCGAAATGAGACTCATCGGAAAAAAGTACATTCTTCCAATCATTCACTGTCCAGTGTTGATGTAATTTTGCCCACATTAAGAGTTTTTGCACATAACAGGGGTTAGCAGTTGCTTCTTAATAGGCTTACGACCCCTTCGTCCAGCTTCCAAAAGCCTACGCCGCACTGTTGTGACGTGAATATTCGCACCAGTGGTAGCCATTAACTCGCGGGTTAAGTCGACAGCAGTTAGTCTAGGATTTAATTTACTTTTCCTGACAATTAAATGATCATCTGCGGGTGAAGTTTTCCTTTTCCGGCCACAGTTTCTTTTTTTCTGGGGTGTGATGGATCCAGTCTCCCTGTATCGTTTTATGATCGAATTAACAGTAGCCAAACGGATGTGACATTCTGCAGCAATTTGCCTCTGTGTCATAGAAGAATGCTCTGCTAATGTTACAATTTTAGACCGTTTTCGTGGAGTTGTATCCATTTGTGAAGACGACAGATTGTACACAGGATTGCAGTATTAAGTCTTCAACACGACTGAAATGCTTATAAGTACAAAACGACAGGCAAAATGTCACATATTATAAAAAAAATGATAACGACAGACCTTCAACAATGGAATTACAAGTACTACAGATGTCAATTAAAGCGGTTTGAGCAGCAGTGAGGCCAACAATGACAGAAAATGTAAAAATATGTCGTGTTCGGATTAATTTGCACGCTACTGTACATCCAGAAAATCCAGTGAAGGGGGAAATATTTCAGACACTAGAAGACGGAAAATGTACAAATTACTGCTAACAGTTATGTGGCAGTCACTTCAACAGCTGTTTATGAAGAATAAATATGGTATTACAAACTTAAATTAGAGGAAAACAATAGGGAATGATGTAATAATACCTTATCCAATTGGAGACTGAAAATTCTATCTCAAGAAAGGCACTCGTCTTACTTGTAGGTGTCAATAGCTTTTTTAACGTTGTTCGTACAGCATTAGTGAATTGGTTTATGATTTTATTAAATGACGAAATTGTAGTTTCCATGTGCAATGACAAGATGGCGCGGAGTCCAGTGTCCGAGTGCTGCACGTGAGCTGAACGTAGGCGCTTCTATTTTCTCAGGCTCCGTCGAAGATTAGTACGACTTTCCTTTGACGGTGTTACGTGCACTATAACAGCAGCTGGTTTTGTTTGTCAAATGTTATTTTTTTTAAGTCTTGTTCGTATATATGGTAATATTTCCCGATAGTTTACGTGTATGTACAACTCTGGAATCGCTTTGTTAACCTGCTTATATCTAAATTTAGAAATGCTGCGTTTCGTCTCAAATTCGATTTCTTGAACAATTTTCTTGTCTGTTTTCTAGATCGACAAACTAGCTTTGACTTTTCTCTCATGAATAAAATAATGTTTCACCTGTCAGATCATGCTGGAGTAGTACGAATGTCGGTCACATCACAAATTTCAATTCAAATTACAGTATGACGTCGTCTCATTAGGTTGGTAACGGCGTTTGTTGGTATGCGGATTAGCATTAATTGGGAAAGTGTTGTGGTACAATATTCACCTAAACAAAAATCTACATTCAATTACTACTTGAAAAACCATTATTATTACTCCAGAATGTGGTAGTAGGTATTTTAACTTGCCCGTTTGAGGCGTCTTGCTAGCGAGCCCGCTCGTCACTCTGTTCTCTGACCCTTCACACGGATGAAGCTTAAACAGATCTTTGCGATATAGTTCCTGAGCTAACCGCACTCAAGTTCTGACTTCAAGATTTTCTGTAAAAGTTTTCGGGACAAGAGATCATGCTTTCGTCATTAAACGGCAGCATTTTGTCACTGGCGGGTAGAAATAAGGACCAAAAAGTTACAACCTAAGACGATAGTGAATGTGTGCCATAAATAATAAAAATGTGTGAAAGGAAAATGACACATAAGATTAATATATTATAATAGAGTAATTTTGTGACGTAGTGATGATAAATCGTGATTTGTGTAATGAAAGTGTTTAGAGGAACTTGCATATAGAGGTAAAGGATTAGACCACGGAAAATTTAAGTGTCTAATTAATTAATATATATTATCAGTAGAAGTTTATTGCAAACTTATGAAGAAATATGCGATTTTTTTGTCACAAAATAAATTTACACATTTCTTCATAAGTGTGTAATAGAATAATATGCAGGAATTTCCTTCAGCACAGTAGTATGGAAAAGAAATAAATGGTTTATTTTGTTTTTGTTTGATTTTTATTTCGATGTGTTTTATGAAAACGGAGCGATTACTTTAATGGAATTATGGAATTTATTTTACATTATGCTGTTCATGATAGGCTATTTTACGTTAATCATACGTATAGTCGCACAACTATTGCTGGTGAGTAACTGTGATTTATCTGAATACTATGTGAAGAATGTAATGATACTTTCTGTCGGTAGTTCGCGTAGTAAACACTGTCATGTGTTTAAAAATAATGTCATTTATTCTTATGTATATTCCTGTTGATGTTTAACCATAATTATGTAATAATTATCTATGCTTACAATTCATTAAACTTCACAAGATTTTATTTTAAATTCTTACGCAGTTAAAGCATGAAGGGAGGGGAGGCGAAAAGTGATCAGTGAAGTTGAAGGGGCAGGTCCGAACGAACATGCGATATCTGCTTCTACAGGGACTCGGAAAACTTGAACCGAACTTGGCGCCTGTAATGTACGGCGCTACAGGAAACCTGTTGTAAATGTAATCACAACTGTCCCATACTCAAACCTCCGTAACCAAGCAGTAACATCGCTGGCGGTTTGTAATATGGATAGGTTCACGATATTTATAATAATTGCAAATACACTGAATAGGTACTGATACGGTAGAGAACAGAACAAGTACAGGCACTACATTCGAAGCGACTCAAAATTACCAATGAAAGGAACAGTTTCTGTTTATTCAAACCGGTGAATGTACCAAATGCTTAGTATGTGGACACACTGTTCCAGCAAAAAACATAACGTTCAGTGACATTAGAGCTCAAGGTATGCTCTAATAGACCTAATACTGTTGGATATGAGCGTATGCAAACAGAAAACAACCTGATGGCGCATCAGAGGACGATGGACGTCCTCGTATGGACTCCGTTGTGACTGTCCAAGTACGCTTAAACTTGTTAACCACCGTGTTAAGTGTTTTGTCTGCGAGTCCAGCTTTATGGAATCAGCTTTATGCCACCATACGACTACCCCTCTAGCCTCCATAGCAACCTTTTCTGGTAAGCTGAAGATCATGCAGATTCAGTTACTTGTAACGAAAGAACACATGTTTAGCTGTTGTCACAAAGCCAATGCATGGACGCCAGCAACAACTACACAGTTGCAATTTATTACCATACACATCTTACCCCTAAACGTCCTATTTCTACAAAATCGATACTTAATTTCTGGACATTCTGTACAGTCCAAGATGACACAACTTCACAGTTTCGGTACGAACTTCCTACCTCTGCTCATAAAATGACTAGACTGCCTATACTGCCACATAATGCACTTTAATTCGCCAAGATTTGAATTCAGGTCGCTGGAATGTAAGGGCGAAACGTTTCCAGCAGCACGGTGCCACAATTTGGACTCATTCCGCAACACGGGTTTGATCCCCTGTTTCCTTGGACATAAGAGGTTTCATTCCACCGACACGCTTCAACCTTCATCACTTTGAGAAATGACTGCAGAGTGGCATACCAGAACAATGAGTCCTCTCTCAGTGAAATGCCAGTCGGAGCAAGACTGGTTGTTGATATCAGCTTACAAAGAGGGTCTTTAATGACTGGCGACCGCCATAATTTCAAGAGCCACTTTCGTGGTATCTTCTGGCTGAAAATCCACCTCTATGAATTCCACTCCAATCATCCCTCCCTCTCTACTATGGATTGGATCGAATATGAAAGGACTTCCGCTTGTCGCCTACGGACACACATACACACATAGCATACAGTACATTACTCCGTAACAGGTGCGTTTTGATATCGTCACGACCTTGTAGGCCTAGTTGTGTTTTACACCTTAGCGATCCGAAGCAACGGAACTCGTTACCACGGCCAGAGTGCACACGTCGCTGATAGCATCTTGGCAATTAACAGATCTTGTGAAGTCAGACCGTTTACGGTGCCAGTTTGATTTAATCCTTACTCTCAATTAGCCTCCTTTTCACTGGAATCTCAGAGTGTTCCCGACGATTTATGGCGCCTACTGCTCTTTAAAATACTTTCGTTCCAGCAGGAGACTACCAAAATTACAGATCTCTTCTCTTTTATTGCACTTTCTTTATCACAAAATCTCCCTTTCCTCCTACTCCGTTGTTTTGTTTGTTTTCTCATTACATCGTCGATATAAAAGGATATTACTTCATGTCGTTGCATAACCCTTGGTAATATGTCCATACATTATTATTGACAAAAATATGAACTATAATGACTCTGCCACTCATTAAATGAGTGAATTTAAACTTACACTCACTGGTATGAATCCTTTACTTCGTAATAGATGTAGTGAAATTAAAAATTACAAAATTAAGACTTCATTTTCACGGCGTTGAACAAGTGAAAGAGACGTAGGACCATGGGGGAACAATTATGTAATAATAGATGTATATTTTTTCACGCACCAGTATACTAGTGGGCCAATGTCCATCACAAAGCATTATTTTCTTAATTTTTATGGAACTTTAAGTTGTTTGTAATGTAAATAATAGCATTTTATTATTAAAAAACTAAAAATTTTTATCTTTATGTGAATTAAAAAAGAGATAATTTGAAGAACCACATACACGCAAGAGACTGGAAAGACTAAAACTTCGATAAGAGACATGAAGACGTCAAAAATAACTCACAACTAGATGAGGGACGGTGTCATTTTATTGTCACTTCAGCATTGATGATACTTCAGAGTGAGAAATAATAATAATAATAATAATATTATTATTATTATTATTATTATTATTATTATTGCTGCTACTATACCACCACTAGCAGTAGTAGTTGTAGTGGCATCAGTAATAAGAATTTAAATAATCTAAATTCGTGATTATCAAAGGAATGAAAGAAGCGATTAGAAGATACGAATAACTGTAAAACATGTACTAGTGAAGAACTAATTACATGCAGTTACCGTACAAAAGACGAAGCTATAAACGAAGTTATAAATCTGATTTTCTTTTCGCATTATAAAAAAGTCTTTTGTGTGCAAAGCACAAAACCAAAGATTTTTTGTTATGTTTGGTTGGAGAGAAAAATGATCTCATTTGCACAAAACAGAAAAATAAAAAATACAAAGATTTTTTAAAACGATAAAGATGGACTCATGAGAAAACGCATAAAACTCGTTATGATATGTGTATGTACTTATTGACACTGGAAATGGGTAAATACCCGTGACAGTGGTAACTAGTTACACTCAATAATGACAATTAATAATAAACACAATTAATAATAAATTAATAATAATAATAATAATAATAATAATAATAATAATAATAATAATAATGAGAATGAGAAAACGCATGTCATTTCTATGATTCCAGTGACAGACTTGTGCATCATAATTCAAACTATTTACTTTTCTTGCGTATAACGCCTTTCCACGTAGTTAGATAAGTGGTCACTTAACTTGGAGCTTGCACATATGTTTCATAGTACCTTGCGAGTATTCCACAAAACTTTAGATTACTTTTCTTCTAATCTCTCCTCTTGTCAATGACACAAATGTACCATAAAACTGTACTAAAACAGCCTGCATGTCCGCAGTTATGAAATTAGTACAGCGGATTTCTAATAATTCGGAAACAGACGAGAAGTCTCACAAGCGTGTTCGTGTCGCCTTTCCCAGGTGATTTACTTCGGGTACCAGCGTATCGAGTTGTAATGGCAGTTCCGTCCCGCGGGACGCTTGTCTCTGAAGTGCGATCCATGTACGTATATTGTCGACGTCGTCTAGTTCAGTTCCATCTCACGCTGTGAGATTGAAATGGTATTCCGCTATCAACCCACGAGCGTGAGAATGACCTCAAACAACGCTCTGAGCCTTCGGGCCAGTCTTCACGAAAAATAAAACGAGGGACCGTCAGATCTGCTAATGTTCCACAAGAGTCAATATTCAACTGCACGCACTCACTCACTCACTCACTCACTCACTCACTCACTCACTCACTCACTCACTATCTTATTGAACAAAGTTAAGGGATTCCTGTGTCCACGCCATGAATTATGTGCAGCAAACTTTCGAAAGACATTCCGCGAAAGGAAGTGAATAGCATCACCTTCCAGCTTAAACCCCACAAGTTACTGGATAGGAGACTGATTGCACCCGAGAGTAGTTCCAAAATATTAGATAAGAGAAATAAAAAGTATCACGATAAATACAGTGGAAAGACAAATGTTGAAACCAAGTAGGTTTTGTGCGGATCCAAAATATGCAACGAAAATGAGTAGGCCCTAACATTTTAAGTAGGTCGTGTCCTCGCGATGAAGTGTTTGTGGTGGTAACGTGTTGTAACCAAGAATTGAAAGTCCCAGACGATTCTTTTTAAGAACGAACAAAGAACTTAATATGGCTTCTCAAGTAAGGAATTCTACCACCAACAGTCACCAAGAGTTTACTGCAAAACTCTCCATTTGTTCGCTCGACTTGCCTCGAGTCTTCCAGTCTCGAGCCTAATGTGGTCGAGCATAACATCATAGTAATGGACATGTTTACATTCAGTTGTGTTGTTCTCTCGCCATACTCAATACCGATCTCTTACACCGCCATTTTAAAGAATTAGTTGGCATGGCGTTAAACGGGACTTCGTTAGTTAAGTTTGAATGATGTATAACTTTATCAACCAATTATACAAGTAAAAAAAAATCAATATAGTATAGTTATATGCTAATCAAAGAACAATAAAATCGAGTGCCTTATTCATATGATCATAATATAATGTTATTTAGCGTAAGCATTCACAATGAATTACATGCACGTAAACATAAACTTAACCGTAAGACGTTAACATGAAAATTTGCAAACCCCAAGCTGTGATGCTATACATATGTATATGTCATTTCAAAGCAATGCAAAATCGTGGAACGCTAACAAAGACAACAAAATAATACTGATGAAATGGCGTTGTTGTGTTTCCATGGTTACCAGGACAGTATCTTTGCACGTAGGTTTATGAATGGCAGTATGACTTCTTAATTTTAGGCTAAGGTTTATGTTCTTAAGTTAACTCACATTTTCATCGTGAATAGAGCTTAATACTTTGGAAGTCGTTTTATGCAAGCCCAATTTTACAAACGTTCTCTATCCCATACTTTAATCTTCACTCCCACTTTCGCACTTAATTTATACGTTTTGTAAAAGGCAAAGGGTTACGAACGCATACAAAAATTATGACAAAACATGCAATAACACTTTTGACAATATCTACCACAATATTTATGATAGCCATACATTAATTTTACCACTGAATCTTGAAAGAATACTGAATCGAATGGCTTATAGTTCAATTAATTTACATTCGTCCTTCACAGTTTGTTTAATTGTTGCAACAAATCGAAAATATACTTAAACTTATGATCACATAGGTACATGTTCTTGGTAAACTAGTTACGCTATTGGTCCCAAATTTTTTTTTACCAAAACTTACATATTGCCTTCTAATAGTGTAACTCAGTTTTTGTTTTTAAACTTGAAAATTAAGTTAGTTTCATAATTTTATACGTGCTGTGAAAATTATGTTTTTCAAACTCTAATGATTTAAAATATCACAAAACCGACAGATCTTTCTGAAATTAAGTGAAAAGTGAATTTATTATAGCTGTATATATATATATATATATATATATATATATATATATATATATATATATGTAAGATCTAATAAAAATGTAGGACCATTGAGATCATTAGTTTGCCAGGAATTTGTACCAATGTGATATTATGTTTTAGTGTATTTTGGATTTGTCGCAACAATTAAATTATTTAGGACAGATGAATAACCTGAATGAAGTCAACTGTATGTCATTCAATTCAACCTTCTTGCGTGATTCAGTGATAAAATTTATATATGAGTATCATAAATATCGTGGTAAATATTGTCAAAAGTGTCGGTGCACGAGTTCATAGCCCGCTGCCCTTAAGAAGTTTACATTTCGCTTTATCTTTCCCTTTACGTGTCATATTGCAGTGTTTTTTACAGCTCAATATTAGCATCGAATATGAGATGCTCACTGTAACTGACCAAGTATCGCTCCCTCGGCGACGTCAAGCCGAGCAAACACACAATTTCGTACGCTACCTAGCGTCTTATCTCCTAACCGCTGTCGTACTCCAGCAAAGCCTTCAAATGCAGCCCTCTAACTACCACTTCTTCATAAAGAGGCCAAGCTTAAGGGAGAGCATCGACAAAATTAATAAAATGCTAGAAGATCTGCAAAGGAGAGTAATATGTTAAGAAGGAAGGTGAAATACTCTACTTAGAAGAAGGGAAAAGGAAGAACAATTTAATCTTTTTTTTTGGATGGCAAGAAAAAGAACAATCTTTGGACACGTCGTAAGTGATGGTGAATGTGTGTTGGGAGTAGTTAGGAATTGACATTAGAAATGAATAAGTGAAAGAAGTTTATAGGTTGGGAAGTGGTAAGAACAGGCCTATTTTAGTGAGGTTGGCAAACTTGATGATCAGGGAGAAGATTATAGACAATAAGAAATCATTAAGAAAGTCTAATAATAGTATTGAGGAGGATTTTGAGTACGAAGTGAGGTGAAGAAGAAAGGTTTTAGTGCCCTTTATGAAAGCAGCGAGGAGTAATGAACATTATGCAAGGCTAATTAAAGATAAATTAAAAATCAATGGTGAAGTATTCGATGTCGAATTTTGTCTGCAAAACATAAATGAGTCGGAAAAAGGTGAGATTATATATGAAATGAAAAGGGCAGAGATAAAGGAGAAAGTAAGGGTATAGTAAGTAATAGCTCAACAAAAATAAAGAGTGTACTTGCGGAAGGTATGAATTCAAGAATACATGAGAATGCGGAGGAAGGATTTCTGCAGAAATCAGCAGTCATTCCATTTTTGAGAACAACGACCCCACATTTGTCAACGTCGACAGGAAGTAGCAGAGGGAAGGAAGCCAGGAACAAAGCGGGGAGGAGTGGAATGGACACCTGGATGAGGTCAGTAATGACGTCACCTCAAGGTCATGTTAGAAGAGAGAGTAATCAGGATAGTGTAGGTGTTAGCAGGGACTTCTATGATGTCAGCAATGGAGACCTTGAAGATGTAGGTCAACAGGTGAAGAAGAATGGCGAGTCCAGGAAAGAAGATAGTGGGGGAAACTGAGGATCGGTGGAAGGAATTTGATGTATAGAACGGAATTGCCCGTTTCTCTCCCAAATGCATAGCCCCATTCCCTCCCGAAATGTGGTACAGGTATATTCCCTCCCATTTAAATGAGCTTCACGGAGATTATGGGTCAATTCCCTCCCTCCCTATTCTGAAAACTGAATTTAAATTCATTAGGTCTCTATAAAATTAAGTCCTTTCCCTTCTCACTTAAAGTTTTCGTTACCTCAGTCATAGTTGTAACTAACTTAATGCAAGCACATAACTGTTACAATACATGTGAGCACTGCTACAAAGCAAGCACAGAAGTGAACAGGGCATGCAGAAACAAAATCAATCACAGTGCGTTCACAAAATAATATTACTCCGTGGACAATAATCAGGAGAGAAGAAGACTACTTGTATTTCTAAATAAAATTTAGCAGGGAGGGAATGGGGATATTATCTTAGGACTTTAATAGAACGTGAGGAAATTGGGCTGTGGAAATTGGCCGCGGGAGGGAACTGACCCACACCCGAATAGAAAATGGAAATACAGTAGAGCAAGTAGTGGAAACGACGGGGTAATAGCCAGTATACACTCTAAGGAAATGGTTTAACAGTAGGGAAAAAAAGTAACAGAGGTATCTATATAGTGAAAAGACGGAGATGAGTGAATGAGTAAAAATAACAGATCACTGTGTTTTAAGAAAGGATTAATGCATACTATAAGGAATTAAAGAGTGTGGTAAAAGAATTAGGAAGTGATAAATGAAGAAGCGAAGAAATAGGGGATAGGAAATTTTTCAATTATAACCACAAATATATTTTCTCAAGTAAGGTAGGTGTCCCTGATATGGCCATGCTAAGGTTTGAGAATTTTTCTAGCCGCCATTTTGAAAAAAATGTAAACCACTTTTTTTTTTCTTACTCGTTCTCAGTCTAATGGACTTTCTTAAAACAATTTCCTTTCCCCATAAAAATAGCTTTAATTGTCCAAAAAGTCCCAAATTCCACAAGACTACCTAGTGGCCATATCAGGAACATGTGCACATGATATGGCCACCCTTGTTCCATGTTCTACAAATCGTGATTGTTTTCAGTATGATAGCGCAGTTGTGCTAAAATTAAATAATTTTGGTGTAAAATGAATAAACATGACACTTAATAATCTTTTTTATAATTCAAAAGTGTATTCAAAACAGGGTTTTCCATAAAAAATTAAGTTGTTTTTCTTAAAATACAAAATTTTTGCGTAATCCCAGCTATAAGGCATGTAAATTTGTCAGGTGAAAAAATAAAAGTGAAATGAACTTGATATGGCCATGGTGCGTTTGATATGGCAATATCGGGAGCAGGTAAGCTTTCACGAAAATCGTTTGATTATGAACAACTCGTAAAAGATACGCCATCAACGACAACACAAATCAATAGAACATTAAAAACTGAATGGAGTACTATGGTTTTCATGAAACAAGTCTTTGAAAAACATGCATAAAACAAAGGAGACTTACCAGAGAAAAATAAGAAGAGGACACATGAAAACCACAAAACAGGCAACTGACGTCATATTGCTCAACCTGACTGGATGGAAAACGATCAAGTGACATACCAGGATGCTCTTTCACTGGATGCTGCTGCAATTTAGCGGATTTTTTTTAAACTAACTCACAATAGGGGGGTGGCCATATCACGAACATGGCCATAACAGGAACACCCACCTTATACGGAGTTGTCTTTATAAATGCGGTGGGCATTTTAAAGTTCTTAAATCAAGTCAATGTTCCTATCGAGTGAATTTTAAGTGTTATACTTGTGTGTTCTGGAAAGTGTTATCTTCAGTTAATATTAATAATATAAAAAAAATAATATTCAGTATTTTCTGCAACAAGTTTCCATGCATGTGTTTTCACATCTAAATTAGATCAAAATGGCATAAATTAATTCATTTACAAGAAAGAATTAAATCGTTAATTAGAGTGAAAGTAGGAACTGAATCTAACAGCAGGCGTAGTTAGGAGTAGTGGAAATGAAGAGACAAGTAGAGCATGTACAATGAGACTGCTGGCCCAAATACAGAGCCAGCAGGATCGAATATGTTGTGTGAAATATAATACACATGAACAAGCACAAAACTCTTAAAGCATTTAGAGGCTACCAGTTCAGGCCGCGGCCGTCGATTCGAAACTTGCCTTGTATTGCAGATCAATATAATATATTAGGTCAAGGTTTAGCGTCGTGATGACACCGTGTTGTGGAATACCGCCAAGTGCCTGTCTTTTGTTTTGAAGAAAACATTCCAAGAAACAGACTAAATGTAAATATGTGTGTGTGTGTGTGTGTATGTATCACCAACTTCAACGTCGGCGAAGGATTAAACTTTTAAGATGAGGGAGAAAGTCTGATAAACTGTTGTCGAACATATAAGCCCATGACACGTTAAAAAATTTCTTTATTCTGTATATTTGAAATAAATAAAATTGAAATTACATGTAAGTTACAGGTCATACAGCTCAATGTTATACATACTATTAGGTGCAGTATACAAGTTGTAGTAGTAGTAGTAGTAGTATTTATTTATTTAACCTGGTAGAGATAAGGCCGTCAGGCCTTCTCTGCCCCTCTACCAGGAGATTCCAACTACAATATCAACAATAAAATTACAATTAGTATTAAATTTACATTTACAATTACAAATAATATTACAGTTAGTATTAAATTTACAATTACAATAAAATCAAAGTACGAAAAGATTACCTGAATAATTAAAACTAGATAATTTATCATAGAGAAACAAAGAATATTTTATATTTACTGAATTACAAATTAAATCTAGAATAACAAAATTGCATAGTGATGAAATTACTGAATATTGAAATATTTTGTGATAGATTAAAGAAACTATTTACAAGTAATCAATTACTGACCAAGTGCCTAGTAAGTTTTCGTTTGAATTCAATTTTATTTCGACAGTCCCTGATGCTAGCAGGTAGCGAATTCCAGAGTCTTGGCAGGGCTATTGTGAAAGAAGATGAGTACGAGGAGGTGCGATGGGATGGTATTGTTAGTATTGTTTCATGACGAGAGCGTGTGTTCAGATTATGGTGGGAAGAAAGGTAAGTGAAGCGAGACGACAGGTACGAAGGAATAGAAGAGTTCAAGATTTCGAAGAGAAAGAGAAGTGAATGTAAATTTCTTTTCTTATCTAGTTTAAGCCAACCTATTGCTTCCAGGGATGGGGTAATATGATCATATTTACGAACATTGCTTACAAAACGTACACACAAATTATGAGCACGTTGAAGTTTCATTTTGTTGTCGCTGGAGAGGTCAGTCAGTAAAATGTCCGCATAGTCGAAATAGGGAAATGCAAGTGTCTGCACAAGGGACTTTTTTAAGCAAGAGGGGAGATGAACATTTATCCTTTTTAGCACATGTATAATAGAATATACTTTTCTGCAGGTTTCTGTGATTTGCATGTCCCAGTTGAGATTATTATCCATGTGAATGCCAAGATTTTTTACTGAAGAACTGAAAGGGATATGCACTGTACTTACTTTAACAGGGGAAATGTCGAGGTGTTTTACAGCGTCGGTTTGCCGTTTGTGTCCTAATATAATTGCTTGTGTCTTTCCAGGATTGATTTTAAGACGGAGTTTCTTTGTCCATGTCACAATCGAGTCAATGTCTTCGTTCAATTTATCTATAGCGTCATTTACTCGGTCTAAGCGGGAAGAGATGTAGCATTGAAGGTCGTCAGCATACAAGTGATAGTTACAATGCCTTACAAGAGATGTAATATCATTGACATATATTGTGAACAACAATGGTCCGAGTACCGACCCCTGTGGTATACCTGATGTTATGTCAAGCCAGGAGGATCTTCGATTCCCGGATACAACACATTGTTGTCTTTCCCGTAAGTAGGATTCGAACCAACTCACAGCAGTCTCTGACAAATACATATTTCTCAATTTATGGGTGAGCAGGTCAAAATTTACAGAGTTGAAAGCTTTGCTAAGGTCAAGAAGTGTTAGTATTGTTACTTTATTAGAGTCGATTGCTTCACGAATGTCTTCGGTCACTTTAAGTAGAGCAGTGCTTGTGTTGTGTCCAGCTCTGAAACCTGACTGATACTCGTCGAATAGTTTGTGTTCGTTCATGTAGTTAGTAATTTGTCTGTGTACGATTCTTTCCAGTGCTTTTGAAATGGCTGGCAGGATACTGATTGGTCTATAGTCGTTCGGGTCGGTGGGAACTTTGACTTTTGGAAGAGGAAGAACGAAAGCTTGCTTCCATATTTTAGGGAAAGTTGAAGTGATTAAGGAACTATTGAATATATGTGCAATCGTAGGTATTACTATGTCTTGTAATTTCTGTATAAGTATTATGCTAATGTTGTCTGGCCCTTGGGCTTTTGTCTTGATGCGTCGGATGGCTTTCATTACGTCAATGGGAGTGACGTCGGTAAAATAGAATTTGTCTCGAGTTGGGGGAACTGAGTCAGGGAAAACTGTGTCTTGTTTCGTTGTGTCGTTCAAGCTCGGGTCCTTTACAAAGTTGTAGTGTAGCAATGACTTCAAGAGAGAAAGGGAGCAAATATGTCACAATTAATTTTGAGTGGAATAGTAGCAAACTGAAGAATCAACTCTTTAACTCTGAAGGTACTTTTTACAGAGTTATTTTACGACGCTGTACTAACGTCTCAGGTTATTTAGTGTCTGAATGAAATTAAGGTGATAATGCCGTGAAATCAGTCCGGGGTCCAGCAACTGAAAGTTACTAAATATTTGCTCGTATTGGATTGAGGAGAAACCCCGGAAAAACCTTAACCAGGTAACTTGCCCCGACCGGGATTCGAATCCGGGCCACCTGGTTTCGCGGTCAGACGCGCTAACCGTTACTCCAGAGACGTGGACTCTAAAGGTATTCAAAGAGCTAACTTATCGCCAAATTAACTGATAACTTTACAAAAAAACTCTGAAACTGCAATTAATAAAATAAGACAGTAAACAAAGTGTCTAAAGCTTTTCTTTTTACTCTTGCAGCTTTTCATAAAGAGGAGGTTTATTAAAATATTTACAAATTACCAGTGAAGTTTCATGACTGTGTTCCACAAAAGTAGTATTTGTAACTTAGTAGTGAATTGTCAAGTATTCTTTACCAATGAAAGAACACTACAGTAATATATACATGTACTAATGTTATTGAAATATATCTATTTCGTAATATTAAGGTATACTTTGATAAATATGCGGTCTAGAATATCTTCTTTGCTTCTATTTCCTTCAAAAGGAACACTTTGATTTCTTTTGACACTATTTCAATAATTGTGAAGTGTTTGCAGTTTCGTAGGTGTAACAATTAAGTCTGGCGAGTGAAAATCGTTATTAGTGGCTAATGTGGAAAACTATCGCGGAGCATTATGCGATAATGATAATAATAAGGAACTAAATTTTTCATTATCAAAGGAATAAACTAAAATAAATAACATTGCAGTGTTACGAAATTTAAATAAATATTACAGTACTACAAATATTTGCTGTATAACCTGCCTTAAAATACGATATTACGACTAAGGAGAAAAGCATAATCCAATTCGATTAATGAAATACGAAGATAAACAGCTGTTTCATGTTATGACGTAGTATGCTCATTGACATGATGTCATTCGTAGCGATTCATTAGTAATGTACAAAAAACTAATTTTTTCGTGGAACAGAAAGATACAACTCCATACTTTATAACAATTTTCATCACTAATTTGTAGTGTAGGCCTACATCACCATACATTTGTGGAATAGGCCCAAGTGGACAAGTGGAAAAAACGGAATGACTTCAATCACATTATTGGTAAGCATTAATTATTTTATTATGAATTTCCTGATGAATCTTGTCTTTAGAAATATATCCTTAAAGCCTGGAAGGGAATTCATATGAAACACTATAAATCCAAGACCACGATATATCTCGTCTGAGATTTCCAAGATACAAGCAAACTTGGAGAGGGTCTACATTGCGGAGTTGAAGTATATAGTCATATCCGTTTTGTGGTTCCACGTAATGTTTCCTTCCTTATCTATATTCAGATGAAAAGCTCTTTCCCTACTTCACAGCGGACCCTCTCTTCAACAATGAATTACAAGTTGCGGTGTGTGGGCAGCATTATGTTAAGTGGACTGGAGGAAGGATGACATTCAGACTATTGTGTGGCTCTTTTGGAAATGGCAATGAACGGAGTTTCTGCGTGCTGCACAGAAAAAGAGAAAATGTGGACGAGTAGACACAAGATACGTCTGTCCCAGACATCAGATCGCTAAAAGTCGATACACGCCAACTTCGAATTTTCTCGTAAGTGTCGTACTACAGCCCTTCTCAAACACTGCTAGTCTCTGTGATTCACCACCACAGATTAGTCTGATTCTTGTTTCCAATACTGACTAGAACACAGATGTCTGTGCTTTGTCTTAACTATAAGACCACATGAATAAGTACCCAAGCTTAGAACCTAGTAAGAAAATAATTCACCGTGATTTCGTGGACTTGGTTTATTTTGTCCCACTTCTTTACACATAAGCAATTGCAGTGTGTATCATGAAGTTTGTTAAGTGTGTTTTGGAACTTTTATTCATACCTAGTAATGATAAATATTCATCAAAAAACCGAGGGACAGTGGGACGTAATATGTTGCATTTATAATTCATTTATGTACAGTAGATTGAGCAGTGTAAGTAACACATAACAGCAAATACAGTAGTTTATATCGAGCTACATAGTGGTTCTTTTTAAAGCAGTGATTTCTGGTTCGTCGTTAATGAATTAGAGATGAGTCGCATTAGCATTTCCGTATTTTAATTGCTAATTGCCGTTTAATATTAAATTAATAGTACTAAACATTTGTCGAAGATCGAAATAAAAACAAAAAAACCATGTGTAGAAACGACTATGTGCGGGTGTAGACGTTAGGACGAAGCGGTCGCGGTCTTCTACCACTCTCAACAGCTACTCCTGATGAGTAGTCTGTTATGTGAATCTTCTTTTGTCATGTTCTCTTGGTTATTTTCGTTTTCTTCTTCGTTAGATAAACACTTGGATATTTTGAGAAAGAACATGGCTGTTCATTGTAACGCTAACGACTTCAATGTCCCCGAGGGACATGAAAACTTATGAGGTATGTATCTTACTTAATTTTGCACCATCATTAGATTGTACCATTAACAGTAGAATATAACGTAACACATTGACGTCGTTATTTACATTCACAGTATGTCTGTCTATTATGTTCAAGGAACTCTATAGTCAAGTTGTGCGTACATTGGTTGCTAAAGTGTCCCGGATCCTAAGCTTACTGATGAGTTTTGGTTTCATTTATAAGGATATGTAAACTCCCAGAACAGCAGGTATTGGACGACAGAAAATCCTTAGTGTACGAGCAACCCCTACACGACCAAGAGATCGGTGTCTAGTGCTCTATGATTGCGAAACGCATTATCGATCCAATATTCTTCCACACCACAGTCAACACGGATGTCTACTTGACCTTCTTGGATGAATTTTATCCCCATCCATCAGAAGAGATTACTGCTACTTTCAACAAGATTGAGCAATATCTCATACAACTGAGACGTTATCTACGTGTATTAATCAGATGCTCACTGAAAAGTGAACTGTGAGCAAAGACTTGTTGCCACCGCGGTCACCAGATTTCTCGACATGTGACTTCTATTTGTGGGGTGCTTGAAGGGGAAAGTGTACGAACAGAATCCCCATACTATTTATGAACTGAAGGATAACATCTGCAATAGCATTCGCAATATCACCCGTGAGGAATTGGCACGTGTCTATACGAACCTGTTAAGACGTGCACAGAAATGTCTAGATGTTTGTGGAGGGCACTTTCAACATCTATTATGAAGGTTAGTAGTACGTGAACCGTGCATGCTCGTCTTCCCTTTGTTCTTGCCTAAATGCGAAGAAGTCAGTGCGATTGTTGATAGTAGCGCTCGATATGATTTCATGTACGGGGCAAATAGACGTGAAGGAGAAACAAGAGTTCCCACAGAATAATATCTAACAACTTCATGGTCTGATTAGTGTAATATGTAGCTAATCGGCGATGTATCTAATGGAGGGGGAAAGACTGGTCATCCTACCCAATTATCTCCTCCCCATTATGCCTCATAAGTGGTGCCTTGTCGATATCACTTGTGAGGATCAGACCTGTCTTCAGACAGTTGACTAAACAACTACTTCATGGTCTCTGGAAGCACGGCTTCTAGCACGACTGCTGAGAGCTAACAGTTCTCCTAATTTAATTTTTATTAACCACTTTCTTAAATTAAATACAGAGTGATCAGTAATTATGTACATGAAAATGATACACAGCATTACAGACTGCAAGACAAACAAATGTTTTCCTATAAACTATAGCCGGAACAGTTTTCGTTATCGAGAAATTGCAACATTGCTTGACGATCGTGGTAGGGACCTGCAATAATCATCAATATTCTTCCAAACATTCTGCTATTGCAGAAAAAGACAATTCGTATGTTAACAATGTCACCACCCAGAGTACCATGTACATCTCTCTTTAAAAATGAAAAAAATTATGACCGTGTACAACCTCTATGTTTTTGAACTTCTGATGTATGTAAAATGAATATCCTTAATTATACGCTTAAAGAAAATTTGTACCTTTATGAAACTAGAAACAATGAACAACCAAACGTACCATTTATCAGGCTACAAAAATACAATCTAGTTATGTAATTACTGCAATAAAAGTATATACTAAGATACCTGCAAATATAAAGATACGAAATGAAAGACAAGTCAAGCTTCAAATTAAGAGTTGGCTACAAAATAATCCTTCTTTACAACATGAATGAATTCTTTGAAAACAATATAATGTTTTAGTTTTATGTTCTTAGTTTTCAATTTTTTACATTGACATAAGCTACTGAATTTTACTTATTACCCTAACGAGGTCTCTTGTACTATTGTACTTTTAGGCAAATTATGATTATGCATAAATGAGTCAAACATCATTGGATCCAAAGGAGACACGCTATACGCTACTGAAGCAAATGACGTGAGAGGCAATCTTCTGGAACAATGAGGGAGCCGTGTCCCGGATGATCGATTGGACGTAACAGACTTGCTCCATGGCCGGCGCGTTCGCCCGACTGACTCCTTTCGACTTTTAGCAGTGCGTCCACATGAAGGGCACTGTGTACTCCCATATCAGACAACCTCCAATACCTGTGGAATGAAAGAAATAGGATCCGAAATACGCCAAACATCTTCAGACGCACACAGTCGCCATGGCGTAGGATGGCTCGACTGTGTCATGAATGTGCTCCAGGACTGTGAAGTGCAATGTGCCACTATTCTTGTAAATAACATACCGTGTGAAATACAAATTGGTCTCTGTTCACATTTTTCAGTCATTAGAGCGGTAACGCAGTAGTTCCAGTTGTATGTTTATATGAAATTCTTTGTTTATTTTGTAGTATAGCATATTTTATACCATAGGTGTACAATTACCTATCAGCCTATGAATTCACTTTTACCGATTACATATTTTATCCAGTGTAATAATACTGGAATATGAAAGTATTCCACGGAAGTTTGCTGTACAGTCGCTTTGTTCACTACATGTTTCACTACATCTCTAGAAATTCCAACATCGATGTCTTGGATAAGATTTTGTCAACTTACTGAGTCACAATGACAATTCCATTTCCAGTTAGAAATAGAATAACTGCTGCACAATAACGTCACTAGTTTAAAGTAAATTATAAAATATTCACTTAAAAATACAAGTATAGAGAAGAGTTTTGTAAGTTGTCACAGCCTTCCGAATATACTCGTAAGAAAACTACAAGTTAAACGGAATGATGAAAAAGTAATGAAGGCACTTACGGAGAAAGGACATGTAATAGAGTAAGGCAAAGCAACTTGCAATTTCGTTCACCAGAAGAGTCCGTAGTTTCCAAGGAAGCGGATGTGGACAGAGCTGAGATTGAAGAGTTATGACACGAGAGAGGAAGTTGAGTGGTGGACAATCAAAGCGGGGCAGCTTCTACTCTACTCTCTGCTGTCACGGACATCCGGTCTCTTGGGCCGGGTCCCGCTCAAACTTACTTTAGCATTGAGTAGATTGCCTTATACTCGTTAAATATTACACAGCCTTCAATTTGTAGCTTGCAACATGGATGAGTGTTGATGTCTTCCTCTTTTTCTTGACCTTCGTTCTATCCCTCTCTTCCTCCAACTCGGCTAAGAGGAAGAGGCAAGGAGAGAGCTCCTGGGTGACCACCGATCAGAAAGAGACTTCGACTAACTTCGTCCATGTACTGCAACTGCTGCATTCACAGAGCGGGACCGGACAAGCCCTTGGAATGTTTCGAAAATCAAATTTGCAATTATTATTTTCCATTTACTATATTTTTCGTCTTCTTCCTATGTCGAGACATTTAAATTTTCCACCAAGACTGAGAAATTTTCTTGTAAAATGTTACATTTAATAGTTGTTGCTTTCTGCATCCAGAGTACATATATATATATATATATATATTTTTTTTTTTTGTGAAAGGTAACTTTAACTTTTGCGTTTTCAGCTATTTGGATAAATCTCCTGCAGAAGATAAACAGCTTGAAATCATTACAACTTTCTCCGTTGCCTCGAAGTGCTTATGTGCTCGACTTCTATATCACATCCTTCACTTAATTTTGTTGTGGAAGATATGTTATCATTTATATTTGCAATCATAGTGTACAGAACGACAAACGCGAGACTTCGATATACTGTAGTGCAAGGGTAGCGGTCGTGGGTACACTCATGCATGTGGTAACTATCCTCGCCATGTGATGCATTCCTACATATTCGTTAGAATATTTGCATGTTCAAATCCCAGTTTTAATTTTCAAGTTCAGTTTTTTCTGTTGGTTGCAGCCACTCACTAAATTTCGTAAGTCTTATAATACGTTACAGGTTGAGAACTTTGGTCAAGTTAATTGATTTGAAAATTTATTTTCAATTCCCTAAATCAACTACAACACGTGAAAGGCACAATTACCGGTAATTATGATGTATTGGTGATTGTGGTGATGTGCTGTGATTGTGGCTGAATTTGTGCAGATGACTGGTGATTATGGTGATGCGTTGGTGAACGTGGTAATGTTGTGCTGGTGATTGTGGTGGTGGTGTGCTCGTGATTGTGGTGATGTGCTGGTGATTGTGGTGGTGGTGTGCTCGTGATTGTGGTGATGTGCTGGTGATTGTGATGATGTGTTGGTGACTGAGTGATGTTGTAGTGGTGATTATGGTGATGTAGTGGTGATTAAGGTGATGTTCTACTGGTAATTGAGATGATTTACTCGTGATTGTGATGATGTACTGGTGATTGTGATGATGCACTGGTGATTGTAATGTTGCACTGGTGATTGTGGTGATGTGCTGGTGATTGTCGTAATGATGGTAGTGAGCTGGTGATTGTGGTGATAGTGATAATTAATGCTATGCAGTACTACGTGTTTTCAAAGCTTGCAATTTACTCGAGGCGATGCATACCAAACTTCGTAAATACTGTGTAAGTGTTCATTCTTGTATGTGAACTTGCCTCAACACTTACAGTATACAAGAAACCACCATTGAGAGCCTATGCTGATTTATTTTTTGCATTGCTGGTGGTTTTATTTCGGTCCACAGTCACTGCGAAGTGAAATCTTCGTGGAAAAATTCGATCAATTCTCTCCCCTATAGAATGTCAACAGATATCGCTCGAGTTTTGCTTCGGGGTGTAATCGAACAAAGTAAACAGCGTTCATATTCATCATGTGTCTAAAAATGGTCAATACGGGACTGACGGGAGTAGAGCACAAACACAGAGCTCGTTGTCCCCGGGACTGGAGAGGAATTTACTCTTCCCAGTGGTCCACTAGTACCCTCCATTGTATTCCTACTGCACATCTTGAGCATTGTGAAGCTCGATACTACATTGTGCAGTTAAACGCATCAGAGGTGATACGGCGAAATAGAGCAATATTTTAATCAGAATGACGAGGGACCCAAAACACTTGGAAGAAATCTGCCCTACAATCGCTTTCGTCGTCTGATTTCTAGCGTTGTCTTTTTCAGTTTTTAGGTAGCCTATATAGACTTCATGGAATGGTTAAATAGTTGTTTCGGTATTTCTGGGTATCGTTTTTATTTCAGGCCCTCTTCAAATTCTTACCATAAAACATGTTTTCCACTGGAATTTATACCTCACAGTTTGTATTTCATCTCTGTTTATTACGAGAATAAATCTCGTATATGGAAATGTGGTTGGTTTTAGAGTAAATCTACTATTTTAAACAGGCATACTATAAGGTTAGCGATTTTACAACCTATACCAAAAAAAGAAGCGTGAACTGATTCTCTGACGTACTGGACAACACATCGGATTGCATGTGGTTTCGGTTTCGAAGTAGGATAATGTTTACTCTGCAAGCATTATGTACATTGCACATTAATTTTTTCACGTGGCTTTACATAAAATTGTCCTACTGAACACTCAACACTTATCTGTCATTCGTTTTGTACTAATTCATACAGTTCAAATACTACTTTTCATTTTAAATTCCGAAGAACTACGTGCTCATTCCAAAAGGGTTAAAGAATTTCCGTGTAGCACTTACAATGCAAAAATAATATTTTGCACACTTTGTATTAAACAGGTATGTAACAGAAGTCATGAGTAGATCTATTATATATAGGCTTGGACAGAGCTGTGCTGAAATTGTGAAATTCTAAAGCAGCGGTCATCAAAACACTGCACGCTCGGGCTAGCGTCTCTTACCCGCGGACAAGACACAGTCCTAGCGTGCATTCGTGTCTGCTGGCGGGTATGCTGTCTTTCTATCCCTTGTGCACGACGGAGTAGAGTTTCTTACCCTCCATGCACTCTACCCATTTCAGGGAGTGCTGATGACCACTGTTCTAAAGGAAAAAACGTACTGCTTTGCACTCACTACATTAAAAACTTGTTGGTATCAACTATCAACGTAATGTAAATTGTGTCGCACATTTAAAAATAAACTGTCTGTAGTTACTGAATGAACTTACTGGTTCGAACCCAGCAAGCTCAGCTTGCAATCGAAATATGGCAACAAAAATTTAGAATTTTAATTCAGTTTATTTCTAAACATTTTTTTTTATTTTGCAAGATGTGCAAGACAGGGGACATATTGACGGACCAGTTCAGTTTTCTGTTTTTATTCACTTTCCCATACTTGGTGGCAATAATGATGGTGCCGAATTCTTTATTTGTGAAAAATCGAATTCACACACTCATTTCAAACTTAGGGTACCTATATATAAAACATAATTAACAGAATTTGGAGCAATTTTAGTGATATTTTGACTATTCACAGCAACATGAATCTTTAATGTAGGTTTCAGAAAACTTCAAATTTTGAGTTGTTTCCCTTTTGTACTGTCCCGTCGATATATATATATATATATATATATATATATATATATATATATATATATATATATATATACCACTTGAATCTTCTATACACAAATGTGTGTGTGAGTGAGTGAGAGAGAGAAAGAGAGAGAACTAGTCGACCATCATTACTGCCAGCATGTTTGGAAAAGTGAATAAAAACAAAAAAAAATGAAACTTTAGGAATGAATATTGCGAGCACGTATGAGGAAGTGAATTAAAACCTAAAATAATGATACTTGAGATTGACTTTTATATTTTTAAGGGGAATATCGAACAATTATGCCCCAACAATCACTTTAGGGCATTATACGACACTTTTAAACCGTATAAATATCTTTCAACTTTCATTTAACGTAAAGAAGTGCATTTCTGTTTGCTTTCTCCTAGAGGAACAAAACAGGCATTTAGTGATTCAATCTGACACTTGCTTCGCTCTCATAAGTCGTCTTCCCATGAGTGCAAAATACAAATTTTGTTCACTTTTAATTATTGGTAATCCACGATCAATTGCAAGGAAGTGTGTAAGCTGGAATTAATATTTACTGATATATCTGTAATTAAAGAAACACGAAAACAATTATTTTAACAAAAAAGCCATATTTGTAGGCTAGTGCTCTATTATGTGGTTGAGTATTGTAATAAGTGAGTAATTATATATTTTGTAGAGATATAGGCCTATTCATTGCTATGTAGTTAGCGCAATATCGCACTGAAAGCTGAACAGCAGACCTAACAGATGCAGCTAACCTTCCTCATCGAGTACTGGAAACAAAGTTGGTGGAATATTTGTATTCGTGACGGCGTAATACGTCATACTTGTCAGCCACCATCTTGATCAATACAAATTCTGTGTTCCTAATGACCACCTAGAAATCGCAAATCATTAACAAGTGGAGGAACGTTAAGATTGCTAAACACAGCAGATGTACTTGCGGTCACTAGCAAATTCAACGTTCTTCATAGCCAATTTTGCAGACCGAGGAAATGAGGCGCACCATGCGAGGTCGCCCGAGTAAGCCCTTTTTAGTGAGCGCACAAATAATCACATGGGCGTTAACCTTCCATTGACATTGATTGAGTGGTGCATAGTATGCTGTGATTGGCGCTGCGCTGTGCACTCATGTCAGTTTCGTGCTTTATTGCACGTGAATTATGTTCAAATCAATAAAGAAATGATTCTATCAGACACAAGAGCCGCGCTGCCAGGTTCTTGCACTTCCTAAAATTTAATCCCTCGAATGTTTTCTAACGCCATGTTATTCTTCATCGTAAATCACTGCTCTGTTCTGGCTTCGCACGAGCAGCAGTTCTCCATCCTCACCTATTTGAAACAAACACACACACAAACTAAGTGTCGAAGACCTATAGCTTTGCTATCGCGCTTCATCGCTTAAGAAACACACATTTACAGGCACCCGCAGGCCATGATATGTACAGTCAGAGGGGATGAGGTTGTCATGACAACCCAAGCATAACTGACTCGTTACGGTTGGCCATTTATGTCGTGTCAGGTAATGTTCTAAACATAACGCCGGAATTTCTTTTCTCCCCTCCCCACATGTTTGAAATGACATGTGTTGGCACGTGTGCACCGGTGCCTTTATTGTTACCACTTCCTATTTTTGTTATAATTATCATCATTGTATGATGTGTGAGGTTGTAGTAATTTTATGAATTATAATGAAACCAACGAACGATTTAGTGTGTTCTTTACTTCAAAAATATTTCTCTCTATGGAAAGACGATCACAAACGTGGTAATCGTTGGAGGACCAATACCCAACATCGATGCTTTGTTTGGAGAATGTTTGTGGTAATCAAATGCAAGTTGTAAAATTTCACTAAAAATTTAAACCTCTTCGTGGCTGTGTAATTAAAAGAGGGCGCACGGAACTACAGCATAATGGCGTGAAAAATACTAGAAAAGCATTTCCCAAACACGACTCATTTTTACAGCATATGAAGAATTGTCAGGTTCAAAGAACTGAAAAAAAAAAAAAAAACTCAAATAAATTTGCAGACGCACCTAAGAAACCTTACACTACACATTCATATATAAATATTAAGGTGAGTTTTATTTTAATTGATAAAGTAAAGTAGTTTGGAACAGAAAATAATAGTGACAGGTTTCTCCCACCACATTCCTGCTCGCCCTCCGCGATGCAATATCACTTCCACTCAAGGATACGATTCCTTGTTTCACGGTGTTTGTCACTTAAAAATACGTTAAAACAAATCATCTAGTGTTAATAATGCATTGCTATTGTTATAATAATAATAATAATAATAATAATAATAATAATAATAATAATAATAATAATAATAATAATAGTAATAGTATTATTATTATTATTGTTATTGGATAAACTGTGATTCCACTTTCTTATTCTTCCTTCCCAGGTTTTTTATTCTTAGACGCACTTCAGAACTACTTGCGGTTCTGAGTAACAATACTCGTTCAGCGACTACAAACATTTTTCTGTCCATCGGCGAAATGGTTTTTCTATGTTTCATTTACAGTTTAATAACTTCCTAGTAACGAGATAACTGCATTTTGACTTGCATTTTTTTATATTTGTTACAATGCTTTTTTCCTCTAACTTTCTCAATTCCAATTCTATCTCGTAAAGTCACTCCAATTATCGAGCATGTACTTCACAACTGCCGCAGATATTTCTGTTCATATTTCAATGTGTGTTTAGATTATAATTTGTGTTTAGTATGCATAGTCTTTTGTGGATGTTTAGTTTGCATAATTTATGTGTTTAGTCCGTATAGTTTTTCGTGTTTAATTGATATAGTTTGTTTATGTGTTTAGTTTGTAAGTATAGTGTAAGCTCTCTTGACAGGCTCCCCAAGTGTAGTAGACCTTCAGCTCCCCCTACACTCCTGTAGGAAGCCGTTGCCCTTATGGGATTTCAGGCTTTTCGTATGGACTGACTTTCCCCAAAGACCACAAGTGGTTACAAACAAGCATCAATGGCCCTCTCTGCATAGTGTACAAAGAAAGCTCAAGTTTCAGAAATGGAAACAATTGCAAGACTTGAAACTTGTCTTACCGACAGACTGTCATTTGTTTTACGATTATTTGCCTCATTTTTAAACATAATAAGTAAAAAATACAATTTGATTATGATATTAAGGTGAACTTTTGCATCGGCTTATAACTTGTTTTCATGCTTTAATTGTGTCTCAGTAATGTGTATGTTCAATTTTGATGTGTATTTGTAAATAATCTACGGTTATTAAAAACTTAAGCCAACATTTAAATGTATAATTACTTCAAAACATACACAATATTTTGTTAATTCTATGAAATGATCACTAAACCAAATGTATTTTTTTTTATTGAAATGTATTGAGAACAACTCAGAAAAACCTCTTATTTATTAGGATATTTTTGTTCCATTGATAAATATTTAAACAAATTTTAAAAACAGTTTTTATCTTCTCTTGAAAAGTTTGATGATTGTGGAATGCAAGGTATTGCAAGTACACCATCGATGTACTACATGGTTGTTCATTGTAACGCTAACGTCTTCAACGTCGCCGAGAGACATGAAAACTTGTGAGGTATGTATTCTACTTCATTTTCCACTGTCACTAGCTTGTGCTATTAACAATAGAATATAACGCAACACATTGACGTCGTTGTTCACATTAACATTATGTCTGTCTACTATGTTCAAGGAACTCTATAGTCAAGTTATGCATACATTGGTTGCTAAAGTGACCCGGATCCTAAGCATGCTCATCATCATTGGACAGAGATGTCAAGACAGGGATGAAGGATAGAATCGGTTGCGAGACACATTTCTGCCGCTCTATAATAGTACCACAATCTAGTATATACAGTCGCGAAGCTCAATACGTAGTAAATATGCAAACATTAGATAGTTGCTCACCACTAGGATAGCTAATATCGCCTCATTACAGGCAATGCAAAATAGTACCGTCACAGTATATTGTTTCTAGCACCCTCAAAACTCAAGCTTCGTGACTGTATGTAGTAGACTGTGGTAGTACCACTAAATCCATTGTTTACTGCTTGAGAACATTCTGCAAGTATGGTTGGCTGATTCACAGCTGCATGGTGTCGGTCTACTACAAACAAGGAGCAAGAATTTCTGCTCCAAAAAAAAATAGCACAAGAAGTAAGGGCTACTTCACTAATACCAGACTGTTAGGAGTCGTGGCATAAAAACATATTATTTTAGTGTAAAATGAAGATGTGGAAAACACCTATCTGAAAGGAGTGACGAAGACCTGGAGTTAGTTGAAGTACAATTCCCTTTAACGGAAATAATTTTACCACAATGCACACTTGATTTCTTAAAGGAAATATTGGAAGTATCAAATAAATAAAACAAGCTTAGAACTGTAAACATGGGAGAAATTTAAGAGGACAGGAAGAAGAAGAAGAATAAAGAGAAAATGGGTCGTGAAAGTTGAAAGACAGCAGACAAATTAAATAAAAGTTGAATGTTCTAGAAGAATGACAAAGAAATTGAAGAAATAAAGAAACAAGAGGTATGAAATAAATGAATAACAGAATAACTTGAGAATTAAGGAAAAAAATGAATGAGGAGGGAAGAATAGGATCTCTTACTCAAAAATTAGTTCTGGTTCATTTAAAAGAAAAGCGAGGACATTGAAATATGGGGAGAGAAATGGTAATCGCTCATCAGTGTGTACACACAACGCTACCATGAAATTTCTCTAAGAATTACGCTTTCGATTTCTTATTCTGATGAAAGTAACCGGTTCGTGCTGCAAATCTCGATAAGTCGCGTGCACGTGAGGTGTGGTTCAGTGCACGCACGGCAGCTTATTACAATTGTCACTTCGTAAGGGGGTCTTGTGCCTTAAGTACAACATGCCAAATACTTACAGTATATTCCAGTATTTGTTCCCTCATAAGCCACAAAGATTATGGAGTGGCGGTTAAACGTTAGGAAGGAAAATAGTACAATGTAGGGAAATTCCACAGTGAAAAGACATTAAATTAATATCCGTTGTTACGTAACTATATGGTCAAGGTCGTGTGAAGGTTTACGCCAATGGAGATCTAGACGTACAGTTGTCAAAAGAAAAAGTGGCCGCTCTCCTGAAACAAAGTTCCCTTCGGGTATCTTCGCTACAATTCGGAGACAGGCGATGTTACATGTTGTTGGACCACGCTGAATGATATCTACAGTTATAATTGAAGTATTCTGCGTGTTATTCGATTGCGTAATGGTAGCGTTCAGGCCTCTTATTTGTGAGGCCCTGCGTTCGACTACAACCACGTGCTTTTTATGTTCTTTTTTGTTCTGTTTTTGAGAGAGACAAACTATACACAATGGCTCCTTTCTCTTTTACGATTATTATAGTAATTAACATCAGGTTCATTAATATATTATGCCATGACTTTATCATTATGATATTGTGGCTGCAAATGGAAAGAAAAAAGATTTTATTCTCAATAAAAATATCTTTCGTGACAAAAACAAAACAAATTTACTGGCGTCGGCCTTAAAACATTCAAACAATTAAGCGTTCAAAAAACAAAACAAAAAGCCACAATTCAATATTTAGTCTATCTTCCTCTTATCTCGATCATCTTGCAGTCGAGTGGGCATGGAATCGACTAGTCTTTGCAAATAGCGACAGTTCTTAGACACGATATTCCAGGCATTCTGAACATACATACATAAGTGTTCTGTCCATGGGCAGGTCTTTCATTGCAAACCCAGCAATCTCCAATCTTTCCTATTTTCTGCCTTCCTCTTAGTCTCCGCATATGATCCACATATCCTAATGTCGTCTATTATTCTTTTCAACCAGAGACCCAACCAATTCCTTTTTCTCTTTCTAATCAGTTTCAGCATCATTCTTTCTTCACTCACTTTTTCAAACACAATTTTATTTCTTATTCTGTCTGTCCACTTCACACGCACCGTTCTTCTCCACATCCACATTTCAAATGCTTCAATTTGTTTCTCTTCATTTCGTCGTAATGTCCATGTTCCTTCCCCATAAAATGCCACACTCCACACAAAGCACTTCACTAGTCTCTTCCTTAGTTCTTTTTCCAGAGGTCCGCAGAAGATCCTTCTTCTTCTATTAAAAGCTTCCTTTGTTCATGTTTGCAGTTTTTCTTGGGAAGGATAGGCCTAAATGCGGTAACATCCCGTTGCTTACCACACACCACTATCTCTTTCGCAACTTATTAAATTCCAGGGGCCCAAGCGTGGAGATGAGGAGAGTGGATTTGACTAATTGGGCCCTCCAGACTTCACCGAAAGTCACGGCAAGGGTTAAATATTAATTCTATCAAGATGCTTGACCCGATCAGAGACCGGGAAATCTCAATTAGCCTTTGCCCCCCGCATCCTGGACTAGCTTCTACGAAACATCAGAAAATCTTAGAGTGTGATTGGACCAATTTTTCCAAAAATTTTTCCACACTTTTGCCCTCTTAGCTCAGCGGACGAACGTCGGAATTTAGATGACAACGTCTCAGGCTCAATTCCTCGTTACTCCTTTTCAGTTTATTGTGGTTCTAGATAGTATAATGTAATAATACAAAAAAAACTAATACCAGTATTATGCAACTGGATTTTTCCAAAACTAATATTACGATTACAATATAAATAACTTGAATATTATTTATACAGTATCACTACAGAACGATAACAGAATATAAATTATAAATATCGGTTTGTTTAATTAATATAAGATATTACATAACACGTATTTAATTATCTAAATAAAATAACCTATTTTACAAAGAAAGATGTTTATTTGTGTTATAATAATTACTTACATAAAATACAGATTATTTATATTGCGAAAGAACAATAACAATATAAATATCTTGAATATTATTTTATAATGCTAATGAAGGAAAGAAAATATAAATGATAAATTGAATATTATTTATATCGCTAAAGAACGATAACAGAATATAAAAAACGTGAATATTATTCATATCGGAATATCACAGATTTATTACAGATGTATTTATAAAATTGTAGAAGAATAGTAATTAGTAACAGTGTCCTATTTATTCTTCTTGGAGCCAAATTTGTAACTTTTAAAAGTGTGGTTACTATGTTGAAGTGTATGTGTTGTAACGAATGCTTGATTTGTTATGTATGTGAGTCAGTTATGGGATGCTTGATGTCGTCGCAATGTCGTAATTATAGTTTGATTGTGTTTATGTGACTATTGTGTATTAATTTATGATGTATGGTACGGAAAGCTGCATATTTGTGTTATAGAAGGGTTACGTATGTGTGTTGTTAATGTTTTTGTATGTTTCAAATTGATACCTGATATTTGTTTTGCAATCGCAATGCCTAATTTACGGATTGTTTATGTTTTGTTTATATCGCGTAAGCTAATTTCATTTTCTTTTCCATTTCTCTTTATGCTTATCTTTTTTGTGTATGGAACTGTAGCCCTAACATACATATGTAAAATAGGGCTAACTCCCATTGGAGATACAATAATAATAATAATTATTATTATTCATATCGTTATAAAACGATAACAGAATACAAATGATGACTTGAATCTTATTCATATCTCTAAAGAACGGTAACAAAATATAAACAACATGATATCCATAAAGAACGATAACTGAATATAAATGATAATTTGAATAGCATTTACATAGCTAAAGAACGATTAAAAAATAAAATGAAAACTTGAAGAAGGCCCGAACTCACAACCCTTGAATCATTAAACAAGCACTCTACCGCTGGTCTACGAGGCACAGATCTGGAACATTTTCATAGTTCCGGAACTGCTTGTACAAGCACATGCATCGTGTAACATCGCCGCGACCCGAAGTGGACTTTGAAAATATTCGCTGTTCACGAGTGCGGCCACTTTTTTTTTGACAGCTGTACATTATAGTGATCAGTAACTACCGAATTGCTGGATTAATTTCTTTGACCTTTCTGGTAGGAACTCAAAAACTTCAAGAATTTTTTTTTCATTTTTCATTTTCATTTTCATTTGCATTCCATAGATCTTACATCAGCATTTAAGCTTTTAAGATGTGGAACAAGCCAAAAGTGATACAATTTCTTAGCGAGATGAGGTGAGGTCGAGGATTCGCCATAGGTAATCTGACATTTGCCTTACGTTGGGGAAAACCTTGGTAAAAACCCAACCAGGTAATCAACCAAACGGGAATCTAATCCAAGCCCGAGCGCATCTCCATATCAACAGACCAGTGAGTCTGCCGACCGAGCTACGTTAGTGGCTCTACAACAATGTACAATACATAATAAGTAGTTGAATTATACAGAATAATATACAATACATAGCAAGCACTGGAACTACACGAAACACTATGCACAGCAGACTAAACTTATTCAGTCTCCAACACACAGAACCAAACAAAAAGAAGTCTTAATTTCTAAATTGTAGTATGGAAGAGAAGCACACGACTATGAGAATCATATTCAGTGTCTTTTTATGGTACGGTAAACCAGAAATTCTTTTGAATTCATTGTAACTTACTTAAAAGAATGTTAGTGAATTGCTTTCTTTGCGAGATTGTTATACATTTTTTGCATAATTTCTTAACTCAATTTATAGAACAATTTAATCCGGTTATTTCAAATTAATTGCCAAAACGAAACTTCGAATAATTTTGAAAATGCTCTTTAAGGCTTTTCCATATTTACGGTAGAATTTACCTTAATATTTTGTAATTTTCTGACTTACAGACACATGTTGGGTCATGTGACTTAAGAGCCAAGAACGAGCTGCAAATTTGGGGAAAATACAAAGGCGTTGTGAATATTAGAGGCGAATTCGATAGATTTTTTAAAAATCATAATTAAAATTCCTGATTCTTGAAACTTGTATTTTGCTAGTTCGCCCCTAATATCCGCAACGCCTTATATAACATACTCCAATTCTATTTCAAGTTCATAATTTCCTTGAGATTTCATGTAACATGTTACATTAGGAAGGGAAAATATGTGCGCATTTGGTAACTAATATCTCAATAAAATAAGTAACATGTGACTGACGGTTGTCGAAGGGGGAATGTTCCATCCGTTGTGACAGCAACCCATTAGGTTCACGAAACTGCACCCTGTTAACCTATGTTTCTTGTTTTGAGTGTTTTCACTATACAAATTACTTAAACGAGTTTAGTATGCTATTATTAGGACATGTTTTTGTATTGGAATATTAGATAAATATATTTATCCCGATAGCATCGACCAAATTTAGGCTACGTGCTTTCTTCGAGGGAGAAGTTCAGATGGTGACATTGTAATACACATTCAAACACAGGAATTCGTGGGTTAATATCTTTGTGATTTGGAGTCGTTCGTAACAAAGAGTACCTAACTAGCGTTTACTCACCGGTTTACCCTGACTTCTTAATTATTTATGTCTAGGAACTAGGATTTACCACAATCATGATAACTTTAATTCTTCGCGAATGAACGCTATATACCTATTTAGTGTGGATAAAACCTTATTTGTAAAATGACAACGAAAAGTACAAATACATACCTAGGCCTAAATACATACAGTAATAATAGGCCTATATTTCTCTTACAAGATAGCTTTTCCATTGATTCGCACATCACTACTTTGTTCTATAAAACAGTTCCTTCTAATGAAATATAGACTCAGAATTTTGCACATTTTGTCGAAACATGTAAGTATTGTATATTAAGATACTGTACACTTACCATATGGTAAGCTGGGTCTAGAAATAGTCCCCTCCAGCATTAAGGTAATGGTCCCAAAGGTGTAGGAGCATTCGATACTAACTGGGAAGAAGCTTTCCGGTTGCTACTGGAAGTACTGTTCCACAGCATCTTTCATTTCCGCATTGGATTTGAACCAACTTTCCTTCAAACACTTCAACAGCCCAAACATAAGGAAGTCACAGAATGTTTAATCGGGACTGTAAGTAGGTGTTTCAGAGTCTCCCAACTGAATTGTCGCAGGTTTGCAATCGTAGCTTTCGCAATATGCGGCCTAGAAAAAAGAACTGCCTAAGACAACTTTTCTTAACGTTTGGTCTTGATGGTTGTTTGAAAAGCATGAAGCGACTCCCAGCTGGGTAGCATGGATGACGACACCTGGTTCTAGCCAGTCCTGCAGCAGGAGATTCTGCTCGTCGATAAACACTGTCAGCAAGTGCTTTCCATTGTGGCGACGGAATGAGCTTTTATCCCCATTACATACTCAATCACTTTGTTGCTGTATCAAACCACAGACACTGTCTCATCACTGGCAACAATTATTTTGGGCAGGAACTAATATTTCTCGGTGTGTAACCGAATGCAATGCGCCGCCAGATGTTCACTGAATCTGTGACTTCCTTGTATAGGAAATGAATCACAGCACGCTGTGCACTTTTGGATGTATCCACGCGCAACCTTATTTCGCTTTCCATGCTTCTGTGCTTACAACACGAAGGAGTCCGCGCCTTGTCTGATTCTGATTAGGCTGGCAATTAAAATAGTTACTTTATATCTTTCGTACATATTAGCAGGCTTCTGACAGGCCTGTTCATGACATCCGATCTGGATTGCATTCATATTTACTTACTTTAGTCGTCATTTTTCCGATTTTCTCGTAAGAACATGACCTCGACAGAGCGGTGACAGTTATATAAAGTTAAATGTGACAGTCACATGGCGGGTAAAGTAGTGTCACAATTCTGCCCGATCACAGCAGCTAGCGGATGGATAACGTTTGCAGCTTTGTTTACAGTACAACATATTCTTAGCGTACATATGCGTTCACTCAGCTACTCATCATCTAATGGGTCGAACCAAAGGAAATTTTTTAATTTAGGAAGAATAACACTTTGGACCAATCTTCTGATTAGTTCGATTTTCTTGACATATTTTCATAGCTAATGAACGAAATGGTTGGTTGTTACAAAATATATTCTTATTAATATTACTTTATATTATTATCATCGTTATTTTAATTTTATTATTATGATTATTTTACCAAGTTGTATTTAATTTTCAACAGAACGTCTCGCATTCATTACCGCATGAAATTTAAGAAATTACTTTAGATATTCCTATCTTGTCTACCCTCTCAATTTTTTTTGTAACTGCTAGGATTTGCCTTCTAGACACTGCCGACAGAAATCCAAGCTTGTACACTACAAGAGTATAGGCCTATACGGTGTCAACACACCTGAATACACTCTGTGGATGCAGCACATGAACCAAGCCACTGTGTCAGTTGCAATACACCGTAAGGACACCCCCACTAAACTTTGAAGTTATTTGGTTTGACGTCCTACAGATCGAATCTCTCTCTGCGTGTCTTGAGACACGAAGCCCCCTCCTACCGATGCGGAGATCTCATGGCCGATAACAGCGCGTGTGATCATGCAAACCCGAGCGAGCGGAAAATTCTACAAGTATACCGACATTCGCCGCAATCATATTCCATCAACTCCTCAAGACATCGTATGTTTAAAGGTCGAAAAGCGTCCATCGCACAACATATCATACAGTGAAACTAAGTTGCAGATCTGAGATCTTTCAAAATGGATGTATTCCTTAATTCAACTGTTGAGTGTTGCCTACTCTGTTGAATTCACCAAACCTGGCTACAGAAACTGCATCCACGATTGTTAGTGCCAAATTATTCTTCACAACAACACAACACAATACGGCAGTCTGAAACCTAGTTGTGCGACAGCTGTCACTCCGTCCAAAGACGGACGCCATTAAACACATATTAACAAGGATTCAGTCCGACCGCTCTGTTTATAGTTCTAATGGAAATCTTGCCACTTTCCATGTTGGATGTATTCTAAGGAAAATAAATTCTCATAGCTTCGACTCTGTCAACTCTTCAAGACCACTCCTTAATACGCATAATGCTGTTTAACAGCAGAACACATCTCAAATTTAAAGACGTATTTTTACTGTACAACAGTATAACCAATAACACTGGCATTTCACTAAATGTTGAGAAGTTTTAAAAAAAGATGTTACTATTTAAACTGTTGTTGATTTTAAATATGTAAATATTTCCAGAATTTAATTTGTTTTAAATATATATAAAAAGGCACTTTAGGCACTCAACTAAATTTGACGGTCTTCCATGAAAAGTGGACATATTTTATATTTTATAATTAATGATTAAGGAACAAAATAGACAATTATCCTAAAATCCCAGGTCTAGTAATAAGATAATATGATTTCTCTTGTCATTATCGCTTATGTACGAGTCATGAATATTATTGCTAATTGAATATATGTCAGATAACGCTGCATTTGTATGCAGGCCTATATGCAATTTATGTGTTCCTTAGGGACCGAGGGTGAACTGCTATCGATAGCAACATTGGTTTAGAAACACCAGGCGGGAACTGATCAATGTACAGTCACAGGCATGTTAATACGAGCCTCGTGAAAAAAGCGGAAAACATTCCCTCAATGTATTTTGAGTCGTGTTTTTGGTCAAATGTGAAGTCGCTCACACGTAGCTTAATCAATAATTTTGTGCAATGCAGCTATTCTGAACGCCAAGAGGCGTAACTACTTCTAAGTAATCCCCTCCTCTCACGATGATTTCTACCGCCATTTGCAATTGTTATCTGGTTTCATCTTTTTTTGCAGCTATGATAATTTTTGTGCTGGAAAAAACCTCTGCCAAACATGTACACTGTGATCGAGAGTCTATGGTAGGCAGATTTCATAATCTTATTATCGCGAATTAGCAACTAGACGTCTAAGTCCCTTGCGGGCCATTTGACAAAACTAGCTTAATTCTTTTTTTTTCAAATAGCCCTTTAAACACTGTAGAGTTATTTCGATCCGGCAGTATGGAAATGTTGTACAATAAAATTGTTTTGCGCGCGCGCACACGCACACACACACACACACACACACACACTGAACTCTAACGCAATCTAAACTCGCATGAAATTGTATTCTTGGTTAGGGAGGAGAAGAAAGCATTGCTGTACGATTATATTGAAAATACTCGATAAATAGGCCTAAATTAAAAATACAAATTCACAACGACTTATTTGAAGGTGCGTCAAAAGTTTGAAGGATTTCATCATGTCATTTCACAATATCTTAAAAGCATAGAATAAAAATAGTTTTGGGTTTGAGTGATCTCCAGTCCAAAAATATCCATTTTTTTTTTAGTAATTCCTGTATCATATATTTTTTCAAACCTTGGAAATAATCCATCCCTTTGTGAGAATTCGCAGATTACTTATCTGTACTTGCCTCATTATGAAAAGGTGATAATTCCGCTATTTAATCAGCCACTCTTAAGAGTCCATATATTTTAGAATACTTACCACTCGAAAACTAAGGTTAAACCATTGCTAATCAAAAATGTTATGGTTTATTTAACGACGCTCGCAACTGCAGAGGTTATATCAGTGTCGCCGGATGTGCCGGAATTTTGTCCCGCAGGAGTTCTTTTACATGCCAGTAAATCTACTGACATGAGCCTGTCGCATTTAAGCACACTTAAATGCCATTGACCTGGCCCAGGATCGAACCTGCAACCTTGGGCATAGAAGGCCAGCGCTGTACCAACTCGCCAACCAGGTCGACCTGCTAATCAAAGACGACTGTAAAATTGCTTGCATCACATTGAATGACATAAAAGCCAGCAACATCAATTCAAACGAAGCATAGTGGAAATGCAAATTATCTTCTTAGTTACTAAATACACAGACCACCTGACAAATTTATGCACACCACTCTTCGAGAAACACTCACCTGTGCTTCTTTACGAATACACACGTTACAGTTTAATTTAAAATGGATGCAAATTCTCCTGTTTTATAATTATTCAAAACAGTAACGGGAATTCTGAAAAATGTCTGACACCTATAAAATAAAAACAGAACTAAGCAAACCAATCAAGCTACGTAAGTTAAACGAACAAGAGCAAACAAAAACTGACCCCAGCGGGCACAGACAACCCAGAGCAGTCAACACATGAACTTGAGCAGATGTAAAATGAGTTAGAGCAGGCGAAAGACGGACGAGAGCGGGACTAACACAAGAGCAAATAGAGACATACCAGAGGTAACAGAGGCAAACCCGAGCAAACAGAGAAAAACCCGAGAGGAAACGGAGACGAACCTCAGAGAGCAAACGGAGACGAACCCGAGAGCAAACGGAGACGAACCCGGGAGCAAACGGAGACAAACCCGAGAGCAAACGGAGACAAACCAAAGAACAAATGGTGACAAACCCAACAGTATACATAGACAAACTCGAGAGTAAACGGAGACAAATCAGAGAGTGAACGGGACAAACCCGAGTGCAAACGGGTCAAACCTGAACGGAGAAAAACCCAAGCAAAAGAAGACAAACCCGAGAAAACAGAAACAAATCCGAGGAAACAGAGAAAAATCCGAGGTGACAGAAACAAACCCGAGCAAACAGAGGCAAACCCAAGTAAATAGAGACAAACTCGAGCAAACAAAGAAAAACCCGAGCAAAGAAAGGCAAACCCAGAAAACAAACGCACACTCGAGCAAAGCAAGACACACTCCAACAAACCAAGTCAAACCTGAGTGTATGAATGCACACCGGAAAGTATCAAGTAACACCCGAGCAAAGGCACACACCAGGAGACCAAGGCAAACTCGAGAGAACCAAGGGACAGCCGAGGGGATAAAGGCAGAGCCCTGAGAAACAAAGCACACCCGAGAGAGTCAAGGCACAACCGATGAGACCAAGACAGACTCGAGCAGACCAGTAGTTAGTTCTGGTTGAGTGGACGAAGAGCTGAAGGCCTTATCTCTACTAGATAAATAAGTAAATAAGTAAGTAAATAAGTAAATAAATAAGTAAATAAATAGTTAAATATTTAAATAAATAAATAAATAAATAAACACCCGAGCACACCAAGACGTACCCGAGCATACCAAGATAAACAAACGAATAGAGATGTGAGCTCCCATATTTAATCAGCTTGCGCCCTCGGGGATGGAACTCAGCAGACTACATGTTCCGAAGTTAAATTGGTATCCGTATCCACTCCTTTATCTGCTGTTCTGCTGCGTGTGTGTATAAGCACATGGACTTGCCTTTTTTGCATCCCATCTGCATACTGTCTCAAGTTTAGACGATAATTCTGTATACCATCAACTCTCTTATTAGTTTGTAGTGTACAGTGTATTCACTTGGAAGTTATTCTGCTTCTGTTATTTGCAGGCGACCAGCAAAGGCAGCTTCATGTTCATCGACATCGCCCGCTTCTACCTTACAACATGTGAACAGTTGTTCTGACTTCCTTTCATACGGTGAAAACTTTAAATCATCTTGACACTCAGTATTAAATTATTGAAAAACCTGTAGGCCAACCATTCAAGCGCATTCTATGCACAAGAATATGTTCAGCTAATGCAACACAACTTTAATGAGGGACAATCTATTCCTAACGAAGTTTAAAAAAAATTATGAAAGCTTTTTAGAACGGAATTCGGAAGAGGAATATAGCAAAATGAAACACTATGGGAGGAATGTCCAAGATTTGTTTCTTTTAGGTAGTAAGTTGGATTGTTCTCTGCAGCTACAAGGCGCTCGTCAATGTCATTTGATGCTGCACCTATATTCCTAAATGTTATTGGGCTTAGAGAAGGAAGGATGGCAGTGAACGTGACGAGACATAACTTAACATAGTGCTCACTTCAAATTCCATTTAAGCAGTGTAATTAGAAATTAGGTCAACCTGTTGTTAGCCACTCTCGTTTTACTTCACAGAAATTCAGCTTCTCTTCAGAAATCTCTGCGTAGTTATTTAGGCAGAACTCGTCTATCGAAACGCTTCTGAGACCTACACTGATAATAGTTCAAGTTTCGGAAGATCATTATTACATATAAGACGAAGAGATAAACGTCCGAAAACAAGAACCAGTTCGGATATGGAAGATAAAATACCACTCAGCCTTCCTTTCGTCCATACACGTCAAGCATAAAATTGTGTATATACTGTTACAAGAGAGAATCGGAAATAAACAGGTAGAGCCATGCATTCACAACAGCTAACTAAAGGGGAACAGAGAGAAACAGAACTTTTGCTGGTACTAAGTAAACTGAGAAGACTTCGAAGATGAAAACAATGCTGTAAAGATAAAATTCTGGTCGGTATCTGAAAGGAATAAGTTTTTGACCAATTCCTTTTTATATAATAATAATAATAATAATAATAATAATAATAATAATAATAATAATGATAATAATAATAATATCAATATTATTATTATTATTATTATTATTATTATTATATATTAATATCCTTCGAAATTTTCAAATATCTCGAAGTAACAGTAACAAATATATAATTTTACAATGCTATCTATATTTGAGTTTCAATTCATTTGTTCAGTTATGCCCTGAATTATTATATACCACGCCATTAGTAATGTTGTGCGGCGAATATACATCACTGACTGCTGTACAGCGCCTCTAGCAACCGTCGGCATTCTCCACATGACTCTGCACCCTGAATGCTTTTCATTTCAATACCTCAAACACTGGTGTTTGCCATATTGAATTTGTCACAAATACTTAATTACAGGTTGTCAAGAAGCTTATTTATCGTTCAGGTTTCATGAAAATTTAATGAATCGGTTCAACGAATATTCCTTCATACAGACTCTGCTGTACAAAATATTCAGCTACTTTGAGGGAAGAATTCAGAGAGAAAGATTTGATAAATCATCAGCCCTCCTGAATAAAGAACAGTTATATTTAAAACAAAGTCGTAAGTTAATTTAAAAAGAACTAAAATCATAATTTGGAATTCAGTTGATGCCAAATTGTCATACTGACAAAATTATGTTTCTTGAATATGTAGATGATAGTGTATAAAATATAAAGAGTCCCTAAGTACTTGTAATACGATGTTTTGTATTTCAAAGAATTTGAATTTCACTAATAGTTGGTTAATAGACTGTGAAAAGGAACCTCTCGCTCCAAATAACAACTCTCCGACGACCCAGTGATTAATAGCGGATTCATTATATTTAGAATAGGGAAAAGTCAGACATAATTCCTGTTTTTATTTTTTGACCACGTCCGCTTATGAGAGGTTTTTCTCAAAGTTGGATGGTTGGAGCCAATACCATGGTCTTTATTTTTATACCCGTCAATGGCTATGATGTCCGCACGCCTGCTGGGTTCTGCGGTTCTTTTTATAGGCTTATCACTAGACTTAGTTGAATTGCCACACGCAGCATGCAATCAGGTTGCCGATGTACGGTAGTATAGAGTAGGTGAGCGACCGTCCGGTCTCGTAGTATAAGCAGTTCATGTTAAGAGTTGTGATCGGTCCAAATAGATAGAGCAGCTACAGCTAATGTATACCTATGTAAGCACTTGTTTTTGCATTACTGTAGTTGGAATAGTCAAAGCTTAACATTTGTTCAGTGCAGACAAGAATTCAATCAAACATACTACAATGAGAGTTTTGCTGTTCCAAATAATTGGCCCCGTAATATCCTTACCCCGCAGCCAGTCTTGACCCGTTGAGGAACGTGGTTGGATGCTGTTAATTATTATGCAGAACATTACGGAAAAATAATGGAGGTAATTGGTGCATTGGATAGCACAGACAGTTCCGCTATTGCAGCTGTAAAATCATTGCCTTCTGAACAGCTATTGGAAGATATTCTGTTCATTGATTCTGATTTTAAAATCGTGTCCAAAAGCATCAGCCTGCTAGAATCTTCTAAATTACAATTCTCAGAAGCCCTTAATATAGTGGATAAAGTATCACAAACCGTTATCCAAAATAACAATTCACTAATTTCAGAAAAATTGGAGTGTAAGTTGAGAAACATTATTGCTAAAAATTCTGCCTATTCATAACCTCGTATTATAAATTATGTATTATCAGGTCACGACAAGACGTCTGAAGTTGGTGTACTAAAAAGTAGTGACTTTCGGTCCTTAAAATATGCACCTATTACATCGTGTGATGTTGAACGTACCTTTTTTCCATTATAAAAACTGTTTAAGTGACCATCGGAGGAGGTTCACTTTGCAGTCGCTCAAAATGTACGTAACTCTTTACTGCAATGCACGCACATATTCAAGGATGATGTGAGTATATTACATTAAATTTTAAGAGTTAATATATCTCACTATAAAATAATTGTGTATTTACATGTTTAGATATTTCCTACTTCAATGATCATTCATTATATTTCTTGAATGCAGGATACAGGTTTTATTGTAACCGCAGTATACTGCTCAGTGTTTACATCAGAGGCATGCTCCATCAGTTGCACGTCCCCTTCTCATACAGTCTATACTGCGTGCGTAGTAAACCTTACGATTCCCGTGGCAATTTCACGAAGTCTACTTATCACTCTTGCTGGAGAAAATTCTTTAAAACAGTAAAAATAGCCAGATATGTTTAAATTGCTCCAAAGTACCCTATATACGAAACAATAACCTGTACTAAATATACATAACCAAAATAGTTGAAAGAGTGGACGTTTCCTTTCCTTGTCGTACAAATACCTTAATTATTGAATCACACCATGCATAGGCTAAAAACAATGAGGAATAAAATGGCAGAAACAACATAAAACAAACACTTGAGACTGGTCATAACCTTCTACCTTGAAGATACGCGTTTTAAAGGTGCAATGATTTTAGTTCCTGGAAATTCTGAGAGTTCATGGCATTGCACTGTTGCTCAAATTTTTTTATTTTTGTTGTAAGCATTTTCTAAAATTCCCCAATTGTATGCGATGATGCTGTCAGTTGGTAATGCAAAAATCCTGCGGCAAGCCAAACCTTTACGAATACTGATTTTCAGTTGGAGAGTCTGCTAACAGTAAAGTTTGATGCCTATCATTCAGTTGTGATGTGGGCCATATCTGCTGCAGTAGGTTTCTTGCTCCGTCCCAATTCCTTTTTGCAGTTCCACAATTAGTTATTCGGTGTTTCGACGTGTCTAGGAAACCACATGGTGTCGGTGTTTTCTTTCCTCCGCCTGTGTAATTTGATTGATATAACAATAAACTGTTGTCTGCCCTGCAATAGGAATATTGGTCAGATGTATATTGTGCCAAATTATGTGCCAGCGTCGATTAGGAAATTGTTCTATAATACTTGGGGACAGTAGGGCTGAAATGCAATGAACCACTTCATGAACATTCCAACCAAAGTACCTCGACATTTCTGCAATAGGCTTACTTGTCCTCACTCTATGATGTTTATTATTCCGTAGCAGTTCCCTTTTCCTGCAGAAACCCAATACATCATGGCCAGTAGTTTCTATCTCGTTGCAGCCAGAATGCTTACGGATTTTTATGGAATTAGATTGCAAGATAGCTTCACCGCATTGACATATTCAGATGATGAAAGAGATTGTTGCTGAACATCCACGAATTAGCTTTGGGACACTTAGGGTTGTAATACAATAATAGAGAAACATATTCAATCAACACTCTGCTGGAAAATTCTCGATACACGATTTTTTTTTTTGCGAAAGATGCACTATTCTCGATTTAATAGTGTACGTATATTCCGCATAAATTTATTATACCACGGCCGAAGGAAGAACAGGAAATTGGAATTACTGTAACAAGAAGAATACAAATAAATGGTCAATACCAGCTTTCCGGGGGCCGGACGGGTCCTTGCACTTATACTTGCGCCCTATATATGCCATGATTGTCCAAGTTCGACATGTTGCCTCTGTGGCATTCTTGAATCTCATGCTGACATGTGGGCCTTCCTACCTCAGCTCTGTCTAAGCTCCGTAAGAGAGGAAACTCTTCTATATGCCAATTGTTCCTAAACCTCCTGCTACCAAGGGGATAATAGGATTACCCCACTGATGATTTGTGAGTATTGTCTCCATTTTTGTCCATATCTATTTTTTAAATTCCTTGTATTTGTCTGTTATATGTCTACTGAAATTTCGAAATAAGAATAATATAAATAATTCATATATTTTAAGAAATAATTCGCTTCATTCATGTGGGGTGATCTTGTTATAGGTATCCTACAAGCAAAACTCAGCTCGAATTCCTCGCGGCGCGTATGCTATATCTCTCTTACCCCCCTGCAGTAGGCGTGAAAGCATGCTGGGAACGGAAGCATACGTCATCTGCGCGAGACAGTCACGCCCGCTGGTTTCTGCGCACTGAGTTTCCCTTGTTGGATGCCTATACATCTGTTGGTAATCTGTCATGAAAATTCCAGGATATTAAATTCAATCTGTAGTTTAATTTTTTTCATTCATAAGTTTGTCTGGTTCCAAATTATTTTCTTTCGTGTTATATCATTATTCAAATTGTTATTTATATTATAATGAACTTTTGTTTCCAATTTTTTATTCGTGCGTTTTATGGTTATTCTAAAAGCGATTTTGTTAGCAATAATTATTAGTGGACCCTTTTTTCGAGATGACCATTGTAGTATAGGTGTTTTTCGAATATTTGAATTTAAAGAAAGAACTTAATTTTGTTTTATTGGATTTATATCTTTATTTATTTATTTTTAGAAGTTTTTGTCGATTTTTATAATTTTATTTTATTATAAACAAATCTGTTGAAGATGTCCATGGTCGTATAGATTGCATTCCAATATTTAAATTTCAACAAATTACTGAAACGATTTCCAAATTATGCTACAGTACTGTGACATTCATAGCTTAGAGCTGTGTTGTCCACGATGTCAGAACTACTGTATATAGCTTTCAGGAGTTTGTCTTGAAATGGAAGTGAGACAAGTTTAAATGTACTGTATACCGTTGACATAGTGTGACCAGTAATATATCTAAAGTTCTTTAATTTAAGTATATGTTTTCAACAATATGGAACGAGACTTTTGAACCACACCACGATTTCTTTATATGATTACATTTTGTGGAGGTCTACAGTCAATAATTCATAAATTGTTAAATATTCTAAATTTTTAACAAAGATTGGTTTGACTTCGATGGGGATAATTGTATTACCCCACTTAATATTAGTAAGTTGTAATAAACCTTGGTAGCATGAGGGTTCAAATGTTATCTTTTACTCCATTTCGTAAGTAGCAATGGCTTCAAAGTACCATTTTAATTATTATATACAGTGTATGCAATATTGTTGACGAAGAGAGACTCAATAGACTTGTCTGTCATTTCACATATTTCACGTAACAAAAATTCAGCCCATTATTTGATTCTGTGTTTTGCTTTTACACATGATTTCATTGTTTCATCTTTAACATTTGTCATATGAATTATTACTGAACCAAGCTCGGAATAGGATGGACTGGCGGCGCTACTAGAGCGAGCGAGAGGGCTGACGGCCGGAATGCAAGTGTACACTCTGCACAACATTAAAACTGGAGCACATCATTCAGTAGAGGTGAGAATTATGTAGGCCTCCCTACTTGAATACTTGTGCGATGTCTACAATCGTTAATCAACCGCTACTGTTGAAGAGTCCTGTGTTTCGTCGGCTTAGAGCAGGTATGTCAAAACCCCGCACATTGTGCACTGGTCTCTGTGCAATGTGCAGTTCCTATTCCCCTACCTGGAGGGAGTGAATCGGCTTGGAGGGGAACGCGACAGGGCTGTACATTACCTCCAGTAGCAGAACAACTTTGGTTTCAGTAACACAGATCAGTACGGGTGTGCTCATTGAACTGTGATTGTGAATGCGTTATGAAAATGAAGTGAGGAGTCCACAGATATAACGAAGAAGAGAAATCACCAATCATATAACGTAACCGTTATGATGTTTTCCTCAGCCAACAGTAATTATTTTAAAATGAAAGGCTTTCATCATATCATATGGACCTAATAGTGATGTGAGAATTTAAATCAGATTAGTAAAGTTCTCAAAATATGATATTCGCCTGCTGTTATTTCTTAATTAGTACTCTCACGGCAAGACAAACATGACAATGATGTTGTTTTGGAGTCTGTACTAACACAGCCATGAAAGGTTAGACGACTTACAACTTTTATTTGATAAGCTGATAAGAGATGAGAATTTTGAGTGAAGAATACATGTGAGGGTCTTGAGGTTGTAAGGGAAGGAAGAAAGCAACTATTTGTAAAGCGAAAGAATTTTCTCGAAAAATAATACATAATGGCGAATTTTCCATCTCACGTTACTATATTATCTTAATATACTTACGTTAATAAATCTTTAAACCTGACATAAAGAAAATGTCCTCGCTTCACAGCTTGTGAAGTACTCTTTTAATTCAAATCAGTAACGCTCCCAACTTGCTGATACTTGCTCAACGTTTTCCAAATAAACTATATATAGAAATTTAAATTCAAGCTTAATTTATCCAATTTATTATTAATAATGTGAATTTATATTAATATACAGCAAGAAAATGCTTCCAATGTAAAAGTCTCACAATGTCCTATTGCATGTAATTGGGAGTAAAAATATTTTCTTTAACATTTGTGCACCAATGGTCCCAATAATGCTTGAGGAACAATGAAAGAGTATTACTTTGAAATAATCAGTACTTAATATGTAAAATGAAATACTGTGTTCGTTTTTTGTTGTTTCGAAATTACTGCAATATTTATATTTTCTTCAAATACTGTATAAAAATCGTGTAAATAAATGATTCTTTACAAACGGCTGTTTTGTGAATTGTAACTGAGTAAGTCTATTGTTTCTTGTGTTACAATTATTGTCAAATATAGACACTGACAATAATTGTGTTTTTTCCTTCTGCTAAGTATGTTTATAATGTCCAAATGTCAATTTAATTGAACACTAGAAGCGCAGAATAGATTCTTGTACATCCCTCCCGCTAAGAACTGGTAAGAGCAACACGTGAATGACGCAATCTGCACAGACCGGCGTTCCGCGCACATACACTGCACTTTCAGTGTCTGATTTCTGACATGCCTGGCTTAGAGTGTAAATCTGCTAACCGCAAGAAAGAAAATTTTACAAGGGAAGCAAAAAACTAAATTTAAATTAACTCTGAAACTTTAAGACCAAATCCAAAGTACAGGTGGCATCTCCACCTTTACTTTAGATTACGTCCTAAAGTTTCAGAGTTAATTTAAACTCAGTTTTTTGCTTCCCTTGGCGGTTAACAGGTCTATACTCTAAGCCAGTCATGCCAATTGATGCCCATAGGCGCAAGCGCACACTTTAGAACTGAGGAGAGACTGAGCGCTTTACAGTGGAAAGGAAAGAGACAGACGAAAGTGGTAGTTTATGCCGCTTGGTCGAGCTATATACGGGGATGGGGGAAGAGAATATATTATAACTGTATCCGTGTTAATTTTTATATTTGTCTGAGAAGTATAAGTGAATTAAAAAAATATATAAGTTTTAATTTTAATGCACATTTTTCACAAGTTTGTTTTTTTTATTCAAAATGAATATTTTATCAACATTTTTTATTGAAAAGTGAAATTTTCAGATATAGGCCTATTTACTTAGCAGGCTTCCAAGTACTGAAACAATTTTCGTAAATCTAATATATCGTAAATACGTAGACTATTACTGAAGATAATATATTACAAATTTTGAAAATATTCGCATGGAAAATGTTTGTAAGGAAATGAATTAACAAAGCAACTACTGTTACATCATAAGTAAAAGATATATGTCGTTGTGTTGTAAAAATGTCAACTCTATAGCCTCAGCAAGTTTCGAGAAAATAATTTAATATTCTGATAATGGGAAGTTGCTCACCAATATCACCTTAAAAGCATAAAGCGATAAGAGTTTTGTTATGGAATACTTGTTACAATTAAAATATATACAATACCTAGATAACTTTCCTTTGTACTATAATGTTTTGATTAGTTCATTGATTACTTTTATAAGGCTAAAGATACCATCAATATCAATTCCAACTTATCATGTCATACACAATCTCTCTTGTTTTGGGATATCACTTTCTTTATGAATGATGTGTTTCATCCACTTAGTATAGTATAGTTATACTGCTATGGAATTAATGTGAATATTCCTTCTTAACTCTTTATTATGTTGTTAACGTTTAGGCCTAAAACAAAACTGCAATATTAAGAAATCAGTGTTAGTACTTTTGTTTTACAGAAAATATAGATAATGTCAAACAGAAAGAAGCCCTATAAAAATAACGACATAAAATTTCACGTTCCGTTTGAAGTTTGTGCACTACTGTTTTCTTAATCCAAAGGGCTGCCTTCCATATAGACCTGGCCTTCCATACCTAGCGCACGACGTCAAGGTCAGAAAAATGCGCTTTCTTTGACATCACTGCTCTAAGCCGACGGTTTCCTCCTCCGTATCAGTAGCGCTTCCATCTGGATTGCAGTCTTCTGAACTGTCTATTAAATCATCCCGTATGTAGTATTCTTCTGTTATTTTTCGCCCATGTGCGATTGCTTCCTGCCAATCTGTGGTTTTCAAAGCGTCCGAAACCACAGTTTTCAGAGTGCTTAATGAAACACTGCCCATGTTCATTTCAGCTATTTTATATTTTACATGATGCCGTATGAGCTCTATTGGATTTAGATCCGGGAAGGTACAGGGGGAGTATAAGGAGAATAAACTCTTCTTCTCGCAAGTGTATCTACTTCATACCTGATATTGATCGGCTTTCCTTTACTAGAGTAAGCAATTCCGACCTTCGCATATCTTCGTCATACGCAATATTATTATCATGAAGCCACTGTTGTAACTATCTTTTCGGGGCCCTTGAAGCTGGAGGTTAGTTCGTTTATTGTGCATTATTAAGTGCAACAATACTTCTTTTCTTTAATCCCAGTATCAACCGTGTATGAGAACTGAGTGTACTTGTACTGATGATGTAATGTTCATGCACCGATGCTGGTCGTAGTTCCCAAACTCACCGATCCTATTCCGAGCTTGGTTGCATAATACTGTACCTGAAACTTGTTTCAAGAATGAAAGCTGCTAGCTTATAAAAAGATTCTGTGGTCATAAGTCCAATAAAAATGGAGAATCGTAGAGAAGATGACACAAGTTTTTAATTACGTTAAAATTTGTGTCTTAGAATAAGTCGTATTACCCAAAACTTAAATGTACACACGGTGACAAATTTCTGGTGAATCTGATGCCAATAGGAAACTATCGTTTCAAATTCAAATTATGGTTTATTTAACGACGCTCGCAACTGCAGAGGTTATATCAGCATAGCCGGTGTGCCGGACTTTTATCCCGCAGGAGTTCCTTTACATGCTAGTAAATCTACTGACATGAGCCTGTCACATTTAAACACACTTAAATGCCATCGACCTCGGCCAGGATCGAACCCGCAACCTCGAGCGTAGAAGGCCAGCGCTATACCAACTGCGCTACCGAGGGCGACACTATCGTTTCAGATTCAGTGTAAGTCTTCTCAAGTCTGGTACAGATCTGTGGCACTCTTCTTTCAAAAGCTTACTGTACAGTAATCTTGTTTTGTGTTCTGGATGCTCCTTTCAATAAACCCATTCTAGTGCTGCCACCTCTCTTTGAGCTCCCTGCGGGGCACCTTTTGTCTGTACCGAGTAGATACAACAATACTTCGGAATGTAGAGCCATTGGAATGAGAAAAACATGTTTTATTACTTTCTGTAATTGCCACGAAAAATAACTGATTTATAAAAACGACCAATATCCTTACTTTTCGTAGATCTCCTATCATCAATTCTAAAGTAAGCACAAAGTAATATAATTCTATAAGAATACGATAAATGCGGGGATTTTAAAATAAATACACGCTTTCAGTAGCTATACATTATTTTCAACATAGGTACCTTTGTGGCAGACTCTCTAATCTTATTAGTACATTTCTTTTCTTTTTATTTTTTTAATCAACTGATTTTGCAGTAATGTCTCACTTTGTTAGTTTATAATAATAATAATAATAATAATAATAATAATAATAATAATAATAATAATAATAATAATAATTCATTTTAGCTGGCAGAGTTAAGGCCGTAAGGCCTTCTCTTCCACTCAACCAGCAAAAAGTGTATATACATATGCATGAACTTACAAAAAATTCAACAATTTGATTAAGTGAGAGTTACATGTATACAAGGGTTATATACGAATTAAACAACACAATACTATGTAAAGATCAGTCGTGTCGCCGTCCTCATGGATTTCAAGACGTTCTTCCATTTTTTGTAAGTATTGTTTTAGAAGATTTAAATAATACTTAAATGCTTCTAAAAATTCTTTCATTCTTTCCTTAAAATTTACAGGATTTTTCCTGCTCTCCATAACGGCCACACGACCGACCTGTTCGTAGCATCTTCAAATCTATCTTGAAAACTGTGTCTGCAATGACAAAAGAGTTTTGCTGTTTCCTTGGTTCACACACGCCTCTTTCAACACAGTGATTCTACACACATCGTGGAGGCTTTTTGCTATATTCTATTCTCTGTTTTTAAGTGATATTACAGTTGTAACTTTGGTTTTTAACGTCATATACCAAGTGTTCACTTTTTATAACATGTTCCATTCGACCTACACGACCTGAAGATGCCAATCAAAATTGGCGAAAACGTTTGTTTTTAAAATCTGTGTAAATGTTATCATAACATGTTTTATTGAACTTCACGGAACCAATATGCCTTTGAAAAATACTATGAACTATTAATTAGACACTGAAATAAACTGTGTAGCAGAATTAAGCTAAAATACATAGAATGTTAATATATTTCAAATAATATTAGATAATAGAAAGAGATTATTATGAGACAATTTTGAAAATACAGCACTATCAGGATGATGTCTAAAGAATGAAATAACAATGTAGTCAGTGATAGTTTAAATCAGTAAGATTGGAGTGAAATGCTAATAAGGTTATATTTTAAGCTGTTTTCAAAGGAGTTTATTGTCTTGCAGCCCCTAATACTTTGTGACAAGGAATTCCATTAGTCTACGCAACGAAAATGTTCACAAATCAAATCTTCTGACGAATTAAGGGGGCCAAGTAGTGATACAGTAGCGTGCAAATTAATCCGAACACGACATATTCTTACATTTTCTATTATTGTTGGCCTCACAGCTGCTCATACCGCTTTAATTGACATCTGTAGTGCGTGTAATTCCATTGTCGAAGGTATATCATTATTTTTTTATAATATATGACATTTTGCCTGTCGTTTTGTACTTACAAGCATTTCAGTTGTGTTGAAGACTTAATACTGCAATCCTGTGTACATTCTGTCGTCTTCACAAATGGATACAACTCCACGAAAACGGTCTAACATTATAACATTAGCAGAGCATTCTTCTATGACACAGAGGCAAATTGCTGCAGAATGTCACATCCGTTTGGCTATTGTTAATTCGATCATAAAGCGATACAGGGAGACTGGATCCATCACACCCCAGAAAAAAGGAAACTGCGGCCGGAAAAGGAAGACTTCACCTGCAGATGATCATTTAATTGTCAGGAAAAGTAAATTAAATCCAAGACTAACTGCTGTCAACTTAACCCGCGAGTTAATGGCTACCACTGGGGCGAATATTCACGTCACAACAGTGCGGCGTAGGCTTTTGGAAGCTGGACGAAGGGCTCGTAAGCCTATTAAGAAACAACTGCTAACCCCTGTTATGTGCAAAAAACGCTTAATGTTGGCAAAATTACATCAGCACTGGACAGTGAATGACTGAAAGAATGTACTTTTTTCCGATGAGTCTCATTTCGAGGTCCACGGCCACCGTGTTTCTTACGTACGGAAAGGATCCGAAAAAGTAACAGCAGCTCATCTCCAACAAGCATCCAAATACCCCCCTAAAGTAATGTTTTGGGGTTGTTTTACACACGAAGGGCCTGGAACATTAATACCCATCAAGGGAATGATGAATTCTGACAAATATATTCACTTATTGGAAACCAGAATCGTACCCCAGCTGCAAAAATCATTTCCGGATGGCAGAGGTGTGTTCCAACAAGACCTGCACCATGCCATACGTCTCGAAAAACTACAGAATTCTTCAACAAGAAGAATATTCAGGAACTCCCCTGGCCAGGCAACTCACCCGACATGAACCCCGTTGAGAACTTGTGGTCAATTTGCAAAAGAAGAATGCAAAAAATGGATTGTTCTACAAGGGAGAAGATGATTTCTGCCCTCATTGGTGTATGGTTTCGTGATGAAGAAATGAATATTTGTGGGAAATTAGTGTAATCCTTGCCGAATCGTCTCAGACCTGTTATTAGGAACAAGGGAGGCCACATAGATTACTGAGGTATGTCTTAGATCCTTTTTTTTTTTATCCCGTTTGAGTGTTTTTGCATAAGTAATTACGTTGTTCGGATTAATTTGCACGCTACTGTAAAGGGTCAGAAATCCGAATTTTCTTATTTTGTCAAACAATAAATTGTAAAAACATAGCGCCGAAACTGTTGTTGATCATATAATATCATGAATAAGAACGATTTGTACCCTCCATGTAAGTCCTTTATTCCGTCATTGTTTTAAATATCTGAAAAAGACAACTGTGCAAAATAAAGTGACCAAAGGTCCCAGGTTCGATTCCCGGCCCCGGAACAATTTTTCCCTAAAAATTATTCAAATCGACTTTACAGGGAGTTATGCCTGAAAGCTCGATTTGCATAATACACGTCACTGTTCGTTAGCAGAAAACCACAATTCAAGTCACACAGAGTGTGTGCACTCAATGTTGGTTGCTTGACGGTTATCAGCCCACTTTGAGGTCTGTGGATATAGAGGGAAAAATTGGATCGCTGTCTGGTAGAGTACCTGGATAGCTCAGTTTATATAGCGTTAGTACGTTTAACCAAAGGTCCCAGGTTCGATTCTCGGCCTCGGAACAATTTTTCCCTCAAAATTATTCAAATCAACTTTACAGGAAGTTATACCTGAAAGCTCGATTTGCAAAGTCAAGGTAGTTGATAATATAATGAAATATATGAAAGGCCTCATCACAAGATTCCAGATGATATTTATGTTAGGTTAGCAGAGCACATAAACTATAATAGTGTTTGTATGCCCAGGTGAAGCAGTAATTAGGAGAGGGAGAGACCGATTTATTAGCGAAGTGATATCTCCATATTTTTATTACATGTATTCGCGGGGATGTTCTGGCGACTTCGTTAGAATTAGCTTCCTCACACAGGTGTTTCGTCACTTGTCAGCATCGGACAGATTTAGGGCCACCTTGAGCGGGGTTTCGTATAGACTCAATGAAGCATAAAAGCCGGAGTCGGACTAGACCCGTGGGAAAGATACTGCCAAGCTTGGGTTTTCCAAAGAACGGGTATTCTTGTGAGATATACAAACTAATTTGAGGTTATGGGAAATCCAAAGTTTAAATTTAGAGATGACATATTTCGCGCCCAATAAGAAGAGATCTTGGTCTAGCTTATGAGGTCACTTTGGACCAATAGGGAATAGATTTTAGGCCAGTTAGTGACGTAGTTTTTAACCAATAGGATAGTTAGTTTTAGCGTAGGATAGGTTTTTATAAATAAGGGTGACGGGGAGCGGAGATCATCAAAGACGACTACTATTCCGCTTCGGAGCGGAGATCATCAAAACAACTTTACTTCGTGCCGACGGCCCTACATACAGGGCAGAATAACTACTTCGTTTGGTGTCGACAGGACTACTATTTCGCTTCGTGTCATAGTGTACTGGACAGAATATTGAATTTGTAGTATCGGATAGAGCTTATTCAGAGCCGCCATAGAGTCGATACAGAAGTGCGACCAACGATCGAATTATAAGTCAGCCGGAAATACATACTCTAGGGTTTACCAAGTGAATACGACAATAAACTTATAGTTTTTGGAATTTACACTGCCTTTTATATAAGTAGCCGGCTTGGTATTATTCCCGACATCACCCTATACCACAACAGTACCTCGGCTACCCTGAGTGAATCTCACGCAACATCGAGACGCACCCACCCTCACAGGATACTTTCAGTTAAGATGTTAACGTGAAATATATAGTATTATTTTTTAATGTTGTGATAGCAATCTAATAAAAGTACATATATTTTTTTAAACAAACATTGTAATTATCCTCAACATTGTAGTGTAGGCCTATATCTACATTTTTCAATAGAAGTATTTGAAATATAGAAAGGTTAACATTATTATAATTTCTTCAACCCTCTTCTATTGAAGAAGGGAGTAATTACAAATTTTGGAACGCTTCATTCTCGTACAACTTTTAAACATTACCACGAAACTCACTGTAATCATAAGATAATGCTTTTCCCTACAATATATATGAATATTGTCATTCCATCAACAGACTCAAAGTATACAATAATTTTTGTGTTGAAAACATCAAAACTACTTTTTTCTGAGTTACGCCCTTCTTTCAGCTAAGCCCTCAATCATAACATCCTGGGAACTAATTTATTATTTCTTTTAAACCTGAGCGTACAGTCCTAGAAGAAAATGGCTGAGTCTACATGGGAGCCCACCTGTATCGTACTACTACTGTCCACTTGTAACATATAGGCTATATAGGCACTTTTGTTTGCTTCATATGCGCAATGTGAAATTAGTAAAATGAGACGGGCCATTGCCATTTTTTCTGGAACTGTACGCAGCCTACTCCATATCACTACGAAGGCCATCTGTAAACTTTCATCATTAGGAACCTACCCACCACCGCCTCAATACTAAGGAATCACGAGTCACTCTGATCATTCAATTCATTTCTTGCTTCTTAAAAGTTAAATTGCTTTCACGTAGCAGTTTTAACATATGTATAGGTAAAGATCTTTCTCCTTCTGGTAATAAGGGATGAAGCAGTACCACACAACGAAGAACAGGGAAAGAAGTTCAGAGATAATCCCTATATTGACTGTTACGATCTTGAGTTCATGAAATACTCGTACATTTACATTAGCAGTGTTCCCCGTTATTTGTGCAAGTGGCATAATAGGCTGGTTGGTATGCCTGGAGTAAGAAATTTCGTACAAAAATATTCTGACGTCAGAATGCCAGCGTAGACTCATAACTAGAGTCCTGCGTTTGATTACTTTGAATACAAATTAGGTGTAAATCAATCATATTAGATTCGTACGGAAAGCAAGTTGCAAGTCAACAGTTCACGATTCAATGACCCAGGCAGTCTTCCCTCATGCACTGGTACTGAATGTCTACATCTGTTTATTCGTGTAACTGTGTGTGTAAGACGGTGAATAGTATGAATGCCACTTGGATCTTAAGCTATGAAGGACAATATCTTGAGATACGTAACAAATGTAACGGTATTAATTTAAAAAGCACAATCGAATTTCTTCCTGCAGCCGCTTTTGTTAACATTATGTAAGTAGCCGTAGTGACATAAAATAAATCGAATTCTTAAAAAAAAAAACACAACTCAAACAATTCAGAATTCAGAATTATTAGTAGCCATGGCTACCTGGCGCCAGGAATTTTCTAGCCCTGATTTTTACAATAAGTAAAACGCATCTAGATACTTTAGATATAATTAAAGGTTGAAAATGAATCAGGAATTTGCAAAAGGGGCCAAGTCCACATTTTTTGCAAATCGAGTTTATACCCGTTTCTGGATCTCCATACACTCTTCTCGGATTTCAGCATTCAAAAGAACCAAGTCCTATAGAATGTACACATTTAAATTGTGTATCAACATGTTTGGACGGTCATACACCCAGATCCATACAAAAAGTTTTTGTTGTTTTCTTAAAATTTACTTTTTCGGACTTAGTCCCTTTTGCAAATTCCTGATTCAATTAATAAATTTAAAAAATATAAATTTCATCAAAACTTAAAATAAAACATTATGAGTGTGTATTTTACGAGTCTCTACGAATTACAATCATTGACTGCAAACATTTTAAGTGCTTCTAAAGAACAGTTTCTCCTTCTAAAGAAATACACTGTCTTATTTTCCAATAACGTGCACGCCTAGTTTTGATTTGTTTTCCTATGTTCATTGAACGACAGACCTGAACTAACAAGAAAACTCACCAAGTGATAATGAATTTTCACAACGATTTTTCCCCCACACGTTCCATTTGAAATAAATCTCCCTATAAATTTCTACATCCGGAGAAGGTCTAGCCTACGAGATATGATTTTTCAAAATAATCGCTAGACACTTATATAAATCTCATATTTCCATTGTCATCGTGAAGAAGAAAATGTTTAAGACCCCAAATGTTTATACAGTGCCTTCAAAGTCGGGCAAGCCTATGCAAACTCACCTCAAGAAGAATACCTGCTTTCCATCTGTCAGTGATCACAGCATTCTTTTGGTAGACTCGTGGATCAGTTACCGAGATAGACAAGCTATGAAAAGATTAACTCCAGGAGGTAAAACGGTGGAAGTGTTAACAATCCCAAAGCAACAGCTCCGATTGTTCAGCCTCTTGACGTTTATGGCTTTGGTTCTTGGAAAAATTTCATTCGGAAGTTCTCTGATGTTGTGTTACTTGGCACGAATATTATATTGCATCAGAGAGATAATATAATAAAATTGCAGTCCTTAGCACATAATAAGTTTCTATCTTCTAGATATGTGAATATGTTTAAATATGGCTGATATAAAGCCGGGTATCTCAACAAACCTGCCAAATTCGTCTTTCCTGTAGACACACTGGTTCCGACTTCTACGACACAGGGATACAAAAGTTGATCCCACGGTATGAGAAATGTCTCATTCCAGGAGGAAAATATGTTGAAAAATTCTCCAAAAATATCTGTATGTTCTAATAAATCTTTCTACTAAATTGTGTTTTCTCTCTGCAAACGCTCCAGAGAAATTTACCTTCTGTATCGTAATTGCATTCGAGTGGCCAAAATTTGTATAAGCTCTTGTTTTAACATTATTAACTTGGCGGAAGAAAAATAAACTAACTTTTTTATCTGCCTCCATGAGAATGTTTGATTGCGAGGAAACCGGGAAGATGAAAGTGAAGTTTACTTATTATCACAACACTTTGGTGACATTTGTGCGGTACGTTAAGCTCTTGAACCTAACGAGTTCGGAACTGTACACTGATGTTCGAATAGAAGAGTTTACTGAAAGAAACAAAGCAAATTCTTTATGAATTGCTGATCATATTTAACATACAAATTTTACCACCACAAACATGTATAAAGAATTTGCTTGATTTAATTTCGTTCAACGCTATTTACATTTGCACCAGATAAGAGCACAAACATGTCGACGTGAATGAATGTAATGGAAGGTCGATCCATATTCGCTTATCGGATGAGGAAAGTGCTTAATCTGAATTTAATGCTGTGTGTCAAAGAAAGTGAAATGTCATTGAAAACAGTGTGTACACAACTGTATTTGTCTACGTTCATATTAAATACAAACTCGCAAGGATAAAGACAAAGTAGAGCTCTGTAAGTGGTTCCTGTTCACATCATCGAAGTGTGTTCAATTCACCTCACGCAAGGAACTGCTAGGCCTACACATTATTAATTGTTAGATATACTGTATGTTGCTATATCTTAAGCTTTTATATAATTTGTCACATAGGCCTGTACTCGGATCTGTATCAAAATTTCTTTCTTTTTAAATTACTATATTTTCACCAATCGTATCGTTGTAAGTGCGATAGCGAATTGTGACTAGAGTTTATAATTTTGTAATACGCATCTCAAAATTATTTCTTAAACTCCGGATACTTCCATACCCATGCGGCTTCCTCTCTCAAATATATAGGCGATCACTCTGTTATTATTTTACACTCAAAATTCGTGGAGAGGAGAGATATGGAATGAGCTGATATGGTTACAAACTTTCACTCGGCGTCAATGACAGTCGTAGCTTCTCAAAAAACAGGACCGGAGTTCAGCACTGCTATTTTCAATGTCACTTTCTCTCGACCGTTCTTGCCATCATTCGTGTAATCACTGAGCAGATTCAAAGTACCAGAACTCCTTTTCTTGATTAAAATTTCGCAACAACTTCGAGACTCAATATGGCTCTTTACGACTCGGGTGAAGTCGGCTTTGGTGGTTTTATTATTATTTTTCGTTATTTATCGACTTTTTGCCAGCTACTAGTTTATTTAGCGTTGACGGAATTGGTGATAGCAAGATCATATTTGGCAACATGAGACCGAAAATTCCTCATAGCTTACCCGTCATTCGCCTTACTGTTGGAAAAAACATAGAACCAGCTCAAGCGCAGCTACCGCCTGAACTATAGAGAAGTTCGGAAAGGAATAATTCTTAATAAATGACAAAAAATGTATATTACAAATTGTACAACAATATACAAAGACAGACAGACCCAGTTTCTTTGAAAAACACTGCAATAGCAAAAGGCACATGGAAAATATGTATTAAATTACACAGTCAAGCCACGCCTTCAACATCAAAATCAGACATACAAAATCAAAAAGAATTTCATCGATACTTGAGTATGATGTTGGTACATGCCAAGGTCAACAACGTCGAAAACAAATGTTTGAAAGCGTTTGTTAAAAAAATGTTTTGAGTGAAAACAAGAGATACTTTTCTTTTGATACGTTGCAAACGTGCTTTGTAATTCAGTGCAATGAGTTGCGAAGAAATGTATTTGATGTAAGTTACTGTATATTTTCCTTTTCTTCTCAAACACAGATAATGATTATTTTATATTGTTAAAACATGTATACTATACTGCAAACTGAAACATGTAACGTTAGACAATTATTTTATGTACTAGAAATGCATTTATTGCACTCTACATCTCCCATTCCCCTCGAACTACACAGCACAGTAACTTCATCCATTTTGGTACCCAGGACAGAGGCCTGGTTACCGCCAACATACTGTAATGGCATGTAGCAGCTAATCCTCGACCTTGTGGTGAAAAATAATTTTTAATTGAGCAGTATGCTTGCTTCATCATTAACATAAGAAAAAAATTGTCTCAATTAGACATTTTCGAATAATTGCGAAGTGATATGTAGTACATTAAAATTAAACATTATCGTACTTTGTCCAAGTTCACCTGCAAAGAAAATCGGCCTACGGCAAACGCGATCTAAATATCGGAATAGGCCTACGTGTTAGTCCCTACAGACTCCTGATCTATTGGGAGAAAAGAGATAAAATTTGACAGTGTTACAGCGCCCTTGGGCGATAATAGTGCAATCATTTCCATAACGATAATTGTGCGTGTGGAAGAACCAGATGGGAACCCCTTTAAACGTATCTGATTGCGAGTCCATGTCTCAACCTGTGGGCAGGATACTGGTTCAATCTAATCTCATTCATAGTGACAATTCTAGCAAAACGCGAATGAAATAAAATAACAAGACAGTACTATTGTAATACCCGTAATTATTCTGAAAATTTACTTCGAGTAATTGAGAGCGTTCGGAGGTTAGAAAATACTATTAGGTATATAGGCGTCTACTTAGTGGACATGCCCCCTCTTTTTAATGTGAATTAAATAAGTTAGCCTGTTTACGTATTTTCTAACGTATATGAGATAACTTAGGCTAAGGAAATCTTTATATTTATTCGGTTATTGGAAATACAAATTAACCCTTCGTTACTCGCGTTAAATTCCGTAACGCCAGTACTCACCTGGATTACAATGGTAATCCACATTTGTTTTTGTTTACAGACAAGGTTTAAACATTGGAATTAGATTTAAATGTTAAGAAATATATTGTTTTCAGTTATTACAGTAATAAGAATAGATATGGTACGCATAACGGAACGTATTAAATATAAATATTAATAATGAAATGGATAGTACACAAATTGCATTCAAGTGACATGTTTGCATAATATTTCAACACTGGTCGTGTCTTTGAGTCATAATTTATTGTTGCATCATAGTTATGAGTTAGTTCACTATCATCATAATTATGTAGGTTATCTAGCATTGTTGCTCACTCGATGTTTGAAGGTCATCTGAACTCTTGATCTCTCTTAATCTCTCCCACGGGAAACGCAAGTTCACTACTGCTGACCTTACTTACGTCATATTTGATAACCGAATACCTCACTAAGGGGTGTAGCAATGAAAAAATTCAGGGATGTAACAATCATTCTCATTTCACTTGTAATATTTTACAGATGTTTTTGTGTATTGTAAGAAGGATATTGATGCACTTTCATGTTTATGTTTGCATTTCACACTTTACACACGTGAGTCTAATCTACATCTGATTCAATTATCTGAGTAGGCCTATGCATTTCTTCTACACAGTTCAAACAAATTACATCTGAATGAGTAGGACAAATTCTCTTCAAGCACTGGGAACAAGATTGTCTTGTGCTCTTGTTTCTTGTTCTACCACACATGTAGCACCTACCAATACCTTCTGGCCGTGTTCCTTCTTCTTGACCTGTTTGTGGAATGCCTAACAGTTGCTCTCCTCTTCTCTTTATTTCTCTTGGAATTGTCTGTTGGGTGATACGCTCGGAAATTAGTGGCTTCATTAGGTCCAGAGCAAGGGTTTTTAGGAAGTTTTTCCGTAGAATTTTTTGTTTGTTTGCAGAATAAACAACAAGAGCATTGACACCTGCTATGTTCAGTAAGTCAAAGAAAATAGTCAGAGGCCAGCGGCGTGAATTTCTGCTTACATCATAGGCTGAGCATAACTGGTCCAGGACATCCACAGCACATTTAGTTCTATTATAAAAAGATATTATTTCAGGCTTCTGGCTTCCTCCTGTTTCCTCATCCATTGCCTTATCATAATGCATGGTTGATAATGCTAACACTGTTTTGTTTTTCTTCGGTACATACGAAATAATTGTGCAGTTTTCATTGAATCCAAACAATGTACTGTTAACTTCCCTGTCTTGAGTAGTTGTGAAATGAGGAGGGATTTCTCTTTTGTTTTTTTTTTCAAGGTTCCTACAAGTGTAATTTTGTCATTTTCTAGAAGATCTAAACACAGAGGTATGCTCGTGAACCAGTTATCGGTGGTCACATTTCTTCCTGTTCCTTTGATGGGATGAACCAGCCTCTTCACCACTGCATGTGCACTGTTACTTTGGTGAAATGGACCATCTGGTTGAATACCAGCATAAATTTCCAAGTTATGAGTGTAATATGTTTTCACATCCACCATAGCAAAAATTTTGATCCCATATTTTGCTGGTTTAGTAGGTATATACACTTTCATGGGACATCGTCCTCTGAATGCAACCAACTGCTCGTCTATAGTTACATATTCGCTTGGAATGTAGCACCTTTGTGAATTCTGAACAAATAACTCGAACACTTCACGTACAGCAGCCAGTTTATCAATTTCTTTCCTTTCCTGCCTGTCATGAATGTTATCAAAGCGTAGACATCGTAACAAAAATTGGAATCTATTGTAGGTCATAGTCAGGTAAATTGACTCTATACCTGTGCCATTTTTATCCCATAGTTCTCTTACGTTCAGTCTTCTCGATTTCAAAGCACCAGCAAGATACAAAATACCTAAGAGTGCTCGAATTTCAACGTCATTTGTTAATTTGCAATCTCTGTCACGCCCGTAATTACGCTTCACTTTTTCAATATAAATATTAGTACACCTTACTATTACATTGATTACTGTCTGATCAATAAAGCAGTCAAAACACTCTGTGTGTGTCCGCGCATTTTTTGCAGCTCTTTTAGGGCCCGGTAAATGAATCACTATATTTTGTGCTCTTCTTCTCCCTCGTAGAGATACTGGTTCTTCCTGCCAAATTGTAGTGTTGTCTCTTCCCGTATAGCAGTTTCCATCATTTATAGACATTAGTCTTTCATCACCATCACCATAATCATCATCCTCCTCCTCATTGTCTTGTTCTGAATTAGAATCGTGAACTTCATTCAAAAGATCTTCTTTGTTGCTTTCATCATCACTTTCATTTTCAATGCCAACATCCAGATCTTCATCTAGCCACTTGCAAATATTGCTTGTATTTTCCGTGCCCATTGGAGCCAACTACAAAGAGGATGGAACAATATCACACACTTTTTTCATAAAGTTCCTGCATTGCATCACTCATAACCATATAAAAACTATTTCACTTACCTGAATAAGAAACTGACGTCAGTACTCGCGTGGATTACAATGGTAATCCACTCGGAAAAGCTGCGTATAACTTGATAAAACTCCGTATAACTTTCCAAAGCGTTGCGACAAATACGTCTAAACACCAGTAATGCCTCACTTAGACTGTGACGAGAAATTGCATTGACGCTCAGCTACGCAGTGCTGCAGGCGGTGACGTAATACAGGATTAAATATCAGTGGATTACTATTGTAATCCACGCGAGTACTGAAGGGTTGATGAGTGTAAGGTTATAGGCCTAGGAAGTGCTATCTAGGTCAGCAGTTAATCATTTATGTATCGTTATAGGCAATATTAAGCGTTTGTATTTGCAGCAATGCTTAGTTACAATATTTTAATTTACTTCTTTATTTTATATACGTTAGAAAATACGTAAATAGCTTGTATTAGTTATATTACAAAGAGGAGGATGTCCGCTAAGGCTCATATATACTCAATGGTATTTCCTAAACTCCGAACGCTCTATTATAAGTAGATGCCACACGAACTGAGTGACACAAAAAATATTTTGGTGCAGTATTATTCGTGTAAACCTGCACTGTTATACAAGTACCGCCATATTTAAGCACTTTAAGCAGCAGTGTTGAGTAATACAATGTCCAATTTTATCTCTAGTCCAGATATATCCTTTTTTTTTTTTCCAAAAACATCACATTTTAGACTGAGAAGGGAGGATGTTACGTTGACAGCGGAATTCGGCTTCATTACCGCCTTAGCATTTGCGTACACCACTGCCGGTAGGTGCCTCAGATGCATTACTTGAAGCCAAATATGTAATAAAATAAATTATTTTTGAGGCTGCGATAATGCAGACGGGCGGGTCCGGGGAGAAGCCTTCAACTGAATGGGATGCTGTAGCATCGTGAAATGTAGTGTATTACGAAGCAACCAATTCCTCTATTGTGACATTTGAAAAAGGCAGGCCTATATTTAATAAAAAAAAGTTTTAAAAAGTATACGTGAAGCTGACCAGTATTGCAAAAATAATTCATCCTGGAAAACAACACGTGATGTACATTACGGTATATTCTTTATCAAGAATTTTTCAAACATTCGTCTTTGCGTAAGATAATCAATTAACAAATTCAACCTGCGTTGATCGCATGAAACATATAATTAGACTACGAACACTTCATTGTTTAAATTATCGATAGGGACCTATCCTGGCCCAGGGCGTACGGAAATAAGGTTAGTTAGTAGATATATTGGCGTGACGTCATGTTTCCCGCCCGACACAGGTACTATTAAACAGCAATTGCATTTTGTTTGAGCGCTGTTGACGTTCTACTGAAGATTCAAAACTATACCCCGCAGACTATTCACAATGCGTTCTAGTGATAAAGGATAACACTACGATGATCTTTCCTACAATTTAAATTCTTTCTTAATTTATTTGATTGATTTATTTTTACCTGCAGAGTTAAGGTCTTAAGGCATTGTCTTCTACTCAACCAGCATAAAAATATACAGCAAATATAAATAACAGCAATACAGAAAACAATGGAGTAGTAGTAATAATAATAATAATAATAATAATAATAATAATAATAATAATAATAATAAAATAATAGTAATAATAGCAAAATGTAGACGTGTTTACATGCATGTAATGCGAAGAGTTAAGCAATTACAATTTAGGATGAAATAAGATATTTGGACCAAAGGAATGATTAACATAATGACGGAAAATTGGTACATTTAAAATAAAAATCATATTCTGCAAAGGTAATATTTGAAGAAAAATCATATTCTACAGACGAAAAGCAGTTTTTTGTCAATCGGCTTGAAGGTGGTCAATGTCTGACAGCCCCTTTACGCTATGTAGACTTACACTAGAATACGCTATTTTTACTATTTCCGCTATATGCACAACACTGTACGTACAATTGTAAATAATACGTGATAAATGTACGATAGCTCGAGTAGTAAAAATAGCGTATTCCAGTGTACATAGTATAAATGATTTGAATTGTAAATATTAGTGTAATTGTTAAAGTGGTCCATGTTTTGTTCTGCCCGTCTTGACAAAATACAAGTCGCGTGAGCAGCCACTCAAGTACATGCTTCGCTACTTAAAAACTCCAGTACTACTTAACACTGTAGCCTCGTGGGACAAAGTTATCAGATTATGTACAGTTTTAGAAAACTTTTTGTCGCATAGATACTTTATACGTCCCAGAAAAGAGGCAGTGCACATGATCAGAGGACGTGCGACCTGGTTCACAAGAGGACTAGTTGAGGTAATGAAATTAGTTTTGTTTCGTTGTATGTCTGATCATGCGCACTGCCTCCCTTCTCGGACTTATAAAATATATGTGCAACAAAACGTTTTTCTAAGACTGTAGGTATTCAACACTACATTGAGCCATACCGACCACTTCAGGGGATTCCAGTTTCTTGTGAATGGAAGGAGGTGACGGCGAAATGATCCAAAATTCCTCATGCTTGAAAGTGGATCGTAAATATTCCTATACAAGTATTTTTCTATTCCCGTTTCCTTTAAAATGTAAAGGCATATAATGATTCTATGTGCTCACAAAAAGAGGGTGAAACAGAATAAGAATCAAGATGTTTCAACTGTGTCACGGTAGGACCTACTTGATTACATTTTAATTGTATCTCTCATTCAAGTATTTGATTGTATTTCGGCAGAGCGAACCCAGCGTCTAACATTCGTTACGGTTCTCATTCGTGATGACATCATTTAATCGCATTTTTATTGTGAAGTGATGCATTTGGATACGAGTACGGACTTCGGGAATCAAATCAAAAACATAATGCTGCTGAAAGAGTAAAAGAATTCGCTATGGAAATAAAACGACATATCTGATTTTGTGAAGATGGGTAAAATTCGCACTTAGTAGCGGAGTATTGTACAACTTCCGATAGCGATAGGGTATCTCGTTACTATGTAGTGTGTAGGTCATGCGAAGCTACAAGAACTGAGCGATAATTAACGGAAACAATATTCCCATTATTGAACGCTTTAACTGTTCCGTGCTAAAATTATCTTCTACCACAATTAGCTACGGAATACCTTTAATAAGTTAATAACGTGTAATAGAGTGCTTGTAGGTGAAGCAGAAAGGGACAAAGGCTTGCCGTGTATTCGCCGGATAATCCAGGATTACGACGTGACATTATAACGGAAGAGAATGCAGTAGAGCTGCCCCACTCAAATTAATTCAGCCTCAGTGGATAAAAGAATCATTATTGAAATACAAACAGGAAAAGACCCCATAAAGCAGCATTTAAATTTCCCTGCAGACTACGGAGGTATACACAGAGAAAGCAGACTTTGGTTAAATATCAAAAAGGAACCTTACTAAAACTGTGAGCTTCAAAGTAAGTGCTTGCAGAGACGCGCGCCGTTAACACTGACACAGGAAATGATTACAACGATGACGACGATAATGATGATCACTATAATGATACCACCACCGTCGCTGTGGCTTAATTGTCATTTGATAGCAAATCAGGGTAGGAATCTTGCGAACATAGGCTCGATTCCCTATGGGGAAGAGAATATTTATCCTTGCTTCCTATGAACGCGGTTTGTAACTCTTGTTTCGTACTTTCCTGCGCTACGCTGACTACCCGAGCAAAGAGTCCTGCTATGCAGCAGCAGCAGCAGTAGTATGGTAGTTTTATTTTACCTGGCAGAGTTAAGGCCATACGGCCTTCTCTTCCACTCAACCAGATTTCAATAATATACATGAAATACAAAATTACGTGATAGATTACAAAACAACACAAAAGAAGATACCTTAAAAATTACATAAAATATGATACAAAATTACAAATAGTCAAGATCAGTTACATAATATAAGGACAATAGAAAATTACACATAATCAAAATCAGTTACAAAACATAAGGGGGAATACACACACACACACACTCACACACAATTTATAAGACCTAAAATGCTCGAGATAAATTCGACGATTAATTCACTTTAGATATAGGCTAGTATACAGTTAATATACTAATAGGAAAATACATGTGGGTTACAAGACATAAAATGTTGAATAGCAAAGTCATACTAAATGGCATACAAAAACAAATGATTAAGTAATATATCAAGATAATAAAAAAAGGAAAAGAAAAAAAAAAGAAGAGAGAGGAGAAAAAAATAACTTGGTCATTTAAGGGTATTTAGAAACTTCCGCAAGAGTCTAGTTCTGTTCAATAAAAACATTTCTAAGTAGAGTGTGCTTTACTTAAAAGGTTTTAAACTCCGACTGCTCCTGATTTCCTGTGACAAGGAATTCCAGGAACGGGCTGTGCGTATTGTGAAGGAAGCAGAGTAGAGAGATGTTTGATATGGAATTGATAGAACAAGGTTATGTTGTGAACATGTATTACGATTGTGGTGGGATGCTAAAAGTGTGAAGCGAGGAACTAGGTAAATAGGTGTGAAATTATTTAAAACATAATACAGCAAACAGAGTGAATGAATTGAATCTCTCTCTCTTAAACGAAGCCAAGATAATTGTAAGAAATTTTCGGAGACATGATCATAGCGACGGCTGTTAAAAATGAAACGGACACAGGAATTATGAACACGCTGAAGCCTCAATGATAATTCAACACTAAGATCACTATACAAAACGTCGCAATAGTCAAAGTAAGGCATCACCAGGGTCTGTATCAAGATCTGTTTCTGTTTGGAAGGAAAGAAATTTTTCAGTCTCGGCCTCCCCAAAGGTCTTTTTCCTTCCGGTCTCCCAACTAACACTCTACATGCATTTCTGGATTTGACCATAAGTGCTACATACCCTGCCCATGTCAAACGTCTAGATTTAATGTTCCTAATTATGTCTGGTGAAGAAGACAATGTGTGCAGTTCTTCGTTGTGTAACTTTCTCCATTCTCCTGTAACTGCATCCCTCTTAACTCCAAATATTTTCCTAAGAACCTTATTCTCAAACACACTTAATCTCTGTTCCTCTCTCAAAGTGAGAGTCCAATTTTCACAACCATACAGAACAACCGGTAATATAAATGTTTTATAAATTCTAACTTTCAGATTTTTTGACAGCAGACTGGATGACAAAATCTTCTCAACCGAATAATAACAGGCATTTCCCATATTTATTCTGCGTTTAATTTCCTCCCTAATGTCATTTATATTTGTTACTGTTGCTCCAAGATATTTGAATTTTTCCACCTCTTCGAAGGATAAATCACCAATTTATATATTTCCATTTCGTACAATATTCTGGTCACGAGACATAATCATATACTTTGTCTTTTCGGGATTTACATCCAAACCAATCGCTTTACTTGTTTCAAATAAAATTCCCGTGTTTTCCCTAATCGTTTGTAAATTTTCTTCTAACATATTCACGTCATCCGCATAGACAGAATCTAATGTAACCCATTCAATTCCAAACCCTCTCTGTTATCCTGAACTTTTCTAATGGCATATTCTAGAGCGAAGTTAAAAGGTAAAGGTGATAGTGCATCTCCTTGCTTTGGCCCACAGTGAATTGGAAAAGCATCAGATAGAAATTGGTCTATACGGACTCTGCTGTAAGTTTCAATAAGACACATTTTAATTAATGTAACTAGTTTCTTGGGAATACCAAATTCAATAAGAATATTATATACAGTAAAACTTCTCTCTTAAACGAGTCATATGGCTTTTTGACATCTATGAATAACTTATGTACTGTACTCTTATACTCCCATTTTTCTCCTATTATTATTATTATTATTATTATTATTATTATTATTATTATTGTACATACAGTAGTTATTGATGCAATAGTAATATACTTATTAATGAATTATGCAAAATGTAAGAGAAATCGTCAGTCAAGGATGTATGTTGTACAGGAAATAATTTATACAGCAATGTTAAGGTTAATTCTAGGCTATACATAGATCTTATAGGATCATTTATTTAAAAAATTCATGTCTTGACAATCATATACAAGGCCGTTTCAATGGATTTAAATTGTTACTGATCTCACATAAATGTTTCAAGTAAGCAAATATAGTCATCACTTAGCTAGGACGTCCCATTACTGCATAGCGTCCTAAAAATGGGACGTGCGTAAAATACTGATTTCTATGGAACTTTTTCTTGTTTAGTACAGTACAGTTGGAGGCATTGTTTAGAAGGTAAATTATTACATTGTATTATGGTGTTGCAGTATTTGAATTCAGCGCGAACATTTGTTCATACCAGCTCATTTTTTACAAGATGGCAGGATAACAGTATTTGTGACGCACCGCGTGTAAGTTCATTCTTAGTCACTCTGTAATGGTGATACAGACATCTGATTTTTATTTTCACATAATGAGTTGAATACTTCAGTTTTCATGTGGTATATAACAACAATAAAAGTTTCTTATATGTTGCTAGGTACAAGGTGAAATAAACTGCCGTCCTAAAAATAGGACACCATGCAGTGTGCACTCCTGTAATATTCTATAATATGTATATGGTTTCCATTTCATTGTTTTATTTCCTGTCTAACCGTGAGTGAAATTCTGGGGTTAATGGAAAATCAAAATAATAATAATGAGAGTCTAATATATGTGACCCCTCCAGAAGATTTCCATGATACAAATAAATACAGTGATAAATCGGATGACGAGCATGATGCTTATCTGAATAATCTTGGCGGTAAAATGCTACTTAATAAAGCGGAATTACAAAAAAAAAAAAAAATGTAATGATGATAATGAAGATGACATTGTTGATGAAAGTATGCCAGAGTCTTCTAACATAAAAGCTGCAACAAATGATTTTGAAAGTACATTAGACAAAAATGGAGCTGAGGTTTCTCGCACAAGTTATTGCCGTCCGAAAAGAAGGAAGCTAATATATGAACATTTCCAAGACAGGGAAGGTAATTCCAGGTAGAAGGCCATCGTACTACTACAACTACAAGTACTATTATTACTACTATAACCACCAACGTACCGCGCCGTGGCATCGTGGTCTAAGGCATCCTGCCTCGGACTCGCGTTACGGAATGCGTGCTTGTTCGAGTCCTCATGGGGGAAGAAATTTTCTCATGAAATTTCGGCCATTGTATGGGACCGGTGCCCACCCAGCATCATCATGCATTTGTGGATCTACGATAGGTAGCGAAAATCCGGTTTCGGAAACCAGCTATAACGGCTATGGGGGAATCATCGTGCTAACCACACGATACCGCCATTTTGGTTGGATGATTGTCCACCTCTGTTTCCGCATGTGGAAGTGAGACCAGCAGCAGGCTGGTCGGTCTTTGCCCTTCATGGGCTGTAGAGCTACGAATTTTTTTACAATCACCACCATGAGCACCAGCAATAGCAGCAACAGCAGTACCAGCGCTAGCACAGAAACAGCAGCACCAGCGTTGGCAGTACCGATGTTAGCAACAGCGGCAACAACAGAGTGATGGTCCATCTTCGCTTATTTTCTTGATGTTGCCATAGTAAATGCTTGGTTTCTGTACAGAAAAATGAAGCCTCAAAACTCTTCAGAACCGCTCCTCAACTTTTGCCGTCTCCTGGCTTTTACAGTACTGAAAAGGCATGGGGTGAGTTCCCACTAAGGAAAAATTGTTCCCATTCCATCAGGAGACATAAGATTTGATGATCAACACCACTGGCCAGTTGAAAATGAAACTCTGCGAAGGTGTGCTAATTGTACAGGAAATGCAAAGTCCATCTGCAGCAAGTGTCAAATTGGACTCCACCCTAAATGTTTCTATCCTTACCACACAAAATAGTGTTGTGCAATGCGTAGGCTTGTGTGAGGAGGGCAGTTGAACCACTGATTCTAATATGTGTATATGTATTTGCTACATAATAAATACATAAATACTATTTGAACTAAAAGAGGGGTTATTCTATTCAGCTACTGTGTCACTGACCATTATGCATAGCGTCCTATTTATGGGACGGTCCTTAATTTTTATCCCAGAAAGTAAATAAAGATAAAAATGGTAAGAAAGCATTCTTAAGTCACAAACTAGCAAACTTAAACTCAGAAGCGCATTTTTCAAGTCATTAATAACTTTATGGAGTAATGGGTTAAATTAAGTGGATTCAGATTCCCAAGAATGCACAGACTTATGTATCAGCGAAAACTGGGGGATTTAAATTATTTATTTGTAAAACCCAGATAATAATGATAATAAGCATAGGTAGGAAGTTCGTACCAAAACAGTAGACTTCAGTTGAGTACAGCAAAGAGTATAGATGTCATCCGCGCCTCGCCCTGACCCCGCTGGCTACAGACAATGCCACATAAACAACGCATAGTGGCAGTTTGTGGAGCTGTGTAGAGTGTAAATAGTTTGGAGAATATTATATATATATATTAGGTTCCGAACGAAGTCAGCTATTCTGTTATTGTTGTATTATTTACGTAATGTTAATGTTATGCATGATTCCAAATAGTAAATTCATCTGTTATTAAATAATTATGCAAAACAGGAAAGTGTACCACGTTCACTTTTTCCCTAATTATTATTCTTTAAATGTTGACGTCTCGTGCTGCTATGCATTCGGTTCAACATCAGAATTAGTCATTACAATAGTAATGAAAAATATATTCTTGCAAACAATTATGCATTTAATATCATGTGACGCATACGATATACACTATAAGATTCACAAAGTAGTTGTTCACCTCGTGATAGTAAGAAATACTGTATCATATATCAGATTTGCTCCAGTAACGTGTTGTGACGTAGAACGAATATTTTCAGAGTACAAATTTTGCTTTTTTTTCTGAACATAAAAGGAGTATTTCCTTTCATAAAATGAAAATGTTCATTGTTTTTGTTATAATGAGGCCAGAATCATAATCACATACTTTGCATGTTATTTGTACATGTATGGGTAAATTATTTCAGTTTGGGAGTTACGAAGTTTATAATTTAACACCTTCTCGAATAAGGGTGTGACCAACAAATCCATAATACACGTTTCAGGGAAAAAGAAAAGAATATCAAGAGCATATTTTGTTAGGCGTGTATTTACAAGCAGAACCATTTGACTAATCAAGGATACAAGTTTATTCCGCTATTGAATGCATTCATTTATTGTTATAATTGAATGCTTCAAAATTACTTTTTCCACCGAAGTCACATATTTCATTCATTTGATGTTACACTCTTTTTCGAGGGAGGTGTTTAATTACAAATTATTGTTTTTTATATTATTCGTTTATTATTTTCTTGTTCTAAGGCCGTGGACGATTGGAGCACATGTTTGGTTACCAACCGGCTGTACATGTTTATCGTTATTGTTCACTGACATTGAGAGATGCGCTATTAGATTTCATTTTGTAGAGATATAATTCAAGCTCACACAACTTAACTGTTTTAGTACCAACTTCCTACCTCTGATGATGATGATGATGATGATGATGATAATAATAATAATAATAATAATAATAATAATAATAATAATAATAACAGCATTAGCACCATTGATATTTTAATTCAGATTCCAGCACTGTGTATATACCTCAAAATGCAATCGAAAAGAGTATTAATGAAGGACAGGGTGCAGACGTCTGTCGACTCTTTGCGCTTGATTAACCGGTCCAATACGCTTTCTGAATCTAATGAAAATAAAGAATAATCAATTTCTTTATTGTATTTTTGAATTATTTATCTTATTCCAGTTTCCAGTATGTTTATAGGTATAAAAACATACTGCAAAGTTTGGGGAAAGTCCTGTGTATGCAACTGTTGAAATACACACAACCTCCACCAGTAGATAACTGATTTAAAACACGAAGATATGTAAACATGGTGATATGGACACATTGGCAGGAGAAAAACTGAACATAGACTAATAATCTGACAACTGGTTTTTGTCGTGTTCATTTACTTTACCAACCAGACCTCATCCCACGGTTACGTTTCCCACGTTCGTTGTCTATGTACGTCAGAGAAGCTATAAAAATAGTCCATTGTTTAGAGTGGAAATTCACCAGGTTACCGGTTCTGAATAATAGTGTCACAGGAGAATTCCGGACCTCTCTTCTTCAACATAACATTTTTGTCCACAAACGGACGCGTAACTAAAGCACCGACAAGTACAGAATGTTTCAATGGGATGTCCCACTCTTTAAATACGTCTTTTGTTTGACTGAATAACAAAATATTAGCGCAACTAAGTGTAAAAGAGAGGATGTTATTGGGAAATTGAAACTATCACAAGCGTTCAAAGTAGCCCGCGTCTTCTTGCCCGTTTCACCATGTTGTCTGACGCATGCCTCAATATGTCTCAGTCGACACTGTTTACTTCGGCCGTGACATTTGGTAGGAGATCCTGGATGGTTCTTCACTTAATCTCGTAGGGTGCTATGCATAGACATTTCACTAGCCCGCGCTACGAGCGTGCTAAACCAGCCCCGGCTGTCGACTGATAACTTGTACAGGATTCATATCATATCACTAACACTGGTTTATGAATACGAAAAACGTTAGTTCGCTGATCATTCACCGGAAGCCCGCGCTAAGAATGTCTATGAATATGGCACGTAGACTCTTTCCTTGAGCTAACCCTACGGCAGTAAATCCGCTAACATCAAGACTGGTGACTTCGGGAAGAGACACTGTTTTTTCGAGACAACACTGTCCACGAAGAAGCCGTTGATTTGTGCCATTGACGCATCGAAAATATGACACGTGGACGTAAACTCGATGTCCTCTATTGCTCCACGAAGGCCGTGAAAATGTCTTGTACATATCAGTGTTCACAGTCCCTTCAAAGGAAATTGGTCCAATGATTGATTCTCTGAGCGGAAATTACAAACCGCACACCATACTTTTCCGGATGACGGTGATTTCATTGAACACTTCAGGGTATTCTAATGCCCAAATTCTTGTGGTCTGAGAATTTACATACTCAGAGGGGAAACCAAGCTACATCAATAAACCATGTCGTAGTGAATATTCCCGGGTCTCTTTCCATAAAGTTGAGGAACAAATTGTAGTATCGTAGACGCTTGAATTTGCCTGTCTCTATCAGCTCATATACAGCTGTCACTTTGCGTGATATGTTTTTGCGTGTTTAGCTGCTCTTTAACACATCGTCACACTGTAGCCGGTCTCCTGTGACATCGGCGTAATGATTTCCCGGGGGAGAAAAGCAATCGCTGCAGAATGCGGCACTCCTGAAGGCTGCTTGTGCTTCCCTTTCTCACTGATTAATGAACCGGTTTGTTCTAGCTTCCCACTAACCTTAGAATCGTCTTCCGATCAGAACCATCACGGGTATCGTACTCGCGTCGGTAAGCCCTTTGTGTGGCAGGAACAGAATTGGTAAGCCAGTAATTTTTCACGATAAAATCACGCTACTACACATTGTACGCCCTGTGCTGTGACAACAATGTCTTGTTAACGCAGAAACGCTGTTATATACCAAATCAACGCCGTCTCTCTTCATCTCCAGAAAACTCCTAGATTTGGATGCAGTTACATTTTATGTCACAGAGATGTAATTAAGAAGTGCGGCATTCTGTAGAATACGTGGAGGAGAGACAACTTTGCTGTCCATAGTGTGATGTTTGGTCTACTTCTTGACACATTTAAGCCAGACACGTGGTCGGATTTCTCTGATTTGAGGTCCATACGACGCCGAAGTTAGGCCTGAAATAGAAAAGAACATCGAACTACCAACGGACAGACATACTTAGGCCAAATATGTTTCCAAAAACTACCGCAGCTTTCACGCAGGTTACAGCTACCTACAATAGAGACGTCTCCGTCTGGTATCACTCAGCCTTTCAATGATGGGATAACAATTTGTGCGGTGAGGTCAGTACGGCAGAAAATTTTTTAATTACGCAGTAGTTCGAAACGTAAGTGATTTTGTGTATCATAATTATAAAATGTTGTAGGTACGAGAGGGGATCGGAAAGTAACGCACAATAATAAAAAAGAACGTTTAACCTTTAGGAGCCGTGCGTCCATTACACTGGCCATTTAGTATTATGATCATGACGTGATATAATATGTTATAAATTGTATGTTATATATAAAATACGTTGATATTCTTTAATTTTATGTAACATTAAGGACATTGCATTTGATTAAAACAATATTTTTTTTTCTTAAAAAGGAGCAAAATCATTTCAACTGCAGTCAACTGAAACCCCGACAGCTTCCATCCGTACCATTACACCGATTGCTTTACATGGGCCCTCCCCATACTTTAACATAGCCTCAATTAACTGCAGTGGCCGGGACGCGAAAGTGCGCTCTTAGGCACGATATGCTGGCCAGACATATCTTGTGCGCCTTAAACCGCTCGGCTAAAGAACCCAACACGAATTTACCCGTTTATGCAGGTATACGAACCCCTGGTTAAGAGTTAAGCATTTGCGTGCAACAGTGGCATAAGTCTTCCGGCTTCTAAGGGTTAATAGGTAATAAAAATACATAAATGAACAAACATCTTTTAGCTACTTTTCTACATAGGCGCCAAGTTTCTCAACACATTTCTCCCATCGTGGTACCAGTTTCATTATACCCTGTTTATAGAAATCAGTTCGGTTGGAGTATAGCCATCTGCAGACAGTTGATTACACTTTTGCATCGGTCGCAAAGCGATGGCCGGCCAGGAATTTCTTCATGGGACCAAACAGATGAAAGTCCGACGGTGCAAGGTTTGGACTGTATGGTGGGTACTGGAGCACCTCCAACCAAATGTGTTGATTTTATCACGAACAGAAGCCGCAACATGGGGACGAGCATTGTCATGAATAAATCTGACATCGTCAGCATTAATGTTTCAGCGTTTGTCCACAAAAAAACACAATGTATATCCCAGAACACTGTCATAAACACTTAGCAGATTGTGTCACTTTGAATTTTTTCTGTGCTGGGGAAGCAGCATGTTTCCACTCCATAGAGGCCTGCTTTGTTTCGGGCGTGTAGTGGTACGCCCAGGGCTCATCACAGTGACAATTCCTTTCAGAAAGTCATGCCCTTTTGCAACGTGACGTCTTAAGCTGTCCAATGTCATCATTCGCTGGCCCTTGAGGTTGCCTGTCAGGTTCTTAGGCACCCAGCTGGCAATAACTTTATGAAATTTCAATGTCATGCACGATACTGTTTGCAGTAAAAGATCTTTCCTTGGGCAGAACACAATGAATGAATGACTAGATATCAAGCCTTCAACAGGATCTATTAACACTGGACTGTTCTAGTCGTTGCACTGCAGTTGCAATTTCCCGTTACATGGTGCCTATATATGTATAGTATAGGCTAATGCAAATAGTTTTCTCCGCATCCTTGAAAAATAAATTGAAGATCGAATCAACTACATGGTTTTGTAATCAAGTAAATTTGTTCAAAATAAAGGACTTTATATGTATTACTGCGTAACTATAATCAATATGTAAAATATGAGAAAGTTATACAAACAAGGGTGGGTGAAAAAGTTATGTGCCTGAACATTTATAAGCGATGTACAAGTGAAAATGAAGAGTGCACACTACAAAGAAGCGGAGGTGTGAAGAAGTCTTGACACTTCACACGTAATGAAAATTTTCATACCATTGTACTTGGTACTGTATGTGCGGTGATTCTCTGTCGCCCTAAACAACATTCCGAAAGACCTCATTGTGTAGATCAGTGGTCGGCATTTCGAGACTCACTAGTCAACCCCTTAATACACAAGCAGGGCGGAGGGGTAATGCATGATTTAATTATCCTTAGCCATTATTTGTTCATTCAACGTTAAGCAGTCTGGGTATTCTTCCCTTCCTACCTCCCCCTTTGCTGTGTATTGCAGGCTGCATTTTATATTATGTAATCTTTGCCGACGACTGGTGTAGACACATAAGATTTAAAAGTTCTATTCCTGAGAATGACACAAAGGTTAGAGGAAGAAGAAAAATAAAAATAGGTGTAAGGACGAAAAATCTGTAGCATTATGATATCGTAAGCATTTTTGAACATGTGACGTCTGGCTCATTACAATTGCATTGTCCCTTACATTTTTACTTGTTCAACATATTTTCTATATGTGCTTTAGAAAGAAGTTAAATGCGTGAAAGTCTTTATCCTTTCATAAAATTGGTGAAACTAGCGCTGTGGTACTCGTAGTTCCGATGATTTCGGAAGTGAAAATCGTTGAATTTATAAGGGAGATACAGTTGATCGTATAGGCCTATGCAAGGCATAACAAAAGCCTAAACTAACCAAACCTGACCTATCACAGATTCATATATACAAGTTGTATAAGCGGAGTACGAAGGGAACTACCTCAGCGCTAGTTCAGTCATAAAATTAATTGCTCTATTAACGAGAAGAAAATATCACTCCAAAGTCTGCAAAACACTAACTTGTAAGGCGGTAAGATCCAATTGACCCCATGAATTGAGAACAAATTTCATTCGCTAATTGAAAGAATTGTAGGTATATTGAACTCAAAGTCATTGTCACAGTATACAGGCCTACAATTGGTTACTCATAGCATTTCAATACTATTTTGGTCTTTGAAATCACTTCTTGAATTTTCTGGAGCGCTCCATCTTGTATATGCACTTGAGCTCTTTTTGTCATGGTTCTCTATGCATTGTTACATTGTGATGTTTAAGCATTAAATGAGAGCAATTGTGCCGACATCGTTTTCTGTACTGCATGAATTTGAACTCAATCTTCCCAACGTAAACCATAACTGCCTTTGTGCGGTACACCTTCCCGAGCGGCTGTCGTGCTCTGCCGCGTAATGAAGCGAGGTACAATATGGAAATGACGTTTGGCATTCTTTCTTCGACTCTCCCGGGCTGTATCTATTATGCAATCGCTATTTCAATTTTAAATGGAGCTAATAAAGAGCTGGACTGGGGATTCAAGGTATACACACGCTCTCGATCCGGTTTTCGGCGTCCCTGGCGATCAGAATATCCGCTTAAATATATCAACTGAAAAAGGCTTGTCAGATTTCGGAGATGATGCGATTTGTATGTTTTCAGCATCATATCGCGTTTTATGTGGGACATAACCCAAAACAATACAACCGTTTCTACAATAGAGATCGCTTCACTTCGGTGTCACCTCGAGAATGTGCACGCAAACGTTTTGATGGACGATTAAAAGCATTCTATACACTAACTGCGTTTATCAACCAGCAATTCTATGTACAGTGTGTTGCTATGGTAGTGGAAGAAAGAAAGTTATTGGTCATTAGTTCTTTTGTTTATTGTCCAATTAAAAAAAAATTGGCGACACTGAAGCTATAGTGAGGGAGAACTGTCCTGGCATTTTCTTCGAATACAAATCTCGATAAAAAGCTTCTGGCGGAAGACACACACTTCGGTCACTTGGTTTACAAGTAGTTACATATGTAATTAACACTATGTGTAGAACTGGAATCCGTTCTCACTGTGCAGTAACGATTAGCATGTCTCGCCTTGAAACGAGCGGGGTTCAAATCTTGGTTGGGACATGTTACTTGGGTCTTTCCCTCAACCCATTAAGAAGAAATATATTGGGTAACCTTCGGCGCTGGACCCTGGACTCATTTCGCTTGCATCATTATCTTCATGTTACTCAGACATAATAGTTAAGCGTTGTAAAATAAAGCAATTAAAAACTAGAATTGTTGAATCAGCGCTGCCCTTGAATTACAGAGGCTGTTCAAGTACAGAAAGATAACAAGTGGGAAACGGAATCAGTAGTGAAATAACTGAAATAAGAGAGACAGAATAGAATAGTTCCAGCAAATAAGTCAGGGCAGAAGGTTATCAAAGAATTGGCAGTATTGTTTTATTGAACGACATGTTTAACTGCAGAGATTTATCACTCCTAAATTCCACAAGGAAGGGAAATAGCCGAAAAATTTTGCCTCAAGCCCTCAATCGTGAAAATGATTGTTACTTGCCGTAAATCTACGACACGGCATCCACGCTTTTACCTTCCTTCCGAAGGAAGCCGCGCTATGTATTTTATCGCTTTTTGAAGTCCAATGTTTTAACACTGAGATCTCAGATACAACGGCTAGCAGGAAATGAGGGGGGAAAGAAGACATTACAATGTAAAAGAGAGGAATACAAATAACATTTTATGCTGAATCTTTTGAAATCTCCATGCTGTGTAATAAACAATATAACATTCTCCGTTATGGTACAGGTTCAAGTATCGAAGTATCCCTTCCATCAGAACATAGCATTTCCGCGTTCCATCACAGCTCTCCCAAGAGCGGGAAAAAACGAAGTAGTTCAATCTTGAAGTGAATGGTAAGTTATATTACCGGTAGTTCTTTATGGTTGTGAAACTTGAACTCTCACTTTGAGAGAGGAACATAGGTTAGGGTGTTTGAGAATAAGATGCTTAGGAAAATATTTGGGGCTAAGAGGGATGAAGTTACAGGAGAATGGAGAAAGTTACACAACACAGAACTGCACGCATTTTATTCTTCACCTGACATAATTAAAAACATTAAATCCAGGCGTTTGAAATGGGGGAGGGCATGTAGCACGTATGGGCGAATCCAGAAATGCATGTAGAGTGTTAGTTGGGAGGCCGGAGGGAAAAAGACCTTCGGGGAGGCCGAGACTTAGATGGGAGGATAATGTTAAAATAGATTTTAGGGAGGTGGAATATGATGGTAGAGACTGGATTAATCTTGCTCAGGATAGGGACCAATGACGGGCTTATGTGAGGGCGGCAATGAACCTCCGGGTTCCTTAAAAACCAGTAAGTAAAATTTAATTAAAGCAATGGAAAAATGAAATGATTTGCAGTTATTCAAATTTTGAAACATTTCACCCTTAATGTATAAATTGTAACTAGATATAATTAAATTTATTTATTAAAAAACTATTTCATACAAATTTTGTTTAAAAAAACTCACCTACAGACTAAAAAGAATTATTTAATAACCAATTATAAATATACTTTTAAAGCTGCGCACAATGTTAATTCTAATATCCATTTTAAATTTCCATCCAAAAATACTGTTATATTTCAAACTTTATACCCCTCGCACTGTATTCCTCAGGTCTTCTTTTCGTACGAGTCAATCTTTCAGTGCATGACTGAGAAAGAAAAATTTTCCCTAAGAATAAAGTAAGAGAAAATGGATCCTGAACGCATGATTAAAACAGTGAAGTTTCCAACATCGGTCATGATGTGGTCGGTGCAGGTCGCCTGTACATAGTTCAGGGGAATATAAAACAGAACGTGTATATCAATGCGTTTGAGACACGACTAATTCCACGATAAAATTAAAAGACTGGTATCGAAGTGGAGCGGAGTGTGTATTTGTGCATGACGGGGCATCTTGTCACGCCGATAGAAGAGCGAAAATCGCTTCGACTCCAAGTAAGGTTAGACTGGTGCCTATGGTGGACTAATCGGGAACATTATGAGATTTTTCTGGGGCTCTCCATTTTTCCTCAACATTCTTCATTCTGTTAAGAGGTCATAAAATGAGGATTTATTGCGTTTCCTGACGTAATTCAAATTGCTTAAAAATCAAAGCTGTGAAAATATATAATATTCATTTTATTTAATATTTATTCACAAATATTTAAATTTAATAAAGAAGTATTTTGTAAATAGAAATATAAGTAGTGTGTAGTAATATTCTATTATAAATTTTATTTTATAAAAACAAGTCTCAAAGCAACTTGATTTATTTATTCTTCTCAATGTTGCAACACACTGCAAATTTAAATTGACGTGATATTATTGTAATGTTACTTAAAGCTGGAATACATGTAAGCCTAATAACCGTATTATAATGTAGTTCTTTACTTCCAGACCCTAGAATGTACAATAAAAATTAAGTTATTCTTTTATGACAGGCTTGTTAGCAGATAGAATAAAATTTATTTGGGAAGTTCCAGAGAAAATACACAAATTTAATCTTCTAATATGATTTTTTTTATTCCTCTACATTTCGGGAGGATTTCGATTATCGCCGCTACTTCTCTTGAAGCCTCAAATTCCGAGTCAGTTCGGCGGCATCTCCGTTCCTAAGAACCCAAGCTATATTTTCCCTACTCATTTCACCTCCATCTTGTGCATGCATAAGTATGTATCTGCTCCTACGTACATACACGTCATCGTGACAATTATGATTGCAATTTAAGAGAAAACTGTAGCGACCTGTTACGAGGCACTGTCTCGGAATTTTCATGGAAGGAAAGAATAAAATCACAAGAGACGTTGCTGGGATAATTATTGGCTTCACTAATAAATATTTGGAATCGTTAGATCCCCATAAGATAAAAATACTTAGAAACTGTTGTTACATATTTAAACCTCTATGTAAAATCAAGAAGAACACCAAGAGGCGAGTTACGGGTTAATAAGAGAGGATCAGGCCTTTCGGCCTTCCAGAGGAGCTAAATTATTGTAGTCCAATAAATCAATCACCTAGAAACGAACGTTTCTTTTTAAGCACCTCTGTTCTGGCAGAAAATACCTCCTTTAGCAAAAATTAAAGAGGGGCGAAAAATGATTTATTGGACGCCATGCCACGATCTCACTGTAAACGCGTAACCCTCGAGAATCTATCGTTTTTTAATTAGTAAGATCTGAGTGCGGAGAGTGGAGAGCCAGGAGCCTCTCTGTTCGCAAATGTTTTATATAAGTGCCATTTCTCGTGTATCATTTGTAAACCTTCATTTACAGTCCCATTCTTCATTATTCCTCAGTGCATATTTTATACGATAGAACATTTCAATTCTCACTGTAGCAAGATGTCAGCAATTACAAATCTTTTCTGACAACGATTTCGACTATTTATGATCATAAATGAGTTAAATAATTTTTGTTTTGTTCTTTAAATGTGCAGAAATATGATTCGAACAAATGTAACATAGTAAAATTAATTTACAAAACGAAAAGTTGCATTTGTTTGGATCAAATTTCTGCACATTTAAAGAACAGAATTAAAGTTATTTCAATCATTTTGAGATATCTCAAAGAATAAATCTCTGGGATGAATGGCATTCCTTACAGTGTATGTATATATGGAAGTGAAACAACCTTGCCGCTTGAAAGGAACGAGAGAGTGCACGTAAATGAATAGAAAGCCTATATTATGTTTTGTGATTAAATGCACGGTTAATTAGAAAATTAAGTTTGAAGTTTGACCAGTCCGGCAACATCGTCGCTAATACACACTACTCGCGATACAGATGTAAGAGATCAACGAACTCGGTGAGTCTTCATACGTAAGCTGCTTTCTGCCGAGACGTTGCCACTCGCTCGCTTCGTGCAATGGCTTGAATTGAGGGCTTTTTAAATTTAATTTACAGGAAAACCGTTCACGCTATTGAAATATGCCAGAGGGATAAATTATTCGTTATTAGATTTCCTTTCCATATGAACAAGAGTCCTGAATCTACTCGCAATAGTTACCCAATAAGAGATTGTTAAATATTTGGGGAAAACTTTTTTTCTGGAAAAACTATGAACTTATTACCAATATCATATTACAGTTTTTGTTGCATACAATATGAGCTATTCGCTCTGGAAATCTGCAAGGCTATTTCACTACCACCCTGTATGTATGTATGTATGTATGTATGTATGTATGTATGTATGTATGTATGTATGTATGTATGTATGCACAGAGTGAATAGTAAGTAATGTCATTAATTTCAAGGGGTTATTCTTTGAGACATTTGAAACGAAAGTTTAATGCAATTCTGCTCGTTTTTGCTTTCTTTTCGAGATAAAAGCTGTTTGATATGAAATATTTCATTGCATTTTTTAGAAAGTCATTGACTGAATTCGCAATATGATCGGTCAGTTTAAGAGAGCGGTGTATTATGATAATAAACGATTTGAAGAATTTTTGTTTCGTCCTTCAAATGTGCAGAAATTTGGTCCGAACAAATATAACTTTTATTTCTGAAGGGGAATTCTAAAATGTTACATTTGTTCTGACCAAATTTCTGCAAATTTAAATGACAAAACTAAAATTCGTTCAATCATTTATTATCATAATACACTGTTCTCTAAAGGTGACTGAACATATCAGAAATTAAATCAACATCTTTCCCAAAACACTCTACGAAATGTTTCATATAGAACAATTTTTATCTCGGAAGGGAAGAAAAACCGAGCAAAATTTTATGGAACCATTTTGTTTGAAATGTCTCATAGAATAACCCCCTGAAATTAATAACAACTTAGGTTCACCTGTATATATACGTTCACATTTGAAACAGAGAATGAGACGACTAAAAGTAACACTTGGGATATCTCCTAAATTACCCAGTGCTGCTTTTTACGTGGTATTTCGGCCAAATTAAGTGATAGATGAGGATTCGTAAATTTATGCTCTAAGAGGCGTGTCGTTTATGGGTGGCATTACAAACTAATAAAATAAGAGAAGAAGATCAATCGTTGATTTGAATATCTGAATTGCGAAATAAAATTTTGAATATGGAGGGGAAACAAATATAAGAAACTGCATATGGTTAAGAAACTGAGGATATTTCTTCACAAAATCACTTATTTATAGGCCTAATCATTTGTGCTGGCTCACAGGAGCACAATAATCCCAATCATTATAAGTTCTACACTTATGTGGACAATTTTAACTTCTCTAAGACGACCCAGATTTATATCGAAGATATTATTTAATTCTTCGTAATGAAGAAGTTGCAATATTACATAATTTCTCTAGCATTAGAGTAAGAGATATAAACTTTGCATGTTTGCGAGTGTGTTTGGAAATTTGTTGCATTAGCAATTGTTTTAAATTACCGTAAGTTCTTTTTGTCTCTAAGTAGAGATTTCGCATTGTGGATGCAATTGTTACAACGAATGTAAATTTGGCTTAGGATAAGAACTTAAAAGTGTAGAAATTTATGTATTTTCTTCATGCATTCCGTAAAAACGCTTAATTTCTATTAAGAAATTCCACTAATAATTAATATTTTAGCGAATTCGACACTGTCACAATATCCATTGTCGTGTTTTAATACGACCCTCTTCTTTTCCTTTTTAAGAGCTTGCGTGTCGCGTAAAGTAACTCGGACTCCTTAGGTTTAAAGGTCGAAAGTGGTCTGCCTCTCAGGAGATACTGTCATATGGAAAGGTCATGTTACTCCGATCTGATCGATTCACTTCGCTTCTCCAGTCGACTTTATTTACACAGGCTATATAAAATAATTTGTGCTCAATCAAACTTTTCCACAGAAATGGAATGGAAATTCGTTGCTAGCTCATCTCTATATTAACAGTGAGAGCTATCAAATTTTTGTAACCGAGTGATAGATGCGTATCTTCTGTGAAATCTCAGACATAAAAGTAATTTTATTTTAGAACACAATAAAATTTATTCATAAAATACAGTACGTAAACAATTCTGCTTCTCAAACACTAAGGTAAGAGGAAACTTACGAAGGACATAGGTTTATCTTTCAAATAGAAAATAAATCTCCAACTTTGCAAGTATTTCCATTTTCACCAAATTTTATACACAATACAAGCTGTCGGTCATCGAGCATTGCACGATCTCATCTCAGGTGTTAATGAGGAGACACGTAGCCGTGGGTTGCTTTATAACCCATACCCAGATGACTCACAAGTATTGAGTGTGCTGCTACAGGTCGGTGTGTCGTGTGGCTTTACAATCTCCGTGAAAAATGAAACAGGAAATAAACTTTTAACTGATTATTGCTCACTCCATTTATTGTTTCTTCTGAAATAAAGGAATAATACACACGAAAATAATAAAACAATTCGGATATGGAATGACATTCATAGAAGTAGTCCTTTTTCCTGACTTTATAAATAGTTTCTGAGTACAAAAATGTGCACGTAAAATAAAGTAACATTTTCTCCACAGCATAATATGTTTTGACGTTAAAATTACATAAAATTATAATATTGAGTAAATAAATTCAGTCAGGTTCAGCCCTCCTTCAAGAACACAGAACACTTAGGCCTGAAGACGAGCTCAAAATACTCCTTTGTACGAGAATAAAGATGAATATGATGACGGCGAAATGAATTTCGGGGACCAAATACAACTTGTTTGACATTATGTCCTTGTCATTTTTAAGAAAAATAGTCATCAAGGGCAAACCAGGATTTAAACTCGCGCCTCTTAGTTTCGCAGTCCAACTCTTTCAACATTTCTTTATAACAACCTGCATAGTACGATATTAAAAGGCATTTCGTTTATCTCCCAACACTTTTCAATAAGTCACCCTCCATCATGGTCTGTTTACAGTCTCTATATAAATTTGGCGTCAACTCGTTAAATATCAGAAATCTGTAAACACATCTGCACAGGAAGGGACAGTGCTGCCGGAAGAAAACTGCAGAACTGTTAATAAAAACAAACCAGTATTTACATTTCTCATTACGGGTTGTCGAGTACAAGCCATGCGGTATTGTTTTCTCACCTAACACAGACAAATAATACATGGGACAAAATCTTTCTCTACACAAACCTACTGCAGGCCTATGTCAACGATTTTATCATGACGATGTGTTTTCAACTAGGCCTACTCCCATATAAACACTTGGCAATTAAGTACATTTTTCCGTGTGATGGCACAATCTTCCCACTCATAAGGATAACTTTACACGTTTTTAAATAATATAGATTACAAATCACAAAATAACTTCATAAGGGCTGGCTGACATTCCGCCACTGCACAGCAACATTAGACAGTTGATTGCAAGAGCACCAAGTCAGCTGTCGCTTCGCCTCTATAATTGAGTTAAGTCGGATATTTTCTTGAAAACTGATAAATCAATATTAGCGAATATTAATACTACCTAATGGAATGTGTGGCGACGATAAGAAGCCTTCATAGAAAATTGATGAGAAAGGAGAAAAGGCGAGAGCGGCGGCTATACGAAACAATTCTCCGCGCGGTTGCTCTCAGCCCTTTCACGAACTTCATTGTTAACAATTACTTGCCAGTCCAACAGAGGCGCCGGTAACTGAGAAAGCTAACATCTTCATCTTATGTACGCGTGTTTAGTTTCTAATGGTTACATTTATTGTTAACACAGACCTCATTTAAGAACAAGTTTCCTTCACATCGTAAAAGTATGACCATACCCATAATTTAGAACCCAGTTTTCGTCCAAAGGGAGCCAGACAATTTTACTGTTCTTAAAAGTTCTTTCGTCCTCGATCATGTCTGAACGCACTTGCTTCAGATTTCATGGTGAGCATGGTGGTCGTTTAAAAATAAACGACTGAATTTGAAACAAAAACAAATACCTGTACTTCATTGTATGCTTTTTGAACTCTAAACTTAAATACAGATATTTTGTTATATATCTGTCCGTGAGTGACCTGTAAATTTCAGGTCGCTTATCTTGATCGTAGGCGTCAGAGCATAACAAATAATTGCAAACATCTGCTCTCTCTCTTCCCCCTCAACACAAACTGACGTAGCACAGAGGAAGAGATACAATCAAAAGATCTGTACTACGCAAAGTCACTATTATAATTTTTTTTAATATACTACATTTTAATTCTGTGGTGTCCGGGTAAATGGGTATAAGTCATTTTTTTGTCCAGGTGGAATTTTGTTCCCCAGATTAACACACAAGTTAAATTATACAAGTGGGTGTGCAAGAATCAAAGAATACAAGCAGTTGATATGTTTTATTTGTGTAGATAAATTTTCATTTATCTCCGAACTCATTTCTATGACTTATCTCCCTTTACCCAAACACCACAGAATTTACCATTATGGCACATCTACAACTTCTATCAGTGGAGACATAGATAGTATTAATTTACATGTATTTCAAAGTGTTTCATTAAATGAAAGTGAAATAAATCTTATGATAAATATCCAATAATTTGAGTTACAGGTGAAAATGTTGCGCCAATGTGTAATGTATATAGCCTTCACAAGATGTCCCAGCGAATATGCTACGAATCATTAGGCTTCGTAGAGGGAGGCATATAAAGTGTTTTGGAATAATATCCCACGACAGAAAATGTATGTTACAAGTCGTAATTGTCGTCACTGAACGACAAGGCAGTCAGAAATAAAATAATATTGGAATGTCAATCTTAAAGGTAACTTCAACAAATATATCGGTAAGCACTCTTTAGATATCCGTCTCCCATTATAACGGGTGTACTTGTGGACACAAGTTTCGTTTAGTACGGCACCGTTCGGGAAGTGACATGGGCAAGTAACAGCTCGCTTAGCGGTTATCCAGCGCGACAAGTTTCGACAATAAAATCTCGTGTTGTAATTTGTTGGCTTACGTTTTAACGAGTACTGGAAACGACGACAAGCCTCTCTAATGGACATTTCATAATTTTGGAAAATACTTATAGATACACGTTTGTTATCGCCTCCATCGACAAAATTAAACCCAAGGCACATGATACATTTCATCCAATTTGTCAACTACTGTTTCCTTGTAAGTCTTTAGTTTTAATAATTTCTTCGTTTTTTCAAGTTAATCCTAGATACCCTCCCTGATGTGCTAACTTCCTTAACGATTTCGTGTGAGTGTTCTAGCCTATAGCCGTTACAGACTTTTTCTCCGGTTAGAACTCCATTTATGAGCATTTTCTTTTTTAAATTGAGCCGGTTTCTCTAAATTTGTTCACTAAATATTCAATTGTTAGATGAGATGTTTGTTGAATGCCAGGACATTTCCTTAGAAATATAGCATGAAATACCCTTACGATTTACTTGTAACATGCGTATGATAAACGAAGATTCGCTTTATAACGATGTACTGCATTGTCGGGAACTAAAGTGACAAGCAAACGTTATCATGGGGCAAATAAAAAAAGTTAACTTTTTTTCTTCCACCATGTTAATAACGTCAAAAGAAGTGCTTGTACAAATTTTGGCCACTCGAGCGCAATTACGAGGGTCTTAAAAATAAGTTTCCCAGGGGTCGTTTACATTAGGAAAACACAGTATCATTGGAAAAATTTATTGGAACAGATATAACAACTGTTGAGCTATTTTTCAACATATTCCCACCGGAACCGAGACATTTATCATACCATGGGATCGACAGAGAGACGCACAGGGCAGTCATACGCTGGTTCCGGTCCCAGGCGGCAGACTTCTACGACACAGAGATACAAATTTGATCCCACGGTAAGACAAATGTCTCAATTCCGGTGCGGAATACGTTGAAAAATAGCTCAGTAATTGCTGTAACAGTTCCAATAAATCTTTCCATGAAATTATGGTTTGTTTCTATAAACGGCCCAGAAAAGTTTATTTTTTCCGGCCCTCGTAATTGCGCTCGAGTGGTCAAAATTTGTATAAGCACTTGTTCTGACAATATTAACATGGTGGAAGAAAAAATAACATTTTTATCTGTCGCCATAAGAATGTAGCCTATGCTTGTGAGCTGCACTGAATGAGTCAGCTGTATATTAATATTTTAACTTTGACGTCGTCGGCAGTCGCGTTCGATCTGAAGGAGTAAAAGGCATTTACGTGAGCGAAACCCATTTCTTGGCGAACGCTCTCTATTAATGTTTACTATACATAGGTTTCAGTGTCGGAGCAATCTTGCGGATTTTGACAGACTTATTATTAGAGCAAGGAAGTTGGTACCAAAACTGTTAAGTTGTGTGGGCTTGGACTATATCTGTACCGAATGAAAATCTAGTAGCGTAGATCTCCCTGTCAGTGAACCAGAACGACAAACATGTGGTACAGCCGGGTTGTAACCAATATGTACTCCAATCGTCCACGGCCTTAGAACAAGAAAATAATAAACGAATAACATAAAAAACAATAATTTGTAATTTTAAAATTCGTAACTCCCACTCTAAAATAATTTACCCATACAAAATTAACATACCAAGTCTAAAATTATGATTCTAACATCATTATAACAAAACAATGTACATTTTCATTTTATCAAAAGTATACTCCTATTATATTCAGAAAAAATGGAAACAATATTTTACTCCGAAAATATTCATTCTACGTCACAAGACGTTACTGGAGTAAATCTGAAATATGATACAGTATTTCTTATTATCATCAGGTGAACAACTACTTTGTGAATCTAATAGTGTATCTCGTATGTGGCACAAAATATTAAACCCATAATTGCTTTCAAGAAAATTTTAAATTTCTATTGTAATAACAGCTAGGAAGTTCGTATCGTAATTCCGATGTTGAACTTTGACTGTAAGGCAACCGAATGCATAACAGCACGAGACGTCAACATTTAACGAAGAATAATTCGGGAAAAAATAAACGTGTTACACACTTCTTTTTTGCATAATTATTTGATAATAGATGAGTTTACTTTCTAGGAATCATGCATACTATTAACATAACGTAAATAGGCCGAATACAGTAATAACAGAATAGCTCATTTCGTTCAAAACAAACTATTAATATAAATTAACAATATTCTTCAAAATATTCATGACTACACAGTTTCACAGAATTATGCGTAGTATGCGTTGCTTGTGAACTGCGTATCGTCTGTAGCCAGCGGGAACAGCGCGAGGCACGGGTGACATCTACAGTACATTCCTCGCTCCACTCGACTGGAATCAACTGTTTTGGTACTAACTTCCTACCTGTGCCTTGAGCAGTGGGCATCTCAATACGTCTATCTGTGCGTGCTAGATAATGCGCCCGTCTTCAACGTATTTAAGTAATAATTATTAGGAATTATAACTCGCAACTTCCGGATATAAGTCACTACTTACGATCCTCTAAACCAGTGGTCGTCAGCACTCGTTGAAATGGGTAAAGTGTAAGGAGTGTAACGAAATATGCTCCGTCGTGCAGAAGGGATAGGGAGACAGCATACCCTTCACCAGCTACGGGCGCACGCTAGTGCAATGTCTTTTCCGCGGGTAAGAGACGCTAGCCCGAAGGTGAACTGTGCTGATGACCACTGCTCAAAACTAAACCATTCCTGTATATTTGTAGGTGACTACTGAAAACAAAATCGTTTATACACACACGCACGCGCACACAAACATGCCTGCGCGACACCCTTGCCTTGTGATAACTGTTCGCACAAGAATATATTGACTTAACTGTAAACCAGCAAACGGTTCCTTGAAATTTACTGCAATAAGGCTACACTAGCACCTCCATAACTTTCTAATATTTTATTTCCATCCAGTGTGAATTAGAGAATTTACAACACTACAATAGACAACAAAATACTACATAATAAATATTAGTCGTACCAATCGACCTAAAAGTCTCCTGGAGGAGAAACATGCTAAACGAAAGTCACAACTTACTTCCTACGAAGTGAAAGATGAATCTGTATTGTACTAGAACTGTGATTGTTAGGTTTATTTGAAAAAGAAATATGAATGGGTGACTGGCAGAAATGTATACCAAACTTTCTTGTACATAAACTCTCTGTAGGCTCACGAACTGGACAACATCCACTTCACAATTATTAAAGTTACAAACATCACCCTCGTGCAGTAACTCGGGTTCACTTAATGTAGCATTTCGTCCGCTGAGTGTAGTATGCTACCAAGTAAAACTATTTTCCGCCTAGACAACAAATTCACTGTGAAGACGCAGGCACGTGCGTGCTCACGAGTTGATCGGAACGAGAGCAAACAAATGTCTTAATGTTTGGACCATGCGTAATTGCGTGAAGCTGTGGTTCAATTACAAGATACGAGTTGGTCAGTCAGTGAGTGTGGGAGTGAGGTACGGACCACACAGAGGGCCAAGGCCGGCTGTTGTAAATTATTCAAGGTGCTAGGCTATATTGATCCAAGCCCCGTCTCTCTTCTCTTTCCAGGTCAGGTGCCACACTCTTCACCTCGGCATGCTGCTGCAGTTCAGCTCAACTAACTTTCTTTCAACCTCAAGACGTACGCGTATTCCCAACGACAGCAAACACAACAATCACAACTCGACTCCACCGCGACACCAACAATTATGCTCGATCACGACTCGGTGTAGCACACGAATCAACATTCCAACTGCGCTCGCTGCTTATCTCCAATCATTTTATTTTATATCTGAAGTAAATACAAACGCAATTATATTAATTACTGCTTGTTTTTCAGAGTAACACATGCTCGCATCCAGCGTGAAACAAAACAATGATTAATATCCAGCATGGTCAATGGACTTTAATAGTAACATCTATTAAACACGAATGTGTATAAACTCAAGTTCTATTTGTTCTAAGATCTGGATCCGGGCTTCGCCGATTGAAGGTGATTGTGGAGTACTGGTGGAATGATGATGATGATGATGATGATGATGATGATGATGATGATGATGATGGGAAACGCGAGAACTCCGAGGAAAACACCTCTCGAAGGATTAGTCCAATAAATTTCTTCGTGACAGACGGAAATCGAACTCGTGTCGTCACGGTGGAAGACAAAGATGCTAACCACTAGGCCAGGGGCGAGCTACTCAAGTGACTTTAGAAATTGAACGAATAAAATATGAAGGCAAATAGAAGCAATCATCAAGTTCTTAAGTACTTGCGCAGATATACATAGCTTCGAGAAATTAAAAGTACAGATAAAACTATAGAAAGCAGTAAGCACATGCCAATTTATAATGCTGCTGCATAGACTAGAGACCGGAAGGGCAACACTGCATGGTAGCTTTAATAATCCATTTCTGTTTCCGCCGTTGTAGGCAGCATTGTGCAGGCTGATGCTCGACTTGCCGCTCAGGAGCCAGATCACGTGCTACGGCAGCCATATATATTAAGGACCTTGTATTATTGTCAAATTGGCCATTTCCAGAGCGAGGAAGAGATTTAACAGTCTGCATCACATCCCGATCGCTTCATCCCGGTGCTGAACATTTTGGCAATTATTACAGAATCTATGCAGTATCCGTTCGAAATCTAATCAATGAAAGGAAGTTCATCAGTATTTGGCATTAATCCATCACAACACGTATATTTATGTGGACCACATACCGTGCGGAAAGCAGAGGTTAAGATGCACGTAGAAGCCGGCCGGAGTCGTTGCCAGTGGCCTGGTTCCGCCGCGTGTCAGCCAAGGGAGCTTCACTTCCGGTAGAAGTATGAAGTCAGGTAATGGCAAGCATAAGGAGCACGTAAGCCAAATGACGTGGTGCTACATGGCCACTATGTTCCGTACTCAGTCCCATTGTTATGCGCGCTCTGGTGTTCGGGTAAACTACAAAATGTATGCGGAAATTCTACTCGCCGACATCAAATCCAACAGTCCACATAACGAATGGGACAATTTCATTTTAGTCCACACCTGTGGAGTAACGGTCAGCGCGTCTGGCTGCGAAACCAGGTGGCCCGGGTTCGAATCCCAGTCAGGGCAAGTTACCTGGTTGAGGTTTTTTCCGGGGTTTTCCCCTCAACCCAATACGAGCAAATGCTGGGTAACTTTCGGTGCTGGACCCCGGCCTCATTTCACCGGCATTATCACCTTCATTTCATTCAGACTCTAAATAACCTAGATGTTGATACAGCGTCGTAAAATAACCCAATAAAATTAAAAAAAAAATTCATTTTCACACTCAAGACATTTCACAGATCCACTCTTAATTCCACTTACACACCGCTTACTACTGTACGTGCCACAGGTTCCGTTATCAGATTCCTGATACTTCATCACATCACTACATTAAAAGATAATATGTACACGAATTACATCTAAGATATCATCGCCAACACCAAATCTGAATTGAACAAGTATGAATAAATGTAAATGTTACTCAATATTATCTAGGATAAAGTCCAAAACTGAAAGGGTAAAAAAAACTTAAGTTCATGCTTTACAGAAGGAAATAGAATAGTGAAAAAGTGGAAATAACTCTCTACATGTAAGTTGATGTTTCATTCTTATCCTCAACAATGAATGAATAACAGTTGTAGGCTGTAATAATTATAAAAGTCACAGGTGAAAGCAAGATAATGAAGCTGATTCAATCAAAGCGGTTTTCTACTAAATAATTTGTAAGGAACCAAATTAAAATCACGATTTAACTACATTTTCCCATTTCATTTTACGATTCGCACGCGGAAGACCAGTTGTACAGCGGTAGCTTAGCTTAGATTGTCAATGCCGGAGATGCAGGAACAATATCCCAAAACGGTGAAATGAAATTTCAGGTGAAGAGGTAGGTTGGCATGTAGATGAGTTGGTAAGTAAGATAAGAAAGATGAAAAGTTGTAGATATATAGATATGTAGCAAGACAGAAGGACTAGTAACTACAAACAGCGAGGCAGACAGGCAGGCTGGCACGAGTTTTTGTTGTTCTACAGAAATGTCGTCTTCCTTGGTATTGCAATGTATGTCATGTTTGCATTTATATCCTCCTCGGTAACGCAGCTGTCTCCTCATAGGTGATTCAGTGGTCGCCATGCCTGTCACTTACAGTAGTCTTCCTCGGTATTGAAGTGATTGTCATTTGCCACTGTGACATCGGTGATTCAGCGGCTTCTATTTCTCGATGCTTCAATGATTAATATTCTTGTCACTGTGTCCTCATCGATGATTCAGTGGTTGCCATTCTTACCACTGCGTACCCCTCGGTGTTCCAGTAACATTTGAAATTTCCTTTTCTGAACGAAAAGTTTAATTTTTCGGATTATATTTCTGCACATTTAAAGGACAAACTAAAATTCTTGAGCATATTGGGAAGCAAATCAATGGATTTCACAAAACACGCAATGAAATGTTTCACATAAAACAATTTTTATCTCGAAAAGAAAGAAAAAACGAACAAAATTGTATTAAACTTTTTGTTTCAAATAGCTCGAAGAATAACCCCTGAAATTAATGACATTACTTACGTTCACTCTGTATACTGCGTGAATAGATAATAAAGAAATCGTTACGAGGCGATCGGTTCTAAGTCAAGCCACTCGCAGACACCGTGTTATCGTGATACGTGGCGGATTATGAGTTATTCCACACATAAAAAGCTTTAATATAAAACATAACCATATATGCAGCTAAATCATTATTTGATTACTAATATTAACAACTGAGATGCTGAAATTATTTCGGCTTTTAGGGTCCAAGGGTTCAGGTCGGGGGAACAACAAAGTGCAAAATGATTCAACACTTAAAGAGTTACAACAAATATTTGGATTTTTTACGACGCTTTATCAACATATTAGGTTATGTACTATATATTATAGACTACCTAATAACAATTCCCTATTTATGGAGAAGAATCACGGTAGTCAAATCACAATCCACCATCTGAAGAATAACCACACACCGAAACTCTTCTTCTTCTTCTTCCTCCTCCTCCTCTTGGCCTCGGATTCAATTTAATGATCCCAGGTAGCCAGCTAAATTCTCTAATGTAAAACTATATTCTGTAATATACTGAAAAAATAATACCGGAGTACCGCACCCACAACTGACTAACTATTTTATAAAACATAAATGAATAATGGATGATAGAAGATGACAATTTGTAATTTGTTACCTAGGAGATATGAAACCTTGTATACTTTCATTTCTAACTGGTTATAAGAAGTGCCTAAAATATTATTACAATTGGAGAGGGTAAGGTTGTGAGCCTTGTTGATTTCTCATGGAATGACTCTTTAGTGATATTAGTAATAACAGCTACTCTGTACTGCTACTGCTACTGCATTAATGCCGTCATATCTTGGAATTGCGTTTACAGGCACTTCTTCATTCCCTTCTCATTGTTATTCAGTAAATATGTAGTCCTCTACAAGATAAACAGATAGTCATTCCTGTGAGGAGTGGCGTGCCGCTGTGTCTCTGAAATATTGGCATACATCACAACGAGTTCTAATTGTGCAGCTACTACTGTAGCATGAACACCAATGAAAACCGGAATAAACCATGCAGACGAGTCAGCCGTGCGTGCACGACAGGGGTGGGATTGGAATACGGAGTTTCGTTGTCAGTATACGGCTAAGGAACGACACGGCATTAAAGGACCAATACAGCTATTACTTCTAGTGTTTATTTTGCTCCATGACTGGTGTCGGCTCTAAGGAATCATTTCTTGTTGTGCATAATTATTTCTCTTTAGTTAACTGCAGCTAATATTAAGACTGCATTCTAATGTAACAGATGCTGACATGATTTTGCGCCCTAGCCTGTGCTGTCATGTTACGTCGATGAAAATGTTCTGCTTTTCTTAACTTGTGTATTAGTGTCATTATGCGGTGGCGCTTCTTTTGGCAGTCACCCACTCATTAACACCTTTATACGCTCGCTGGCAAGTGATTCGGGAAACTAGGCAAAAATTGCAGACAGCAGAGCGAGCGGCAATAAAGGTTACATATGCCTTGTTGAAGACGCAAGTAGCAGGAAGTGTAGTGAAGGTCTTATTCCGTTCTGACTGCAACAGCTGGCAGCTTTCCATTGGCATGTTTATGCAGCCAACGGAGCTGTGGGAGGGTTAAGATGGTTGCCTTCAATTCACAACGTCGCCCAGTCAGAAAATGCCAAGTTGGAGAGAGAACTTCATTCAGGACGCTGCCAGATCCCCCTTGCTGCCATACTTCATTTCATTTGCCAGTGAAGTAATTGGCGTCTAATGGGACCCTTGACGTAGCTTTGTCTCATTCACCCACGTGTATTGAGAGATCATTACAAATTCTCTCCTCCCTAAGTTGTTTTCCCTATTTTTTTTTTCATTTTAATGATAGAATTTTAGTTTATATTCTTCATGTACCTATAGTAATGGTAGTTGTACTACTACTGCTGGTGGTAGTGGTAGTGGTAGAAGATTACTTTATAACTCGAGCTTATTGTAAGAGGCTGCGTAATGCTAAGAGTGTGAGGATACATTTATGTAGCACAATATAGACAAAACAGTTGGAATGGCTAAATCCTTGAATTAGGTGATGTTAATGGAATATAATTTTTAAGCCCAAAACACAGGACTCAAATTAATTTAAATACTACAGCAATGACATCTTGCGAGTCACAGTAGGCTTACAATCCCGCTCCGTACACAAGTCGGCACTTAGTGTTCATCGTGCAAATTTCGTTTATTTACTTTTTCCACATACAAAGACCTTAGTCGTAATGAAATTTACTAGGGTCCCATACCAGAACGTAGACCGACACATTTTCAGGCCAGTTTTTCGCGCCTATAATTTCTAAACTACAAGACATATTCCAGTGATGTAAACGGCGATGGACAGACGAAGAATTGATATATCAAACGTAACCTTGAGTTGCAGGTGTGACGACATTAGCGATATATGGGAGGGGGGGGGATTTGAGGCACGAATTGCCGGGTCGCGCAGTAGCCGAGGCAATGCAACTCAAGAATTCGAAGCGATGGAATATTCGCTGTAGTGTCAAATGATTCGTAATGGACAAGGCTACAATCTCAGTTGAGCAACAGTCAGCAGTTGACAAGTTAAATTGGAAAAATTCGCGAGTGAATTTGAATGAAGAGAGAAAATTCACAATGTCGAGACATATGCAGCGCAAATAGGTGCGGGAGTGTAAGCAACGGATTCCTTAGACTCAACATCCCATCTCGAGAGACATATTCACATAACACTTGCGGCTGTCTCCGTTAGAGCCTATCCCGACATTTTTCTTAATACCCTATACTCTACATATTTCATACTTCGATGGACATAAGACGATCAAAAACCTCCTAATAACATCATAATTAAAGGTCAATTGTCTTAAATTGTCTCCTTTAAAGTCTTTTTTTTTTTGCTATAATATTTTTGTATTTCTCTTCATCCAATTTAAGTCTCCTGCAATTATTGTAGCTAAGGAAAAAGCTGTTTTTTGTGCATATTCACTGTACCATGCTTAAAAATTATGCCCGCGAATATTTTTCTAACTCTTCAACTTTTCAAAGAAAAAAGAAAATAAATCTGACAAAAGAATTTTGAAAATAAATTTAGAATTTTTACACAAATTATTATTTTTTCATTGATTAAAGTTCACGTTAACACTTAATTTTTTCCTTAATATGACATTACTACAGAAGAAATTAATGCACAGTTCTCTACCTAACATAGCACTGGTGTTGCATAAAATATTCGTATTGATTGACCGAAATTTATGAGGAGCAGAATTTTCAAAATTTGTCTCCTTTAAAAAAGTGTATAACTCTTTGGGGTTCTAGCTGATATTATCAAGCAGTATATTACAGGAGGCAAAACCCGTTCTGTGACCCTATGATGTGCTGTGGCTAAATCACCATTGGGTATGGCGGGGGAAGAGATATTTTAGTCTGAGATGAAATTCCGTGTCAGTAGATTCATATTATATTAACCATCATGATTACCTGGTTGGGTTTTTCCGAGGTTTCCCCCACCGAAAAGGCAAATGCCGGGTAATATTTTGGCGAATCCTCGGACCTCATCTCATCTCACTACATCTCGCCAAAATGTAAAAAAAATGTAAAAAAAATTGTACAAAATTGTAAAAATTGTAGAAAATTACTAAACTGTAGAACTATAAAAATTTGTAAAAATTGTAATTGTAATATTGTAAAATGTTGACATGTTCCACATCTTAAAGCTTCATTGCTCATGTAAGATCTATGGAATAAAATAAATGAATGAATGAATGAATGAATGAATGAATGAATGAATGAATGAAACAAACTCGCTTTCTGATTGCTCGTTCTTTTTCTTCTTGCACAGTTCACATGCCAGGTCTCCACACATCTCACTTGGCGATACGTGTCAAAGAAAGAACAATTGTTTCTATACATCTTAAGTATGATTATTGAAATATGTTAGAATCCGATCACAAACTCGTGGCACCTGCGCAAAAGACGAATTAGCATCGACTTACATGGACTCGCCCAAGAGTCTTGCTGGGGGGGAGGGGTTGTTTGAACAGCACGCTGTATGAGTAAGCAGTCGCCCGCACACACAGAACCCCTCACTCCTAATCCTCAGAAAGAAGCTGGCCCATGTTGGTGCCACTAACATATTTAAATAATCATACTTAAGATGTATACAAACAATTGTTCTTTCTTTGACACGTATCGCCAAGTGAGATGTGCAGAGACCTGGCGTCACTCATGAGGTAACTAAGTCAGGAGGTAATGGGATAGGGTGGCCAGTTCCTTCCCCCCTCCATTGCATACACCGCTAACTAGCAAACTAACATTTCGTCCCAATACCTTTTGAAGATTTTACACTCTCAAGAGTACAGGAACTCTTTGGTCATGTGGTAAACATGACACGAAGGGATCACTGAATTTAACACAAGGCAAGGGAGACGATTCAAGTATTCCGTTCACAAATTATAAACAAGTTGATATTTTCCAATTTGAAAGTGAAGTGATTAATTGAAGAGGTGGATTTCAAACTGGCCTGTGTCAAAATTACAAGTTAGGAGAAAAATGACAAAAAGTGATCAATCAAATTTGACGCTCTCAGAGTCTGCATATTTTATTACATTAGGTAGTTTAATTTGTTGTGACACGCCTGTGAAGTGTTTAGCATCACTCTGCTGTTACACAGTCATTTAATGAACTTAGTGTTTTTAAGACATCTAAGTCAATAGCCCTACTTAGGAGAGTCTCGAAAATAAACTTACACAGGTATACATGAGCTTGCAAAGGGTAAATAAAAACGCGAATAAAATAGTTTTAAACATTTTGAGGAGGAGGAAATTTTTGTCGTGAATCATTCTTTTCACTTTTGCACATAAACCAATCTTTCGTAACATTGAACTTGGGGAAGGAAGATAGCTTCTTGCAATATTTTCCCCTGCCATAATAGCTCTCTCGACATTACAGTTTCGAAATAATTCAGTGATGGAATCTGAGACGTGTACATCTCTTGTAGTTTGCCTGCTACCCCTTCTTCTTTCTGCTCTGCTGTGCTCTTGATTCATAAAATACCCACACGAATCATTCATTCTCATCGTCCGACTTTGGTGATCGATAAGAATATTTTAACGCGAACAGTAACAACTAAGCCAATCCAGACAATGTTTTGTATCTGTACAGGTACTGTAAAAATAATTTACTTCATCAGTTTCCAAATTACTGGCATTACAACTATGTGTTTATTTATGAGAACAGGTTATTGTATGTTTCCCTCTTGCATCCGATACTGAACTGTTTCTCTAACACTTGCGGTGAATTGTGTGCCCGTTAAACTCGTTCCTTATTCTCGTAAGTCACCTTCGAGTCTGCAAAACAGCATCACTATATTCATATTTTAGGAATATCATGTGCGTCCTAGCCAACAATGCAAGTGGCATTATTTATGTTGTAGTTCTATGCTACATGTAGCGCACGCATGCCGCTTTAGGTCAGTCTGGAAACAATAAACAGAATACAGTACTTAGATAGTTTGAAATAAATTTAATAGTTTTTACTGCATGTAATGAATCATTCTTAGTATTGTACATGTTTATATCCTTTGATAGAAGGTAAAACAATAATTCTGAAGCTACATTCAGTTAAAATCATAAAAAGATTGACTTAGGACACTCGTGCATTTATCTCCGAAAAAAAACTTTCAGAGAGAAGGAGGAAATATTGGAACGATTAATAGGATGGATTCCAAGTTATGTTTCACTTCCAATAATAGAAAACGAATAGGAGTCCCTTCATAGACACGCACTTCAGCTGTCACACTACTACCATTTACGTGCCTCACAATGCATACTGCAGCACTCAATGATCCACGTACACTAGTCACAGTTTTATAAGTGAGTTTATGGAGTACAAAATTTTAATTAATGATTCTGGTCGTGTTAAAGGCGTCGTAAAGTCAGATCAGGTGGGTCCAGCACAGTGTCGAAGTTTTAATATCCTACTCCATATCATGAGAATTTTTATTACAGCAGATAAGAAGGGAATTCTAATTCGCTATCACTTGAGATAAATGATTGAACTGTCCAACCGACTCCATGGGACTTCGAGACCAATCTGTTCCTTCAGCTATGAAAATTTCATTAACTGTAATCGAAGCTGAGGATCAACAGCTAGGGAATCGTACAAGGAAATAATTTCATCCACTTTCCTGTGACTCGAGCTCCCAATTCACCCACTATCTCCAGGATTACTAATTGCTAACGAGTTATTCGACCAAATAAGACTGATTTATTTCACTTAAACATACCCAAAAATCACTATTATAACATCGTGCAGTTTTGTGTCTTTGAATATAAATTAGTTATCGAGAAATGAAATATATTTAATGCTGTACTACTGAATACTGCACTTGCAGAATAACCCCAAATGAAAAAGATCAGAGAAAGAATCACTCGAAATTGTGGAAGGCTTATAGTTCCTCTCTCTTTCTTCCTCCAAGTCGCTCTGGTGACGTATTTCGAAGAATTCGGATTTTTATTTTTGAGGTACAGTCGTTAGGCTAATTTAAGCGTTGAAACTGAAAATTATATTTTGTAGGAGCGTTTAAAATGTATTGTTAGAATCGATTGTGTCCATTGCAGAAGCGTGGAATAAACGACATGATCCACATGAAATTGTAACCATTGAACATGATTATATATAAACATGGTAATAATTGGATTCACGTCGTACCTCGGTTAGACGAGTGTTTTTTTATATCGGAGAAGAAATTGTTAACATCAGACAACACTATGATATATTGTTCGATTCTCGTAATTTGAGTAGAAATCGCTATCCTACAGCGCCTAAATGTGTGTCCCCTATTTGCCCCTGTGCTTCATGTTCATGCGACCAGAGCATTTTACTTCATACGAATTTACAATTTTCAATTTCAACGCTTTGTGGTCGAAACACCTGAACAAGTTCATGAAGATTGTGGCAAATAAGGAGAGTTTTCAGTTATCGGTCTGTCTCCGTGAAGTGTAGGCGTGTTCATTGTCATCTACTATCATCCATTATTCATTTACGTTTTATAAAATAGTCAGTTGTGGGTGCGGTACTCCGGTATTATTTATTCAGTCTACTACAGAATATAGTTTTGCATTAGAGAATTTGGCTGGCTACATGGGATCATTAAATTGAATCCGAGGCCAAGAGCAAGAAGAAGAAGAAGAAGAAGAGTCTCGGTGTGTGGTTATTCTTTAGATGATGGGATTGTGATTTGACTACCCTGATTCTTCTCCATAAATAGGGAATTGTTATTAGGTAGTCTAGTCAGTAGTTTAAAGCCACAGCTATCTTAGTAGCGCATTTCAATCCTCGACTTGCATATGGATTATATTGTAAGGTGGAAGAAGTCAGGCTCTGAGGGTATTTCACGTGGTTCTTTTATTTTTTCTCTGACCATTTCACCACCACACTTCAGAATACATATCCCTTTCATAATTGTCTCCGTTTCAAAAAATTGGGCACCACTTGTTTCTGCTGCACGCTGAATGGTTCGTGCAGCATGATGGTTTGTTCAAATTTTCGTACGTATTAGTATGGCGAAGTCCAAAAGATTCTTATAGCTGCATAAGAGGTACCGAAGCCACCCTGAAAGGAATATGATGATTCATGTTGATATGTGAGGCAAGGGAGAATACTACTAGCGGAATAGTATCCGGATTTCATGGCTTGGTGTAGCATATGTGAAACCTGCTTGATCGGGCAGCACAATCTCCATGCAAATCATTCCATGGCGAGTTGAAGTACTTTGGTAACGATTTGCCAACTAATTATTATTTGAGTGACAATAAGTAGACATACAGTGAGGTGATGCCATATGAAACAGAACAGTACAGATAAAATATATTTTACTATCATTCAACTTTAAATCCCTCATCGACTTCAATGGATTTGATCCCAACTGTGTCCCAAGAGTAAGGAACTGCGCTCGGGCTTGGGCCAATTACCTGATTCAGTTTTCCCAAATTTCATGGCGAATATAAGGTGTCACCAAAAGAACTGTAGTAGTTCTTAACAACTGATCAGAAAGTTGAACCCGGCATTTCAGCATTAAGAACGTGTACACTGCAGTTAGAGGAAAAAGAAATCTGCCGTAACGAAGGTACATATTTCATAGTTACAAGTTTTGCGCGTTTTTTTTTATATATTTCTACGAATTTTGTCTTACTGTTAGTGATATTTGAATTCACAGGTCGTAAATGGAAACACTTCGAATCCCTTTCTTTGCACCAACATGGATACAGTGTCACTTTTTCTACTGTATAGAGAAGGTATTTCTAAATCAGGAAATGTGTATGTCATTACTTGTTTATTTTCGATTGAATTGTATTTATGTAATTATTCAAAATTTTACCTAAATTATTTATTCTTATATTGTATAAGTTGTAATAATACATTGTTATTAACAAAGTTCGCATTTAGTAATATGTAGAATGGTGGTGGATGTGGAGATAGTATTGAGTGAATAGGTTTTAGAGTACAGCAGCGCGGCAATCCGGCTTTAGGCCGAGCGGGCTGCAGGTACCGGTTACGCAGAGTGTGTATTATTATCGGCATTACGCAGAGCGATATCCGTAATTCGGTACATTATGTATTATATTATATTATATTATATTATATTATATTATATTATATTATATTATATTATATTATATTATATTATATTATATTATATTATATTATATTATTCTAAAACAGTAATATATATGAGCAGTTAAAACCTCATTTATTCGCCCACATTAAGCAAGTTGCCGAAACTGTCTCCTTTTGATCCAAATATTTGGTCCACACATGTGGAAAATTTAAGTACATTTCGGTAATCTCTCCGCGTAAAAAGAGATACAAATTTTTAACATGTACAGTGCGAGAGTACTGCATCTTTTCTGTCGGACCGATACGCATCGCCCACATCGGACGCATCCTCAGCGTCTGGCTTCCAGTCAAATGTGTCGCTTCTCTCGTCTCACGTACGACACCTTACCTCATTGTCTTCCGCGTCCTTACTTCTCGAATGACTAACCTCAGAGTCTCGCCCTCTCGCACGTGACAGTATAATGTAAACAGGCCCTACATTTGGTAACATCTCAGCAACGGGATATACTGTACAGAGTGAACCGTAAGTAATGTCATTAATTTTTGCGGGTCAATCTCTGATATATTTCAAACAAATGTGTTTAATACAATTTTGCAAGTGTTTGCTTCCTTTCCGAGATAAAAATAGTTTTATATGAAATATTTTATAGTGTGTTTTGAGAAAGCCAGTCTTTAACCACTTCCCTTATTATCCCGAGTTAACTCGGGTTGCTAACATGTGTCAAAATTTATTAACCCGAGTTAACTCGTTTGAGTCCCATTGTCTACTTCATAGTGATTTTTTAAGTATGTAAGAAAATTAGTTATGTACAGTGATTCTGCAATATTAAATGACGTCTTTGCGAAAATAAAAAAAATATGACACTTTTTTTCACAAAACTGGTAAAATAAATAGTAAGGGAAGAGGTTCCCAATATATTCAGTCAATTTAAGAGAGCATTGTATTATCATAAAAATGATTGAAAGAATTTTAGTGCTGTCCTTTAAATGTGCAGAAATTTGATACGAACAAATGTAACTTTTCGTTCTATAAAGGAATTTTACAATGTTGTTATTTTTATTTTCTGACATATAAATATTGTGTTTTTTCCTTCACCTTTTTCAGAGAGAGTCACTATTTTAAGTAAATATTTCATGTCCCAATATTATTTCGTACATTTTTTTGTGATAGAAATGCTTTAATTTGAGGTATATTTGGGGACATTATTATTATTATTATTATTATTATTATTATTATTATTATTATTTACCACTACCACGAATATTAAATAAAAGTTTCAGAAACAATCACTCTATATTACAATACTGAGTAGCACAGCGAAAGCATGACGAAGACCTCTGTATTCGAGTACAACAATCTTTTGATCTATTTTAATTGCATTCCCCAAATAGAATCATGTTATTTTGAAGCAGAAACTTCTTAATTGTATTCTCGTGAATCTAAGGTAATGTAAGTGTAAAATACTGTTTAAAAGGAGCCCAGTCTAGATATTAACGGAAGGGTGAAGGGGGGATACAAGAAATATATAGAGAAATGACGAGAATGAAAGCTTCTTTCATTGCGAGGAGGAAGAGGAGGAGGAGGAGGTTGAAAACATGTATTTCAAAATATCTAGAAATATATTTCCACTAGAGTAAACTAATTTCTGTAGATGGAAGGAAAATGCGAGTACAATCAATTAAGACTAAATCCAATCTAATGCGCTTTAGGAAGTATTTTAACCTTCCGAGTGCTGCATATCTGATGATAAATCAGGTCGCATTGTTTCTCGGCACATTAACCAATCGACATATGTGAACTAATTTGTACACACACCCACTGACTACGGAGCTAAATTAATTCCGTCGTCACAGAAACAACGACATCAATAAGGAATGCTAATGTATGATTGATGTTGCCGTATGTAAGATAAAGACACATCTGTGTGTCCCCCACCACATAATGTTCAATGTGATTTGAGATGGATATTAGATTCCCCTGTAATATGCAACGCGCGCGACAGGTTCACTTCATTTTCAAGAAGCAGCAGCAGGCAGGGCGGGAGGTCGGTGGCACTTGCCAGTAATCTCGTGCCAGTATCTGCTACGAAATATTGGATTCTCCTTGCCATTAAGGGGGCATTAAATCAGGCTCGAGACATGAGGAAGTCGGGAAGAAACAAAGTCTAAAGAGAATCAAAACTCAAAGTAAAATAAATATATCGCATGAGTCTCAAAATATGTAAGAAGCACATAAGGAAAGAACCAAAGAGACTGCAAACAAATGCAGGAGGAGCTTCGAAGTGAGCAAATAAAGGCATAATATTAACACATTTTTACACTTTAACGGTCCACCGCTGTGAATTAACTTTTAGCGAATTGTTAGGTCAACTTTCGGAGTTGGACTTCGAAATTATTTCGTCTTCATTAATTTCAGCTTCGTATTACCTACTTATGGATTTAAGGAACCAGAAAGTTCATTGCCGCCCTCACATAAGCCCACCATCGCATAGTGTGCAATTTTCCCAATTCAGGTGGACAAAAATCAAATTTCGACTTGTTTAGTTAGGCATAGGTGAATATGAATTCATGTTCTTTAACATTTGGAGAATGTTGTGAGAAATAACTTTTACTGTTTTATCAGCGGCAACCTGTATTTCGAAAGGTATGAACAATGAGTTCTTCCTAACACTTCTCGCTCCAGTTCAGCCGTAGACAGAGAGGCTTAATATGTGGGTGAAAAAGAACAAATTGTTACTGATTTATTGTGTTGTGAGACATGGAATCTGTTCAGACGGGTGCGTTCTTAATAATGTAACTTCGATTGCAAGTTTGTAAAGTATTATTCTTCTTACAGAAGGGTTTAAACATTACAATTGAAAAAAAATATATATTATTTTAAAGTTCTCCAAATATAGTGTGAGTTTTAGTATATCCGGTCACGTCCTGTTACAACAATTCTTTTACCATTTAATGCAGCATCATTTAGAGTGTCAAATCCTTGTTTCTAAGCTTGCACCTTCTTGCGCATTTATCAGTAATTATTTTTTCTTCAGTGGTGGGGCATACGCTAATTGTTTCATATTTGGCTTAACAGCAGAGAAGAATAATGGAATACGGAAGATTTTAATCACTTGTGAGTGTTTTAGGCCTGCAAAATTATTCACATCACGTTAAAATGCATTGGACACATTTTTATCTAAGCTTAACAAACGCACAGCGAATAAGAACGCAAATCACTAGCTGGACAAAATTAATGACTTCTCTGCATACCAACGGATTGTTATGAAACTTTGTACAGTTTTCAAAAAAAAAAAAAAAAAAAAAAGTGGCCGCACTCGTGAACAGCGAAAATTTTCTAAGTCCACTTAGGGTCACGGCGATGTTACACGATGCATGTCCTTGTAGAAGCAGTTCCGGTACTATAGAATTACTTCATGTCTGCGCCTCGTAGACCAGCGGTAGAGTGCTCGCTTAATGATTGAAAAGTTGGGAGTTCGGGCCTTGTTCAAGTTTTCATTTTATTTTTTAATCGTTCTTTACCGATATAAATAATATTAAAGTTACCATTAATATTTTGTTATCGTTCTTTCGCGATATAAATACTCTGAATTTATATAAGGAATTATTGTAATATAAATAACCATTTTTCTTTGTAAAATAGTCAATTTTATTTAAATAATTAATTATATATAATATCTTATATTAATTAAACAAACCGATATTTATCATCTATATTATGTTATCGTTCTTCAGTGATCCTGTATAAATAATATTGAAGTTATTTATATTCTGTTATCGTTGTTAGCGATATAAATGATATTCAATTTATCATTTCTATTCTGTTATCGTTCTTTAGCGACATAAATAACATAAATTTAATATTAGGTTTGGAACAATACAGTTGCATAATACTGGTGTTAGTTTTTTCTTTTTACATTATTACATTATATTGTCTTCAAACACGATAAAATGAAAAGAAGTGAGGAGGAATTGAACCTCAGACGTTTACATAAAAATTCCGACGTTCTTCCGACTGAACTACGAAGGCACAAGTAAAGAAACATTTGCGGAAAAATTGGCCCAATTCCCCTCCAAGATTTTCTGATGATTTGCAGAAGTTCGTCCAGGATGCGGGGGACAAAGGCTAATTGGGATTTCCCGGTATCTGATCGGGTCAAAAATCCTGATAGAACTAATATTTAACCCTTGCGGTGAATTTCGGTGAAGTCCGGAGGGCCCAATTAGTAAAATCCACTCTCTTCACGCCACGCTTGGGCCCCCTAAAATCTATTAAGATTCGAAAGGGACAGTGGTGTGCGGAAAGCAACGGGAAGTTAACGCATTTATCCTTCCCAAGAAAAACTGCAAACATTAGCAAAGGAAGCTTTTAACAGAAAAAGAAGCATCTTCTGCGACCTCTGAAAAAAGAACTAAAGAACAGACTAGTGAAGTGTTTTGTGTGGCACTGTATGGGGAAAAAAACATGGACAGTACGATGAAATGAAGAGAAACATATAGAAGCATTTCAAATGTGGATGTGTAGAAAAATGGAACGTGTGAAGTGAACAGACAGAATAAGAAATGAAGTTGTGTTGGAAAAAGTGGATGAAGAAAGTATGATGGTGAAACTGATTAGAAAGAGAAAAAGGAATTGGTTGGGTCACTGGTTGATAAGAAACTACCTACTGAGGGTTGCACTGGAAGGAATGGTGAACGGGAGAAGAGTTCGAGGCAGGATAGATATCAAATAATAGACGACATTAAGATATGTGGATCATGTGCGGAGACTAAGAGGAAGGCAGAAAATAGGAAAGATAGGAGAATGATGGGTTTGCAGTGAAACACCTGCCCATGGGCAGAACGCTTATGTATGTCCAGGATGCTTGGATTATCGTGGCTGAGAATAGTAGTTATTTGAAAAGACTCTAGTTGATTCCATGCCCACTCGACTGCAAGAATGCTGGGTAACTTTCGGTGCTGGAACCCGGACTCATTTCAACGGCATTTTATTACCTTCATGTCATTCAGACGCTAAATAACCAAGATGTTGATACAGCGTCGTAAAATAATCGAATGCAAGATGTGATCGAGATATGGGAAAGATAGATTAAATATATTAAATCGTAGCTTTTTGTTTTGTTTTTTGAACGATTAATTGTTTGAATGTTCTAAGGCAGACGCCAGTAAGTTTCTTTTGTTTATGCCACGAAAGATATTTTTGTTGAGAATAAAATATTTTTTTTCTTTCCATTGGCAGCCATAATGTCATAATAGATAATGATAAAGGCATGGCATAATGCATTCATGAACCTGATGTTAATTACTGCAATAATTATAAAAGGGAAAGGAGCAATTATGTATATTTTGTAGCTCTCTCTTAAAAACAAAACAAAAAAGTAACAAAGAGCACGAGGTTGTATTCGAACGCAGAACCTCACGAATAAGAGGCCAAAACGCTACCATTACGCTATCAAGTAACACAGATAATACTTTAATTATCCACATCTGTGGAGTAACGGTTAGCGCGTCTATCCGCGAAACCAGGTGACCCGGGTTCGATTCCCGGTTGGGGCAAGTTACCTGGTTGAGGTTTTTCCGGGTCTTTCCCTCAACCCAATATGAGCAAATGCTGGGTAACTTTCGGTGTTGGACCCCGGACTCATTTCACTGGCATTATCACCTTCATCTCATTCAGACGCTAAATAACCTAAGCTGTTGATAAAGCGTCGTAAAATAACCTACTAAAATAAAAAAAATAATACTTTAATTATAACTGTAGATATCAGGCAACGTGATATAACAACATGTAACATCGCCTGGGTCCGAACTGTAGCGAAGATACCCGAAGGGGACTTTGCTTCTGGAGAGCGGCCACTTTTTCTTTTGACAACTGTACATGCCTTAAAGTCGACACACATGTTTTGTGTACAAACTCTAATTTAATGTTTGCACAGGAAAAATTACACCGTTATAGCAGATTCGTTTCAACAAAATTAGTAACTTCTCTCCCATCTAACAGTTTTATGAAACTTTATATAGGTAGACGTTGCAGGTAGGATATTTTTTTCTAGAACATCTGATTATGTTTCATAATAGAAACTGTCCCTTTATAGTGGTGCATTTAGACAAAATTATTAACGTCCCTCCTATATAATATATTTTTATGAAATTTTGTACAACAATTAGGCGTACAGGTAGCATACAGATGTAATCAGAATTTGTACATAAAAATATATGCTACCTGTAACTTCTGTACGAAGTTTCAAAAAAATCTGTTATGTATGAGAGAAATTAATTTTGCGTGAATGCACTCCCTGTAAGGGGGTACTTCCTCTTATGGAACCGTAAATATAGTTTGTACACAAAAAACATATTCTATCTGTAACTTCCGTACACTGTTTCATAAAAATCTGTTAGGAGAGAAGTTATTATTTTAGTTTAAAACCATCCCCTATAAATAGGTAGTTCCTCGTACACAAATGCAGTCAGAGTTGGTATACAAAAAATATGTGCTATTTATAAGGTCTGTACAAAGTTTCATAACAATCTATTGGAATGCAGAGAAGTTATTAATTTTGTACAGCTAGATTTGCGTTATTGCACACTATGCTTCGGTCCCTATCCTGATCAAGATTAATCCAATCTCTACAATCATATCCTACCTCCCTCAAAACCATTTTTATATTATCTTCCCATCTATGTCTCGGCCTCCCCAAAAGTCTTGTTCTTTCCCAACTAACACTTTATATGCATTTCTGGATTCACCCATACATGCTAAATGCTCTGCCCATCTCAAATGTCTGGATTTAATGTTCCTAATTATGTCAGGTGAAGAATACAATGCGTGCAGTTCTGCGCTGTGCAATTTTCTCCATTCTCCTGTAACTTCATCCCTCTTAGCCCGAAATATTTTCCTAAGCACCTTATTCTCAAATACTCTTAACCTCTGTTCCTCTCTCAAAGTGAGAGTCCAAGTTTCACAACCATACAGAACAACTGGTAATATAACTGTTCTATAAATTCTAACTTTCAGATATTTTGAGAGCCAAAAGCTTCTCAACCGAATAACAGGCATTTCCCAATTTTATTCTGCGTTTAATTTTCCCCTTTCCGTTTCATCTATCATCTTTTAGTATTCTCAGGTCGACCGAGACCGCAGCAGGCTGTAGTACCGTGACTTGCATACAGATGACATCTATCTGGGGACAGAGAGGTTTTCGTAGCGGACTCCGTCCGAAATGGGTGATGTATAGCTGAATCGATAGATGGCACCAAAGAAGTAGAAGGACAACGAAATTATATTGATGAAAGTATCGAGGTATAACAAAAGAACCGGAAATAATTAAGGAATGATAAAGAAACCAGACTAATAATAAGATTGCGCCGGTGTGTTGGGATATAGGATGCCTCCTGTTGTTTACTAGTCAGTCACAGATCATCTTCGGTCAGCTCCTGATGACTGATCCTATCGCGCTTAAGGGATTTAAGTGGTATTTTCCAACCACGAATTCAGCTTAGCAAATTTAAAAATTAAGCCTACAACAACTAATTCTATGTTCCTTATCTCTTGACCTAAGTCATCTTAAGTGATTCCGTGCCATTCTGACCATATAAGCATGGAGTGACGTCACTTCCATATCCCTAGCGTTTGTTCAAGTTGCTAAGAGAATGAAGAAGGAATAAATGAAAGAACTGACCCTGTAAACGTAATAAGAACATGATCAAAGCGATATATAAATAGGCTACATAAAAGTAACGTATATTTCACATATAAAGTAAGATGAATTTGATGTTCTTGTAAATTTGGATCTGATGGTAGATCAAGTTGTGCGCTGGACTAATAGGCCAGGAAATTCTCACTCTCTATTCTCAAACCGCTATTTACATGTGTATATTCTGAGGATAACCTTTATCACCTATCCTGTTCAACATCTACCTGGGAGGATTTAGTGGGGAAGTCAGAACATGGGAGGAGTGATAGTAGGAGGAAGAAAAAAGTGTATACGATTTTCTGATAATAAGGTGTTGTTAGCAGAAGAGGAAATGATACGAAGTGATATGTTACTGGAGATAAATGACTGTTGTGAGCAGTGTGGGGTGAAGGAAAATGCAGACAAGGTAAAGACTGTGGTTGTCGAAAGATAGATAAAGAAGGTAAATGTGCGAATTCAAAATGAGGCCTTAGAACAAGTGCACAGCTTCAAATAGTTGGGATGTACTATGAGTGTAACATGAGCTGCTTGCCAGGAAGTCAAAAGAAGAATAGCAATTGCAAAAGAAACTTTTAATAGAAAAAAGAGCATCTTCTGCGGACCTCTGGAAAAGAACTAAGAAAGAGTCTAGTCAAGTGCTTTGTGTGGAGTGTAGCATTTTATGGTGCAGAAACTTGGATATTACGACAAAGTAAAGCGAAACGACTCGAAGCATTTTAAATGTAGATATGGAGAAAAATGGAGCGTGTAAAATGTTTAGATAGAATAAGAAATGAGGCTGTGCTAGAAAGAGTGGGTGTGTATATGTTCCAACCATAACTTAAATACTCGATCTCAGATCACTGGCACATTCAGTATACCTCATCATAACACCTCCCGATATTCTTCATCATTCACCGATTCAGTTGCTAGTCATTGAAACTCCCTACCTTACACAGCAGTCTAGGGTATACAGTCACGAAGCTTCAGTTGTGAGGATGCTAGGAACAATAGATTGAGCCGGTACCATTTCGCATTGTCTATAATGAGGCGATATTAGCGATCCTAGTGTTTAGCAACTATCTATGGATGCATATTTACTACGTATTGAGTTTCGTGACTGTATATACTAGAGCAGGCCTGCACAAACAGCGCTCAACGAGCGCGCGCGCTCTTTCGGAGCGGGAGGGCGGTGTTTACCGCTCGCCGAAACGGAGAGGAAGATACGTCAGAATGACATAGACTTGCTATATATAGTTAATAATAATAATAATAATAATAATAATAATAATAATAATAATAATAATAATAATAATTCTTTATTTATACTCTCAGAGTTAAGGTCATAGGGCCTTCTCTTACACTCTACCAGGTCAAAAAGTATACAAGCAGTTAAAATTTAACAGAGGAGAGGGAAACGACCACTCAGCTATCTAGTGGAGTGCACTGCGTATTCTCAATAACTGTTTCACGTTGCTTACCTACTGCTACAGTACAGTATGGAGGAATCTAAAGGACTGAAAAGTGGTATCAGACAAATTCTTTCAATGTTGCATGGGAAAATGCTTATTTTTTCATAGTTGCTGGAGTAAATACTCAGTGCTTTATCTGCTACAACATTTTGAAAGGTAGAAAGAAACGTAACATAATACGTCATTACGAGTCCAGACATAAAGATACTAAAGATATTAATCTTCAACAATTTAAATATCTCTCTTCAGGGAAAAGGCCAGCTCATTGTTGATATGTTGAATAAATTACGGGATTTCAGTCGTAAACTTACACTTTTCGTAAGTCAGTTTCGGGAAGGTAATGTGGCTTACTTTCGAACGATAGAAACTGCTCGTGATGAAGCTATGTGAAACGATTATGTGCAAATGTTAATTGAAATTCAAAATGAATTTAATTCTAGGTTCCAAGATCTTGTCTTAAGGTTCACACCTGTCGAATAACGGTTAGCGCGTCTAGCCGCGAAACCAGGTGGCCAGGGTTCGATTCCCGGTCGGGACAAGTTACCTGGTTGAGGTTTTTCGGGGGTTTTCCCTCAACCCAGTATGAGCAAACGCTGAGTAACTTTCGGTGTTGGACCCCGGACTCATTTCACCGGCATTGTCACCTTATCATTCAGACGCTAAATAACATAAGCTGTTGATAAAGCGTCGTAAAATAACCTACTAAAATTCTTCTCTTAATTGAAAAGAAGTTTAAAGTTATCATAAAAAATTCCTTCAACACCAGTTGAAACAATGTCATTTAAGTTACAGGTGGGCCTGGTTGGCGCAGTTGGTATATAGCTGGTCTTCTATGCCCGAGGTGGCGAGTTCGATCCCGGGCCAGGTGGATTGCATTTAAGTGTGGTAATATAACGTCGGCAGTTGCGAGCGTCGTTAAATAAAACATAACATTTAACGATTTACGGCTCGGACTTAATGATCTTCAATGTGGCCTAAGGGCTAAAGATCGTTTGGATAATACTACTAGTCTGGTTGAGTTTTACAAGACTAAACATTAGCAATGATATCCACGACTACACAGGCTGGCTGTGAAAATGATTGCTATGTTTGGCTCAACATTTATATTTGTGAGCAACTGTTTTCTATAATCAACTTTAATAAAGGCAGGCATCGAACATCTGTAACTGATGTTTCATTACGATCAGTAGGCTACTGTTCCTTTCAGCTGCCAACAGCATAAAACCTCGTTTTCATGTACTGATAAATAAAAATATAAGAAAATGATATTATACATTTAAGTAGGTATAAAATTTCAATTATTTCTGTAAAATAAATATTTCTGTATCAATTAATAAGTCCAAAACAGTTTTGCAAACACTGAACGAGAATTCATTTCATGAACCTCGTAATAGTACTTCCTTTTGTGTACATTTTGTACGAGATCACCCCTTCTTCCGGTCCACCTTATACTGCCCTCCCAAGCCAAAAGGGCGTATCTCAAGGATTTTCTGAAAATCAGTTTTTAACATAATTGGAGAGTTCAGATGCTAATATATCTATTTCCTAAAGGAAATGGCCGTTTCTCAATGAATTGTGTCTTTAAAATGTGATTTAATGAAAGTCGTATCTCAAAATTAATATAAATTCCTAAGCGAATTTGGCGGAAGTTCATTTTTCTAAGCAAAAATGCCGTTTCTCAGACATAAGTTCTTTTCGCTTAGTATTTCCTATTTGCCATTCTAGTCAAATTAGACGTAACTGCATTAGTAACAGATCCTTCGTGTTTTAATCCGTTCTCAGCAATGTAATCACCACTAACCGAATGCATATTTCCCATCGTCCTGAGCAGCAACGAAAACCCCTTGGATTCCCTGCTTAAAAAAAAGAGTGCCATAATTCGCAATTTGGGTGGAATAATGAAAAACAGACTGACATTTTGGGAGAATCTTCCAGTAAATGATGACTAAATTTTTATTGTGTTCAAGTATAAATTATTTGGTATAAACTAACTTTTCAGTGTTTTGTTATTTTTAGTTAATTTATTTACCTCAGTAATTTACGTAGAAGTATTTAGTGAATGAACTTTAGTAAATATAACCAAACTTTTCAACTTCAATGTTGTATATTTGTATCATTAATATATTAACAGAATGATTGGTAAATGAATTTCTGTCTCTTCACTAATTTTCTAGGTAATATTTGTCTTAGTTTGCAGTATTTTTTGCAATACTGCTATGCAGTATGTGTTGTAATTTAATAAAATAAAAAAATAATTAATAAAATAAACCAGAATTAATTTCACTTACTGTTTTTATGTACAATATGAGATACGCCTAATTTGCGAAGCATATCACTATCTTAAATAATTAATATTAATACTTAGCAAATTAGGCGTATCTCAAATTGTACATAAAAATGTAAGCTAATTAGTCTAGAAATTATATTCTAGATATTTTGAATATATTTCAGTAATGAATATGCCAAAAATTCCAATAAATTAGCTTTAAAAGTAGGCGCGCTTTGATCATTCACTAAATCCTCAATACTGAAAAATATTCAAGTTCTGAGATACGCCCTTTTGGCTTGGGAGGGCAGTATACTGAGCGCAGCTAATACCTGCATTCCGCTCTTTAGCTGCGAGCCGGCTCGGAGAGCGCAAACCTTGTGCAGGCCTGTACTAGAGGCATTGACTACTTTCAAAAGCCTGGTGTCAAATGGACTGCTTAAATTACAATCTTTCTTAAAATATAATTTTTCTAATGATTTTTAATTATAATGTATAAATTTTCACCATTTTAATAATTTCTTCCATTCACATTGTTGTAATTGTATGACTCTTAGTATTATATGTAACTGAACTTATCCCAATAATAATAATAATAATAATAATAATAATAATAATAATAATAATAATAATACTACTAATAATAATACTACTACTAATAATAATAATAATACTAATAATAATAATAATAATAATAATAATAATACTACTACTACTACTACTAATAATAATAATAATAATAATAATAATAATAATACATTCTCTGATTGACATTCTGCCTGATATGTACCTCCAAACATAACAGAAAACATCATAAGGAAGACAAAACAAAAACTTAACAAACACATAAACACACAAACACAAGAACACAAGAAATACATCACACTAACATACGAAAATAAAAGCACACGTAAGATCACATCTTCATTCAGAAAGCAGAAATACAACATAGCATACAGAACAGGAACTACACTACAAAGACATCTCAACACACAAACAACACAAACAAATAAATGCAACCACACAGGCGTGTACAAACTCACATCCAATAGTTGCGACAAGTTCTACATCGGACAGGCAGGCAGATCATTCCAAACACGCTATAAAGAACATATTAAAGCAATAACCTGAGAACACAATACATCTACATATGCCGAACACATAACTAATGTTAACCATACATACAATAACCTAAATACAGACATGGAAATCCTACACAGACAACCCAGAAACCAAAAATTCAACACACTAGAACAATATGAAATATACAGACATACTAAAAAAACACCCTAATCACATAGATCAACTTCAGAACACACTCACAATTTGACTCCACTTTTCAACACGCAAACACACCCCTACAACAGCCAGCGATATCAAGATGACGCCATGATCTAGTAGGCTCTGATGATGGTGTACAGTATACACCGAAACAGCTGTAAGCCACACGTGCTTATATAATTAACACTAGTAAGTTTGCCATTTTATCAATCATTAATAATAATAATAATAATAATAATAATAATAATAATATACATATATCTTTATGGAGTTCGCAGTTGTGTCCATTTGGAAACGACACGTTTCCCAACCAAACGGTGCGTCGTTCGATTCCCGGTTCAGGAAATAAAATGTATCTTCTGTTCACAGGGATGGGTGTTTGTCCTTTGTCGTTTGACTGTCTTGTGATGTCTCAGTGGTGAACCTGCCTCAAGCCGATCCTATGACTAGGAGAGCCCACATTTTACCCGAATTTGTAAGATGTCTAGTGTACGATCAAGCAAATCTCCCTCCCTACCCGCAATGATGTATAAATCGGAGTAAATGTGGAGGTTAAGCAGTGTAAGAAAAGAAAAGATCTATTCCATTGAATATGATATACCAGAACAGATGGAAGCTAAATCGTAATCAACACACAACAGACCTATACACCAGTCATAAATACATATATACAGTAAAGTTAATTACTGTGGAGGATTCCTAGTTAAGTGTACATTGTTGGTCTTACGGGAGCAGTGCTGCTATAATTTTCTAGCTGTACAGCTTGACCACACTACAACATTCAGGCATTAAATTTACATAGGCGTACCTCTCTTGCGTAAAACAGACAAGACAAAGAATCAGAAGAAGTATATTGTGCCTTGAGTTTCGGAAGTAGCAGAGAGGAAGAAGGACCATGCCTTTGCGAGGCAATTTTTCTAATACGTTGAATTGACAGCTAATCCAGTGCGTCAACTCAGCGAGAGCTGTTTGCTCATAGTGTACGTTTACCCTACACAATAATGAACTTTTCTCTCTCTTAATTTTATTATAATTGTCATTGCACTAGTGTACGTACTCAGCGACACATTACGTATACGTGAATCCAGCTACAGACTTTTTCTCGGCACAACGGATTTCTCAAGAAAATATCATTTCATGACAGTTCAAAAAGCGCTATTTGTAGAAACCTGAGAGACTTAATTCTTGGATCTAGAAGTAATAGACCAATGAAAAGTATGTACCATGTGTTTTTAGTGGGTTATTTTAAGACGCTGTATCAACATCTCAGGTTATTTAGTATCTGAATGGAATGAAGGTGATAATGCCGGTGAAATGAATCCGGGGTCCAGCACCGATAGTTAACCAGCATTTGCTGATATTGGGTTGAGGGAAACCCCGGAAAAACCTCAACCACGTACCTTGCCCCGACTGGGATTCGAACCCGGGTCAGAAGGTCCGGTCAGACGCGCTAACCATTACTCCATAGGTGTGGACTATACCATGGTGATTACATACTACAGATACAATTAAAAAAAAGAAAAATAATTTAAGTTCTATACGGCGAAAAAAAGAAGATAAAGAAAAGTAGTTCAACCCTCGATTGTAACAAGAATTAAAGCAATTACAGTATGTACTTGTGCTCTTGGAAGCAATTCACACAGCACACAACGTACAACTTATCCTGCAACATCGAAACAGAGAATGTATTCCACGTTTAAAACGCGCACACCGACATCAAAGTCACGGGAATCTAACTACCCATCAGCACAAGTTTCTAAACACGACCTGCAGAATACGAACCTGGAATTCAGCCTACTTTATAGCTGTCAGTCCAAATGAGAGAAGTCGTTTACTCAACTACAACATATTAGACACTAAAGCACGTGTTAAACGATTCACGAAATTTCTCGTGTCCCATGTACCACTGCATAGCCTGTTACAAGATGAATAAACTTAGCCTACTTTTAGGAAGCTTCATTACCACATTACCTTACATATAACGACAAGTAAAGATAACAGGTCTCCAAAATAGTCTAGGAATGGACATATTTTATGCGATAAGAAGACTATCATAATTCACTTATATCAGGAAACTGGAGTTCGGTCGTGCTTGCTACGTAACTAGAAATCCCCACTCCTTGTACACGAAGCACGACGGGAAGGCAAAAGGGCACAATAGTTACAAACTGAGCACTCGACCGGCTTCGTCAGGCACCGCTAATATTCCTCACTCAATCAAATAAGAAAATTAAATATAATTATCTGCATTCCACACACAAAAATTTCTGTAATCCCATAAAATTTGGATATCTAACTTCAAGTATAGTAGGCTAGTACTTCTGCACAAAATTCGGTTACATTACTCTTCCATTCAATGACCAACAGCACTGTGAGAGCGAAAGGTTGTCTTATGTAAAACCCGTCACATTTGTAAAATTGACCCTTATAACTCACTGGGAAAAGCAAATGCCGCATCATTACAATGAACGATACATTCTGGTCTTTCTAGGAGCAAAAGACTGTAAACTTTTGAGTATTGTAAAGTAGATATTTATTTTGAGAAAAGAAGTTTCCTCTTTGCCATCATTTCCATTACGACTAGACCTTCTTAAAGCGTACAATATAATTTGTGCGAATATCTTTTTATGTCTCAAAATTATGGCCTGAAGAATTTTTCATTTGTAGCAATTATTGGAGATTTTAATTAACATGTGATGAAGACAAATGTCAACAAGACGAAGACCATGGTTGTCGCAAGAAAAATAAAGAAGGTAAACTTGCGAATTCTAAATGAGGCAGTAGAGCAAGTGAAGAGCTTCAAATACTTGGGATATACTAAAAGCAGTAACATGAGTTGCTACCATGAAGTCAAAAGGAAGATGACAATGAGAAAGGAAGCTTTCAATAGAAAAAGGAGCTTCTGCGAACATCTGAAAAATAACTAAAGAAGAGACTAGTGAAGTGGTTTGTGTGGAGTGAGGCATTGTATGAGGCAGGAACATGGACATTATGACGAAATGAAAAGAAACAATAGAAGCATTCGAAATGTGGATATGGAGAAGAATGGAGCGTGTGAAGTGGGGATACAGATTAAGAAATGAGCTTGTGTTGGAAAGAGTGGGTGAAGAAAGAATGCTGAAACTTATGAGAAAGAGAAAAAGGAATTGGTTGGGTCACTGGCTGAGAAGAAACTACCTACTGTAGGATGCACTGGAAGGAATGGTGAACGGGAGAAGAGTTCGGGCCAAAAGAAGATATCAGATGATTGACGACATTAAGATATAAAGATCATACGCGGAGACTAGAAGGAAGGCAGAAAATAGAAAGAGTGGAGAAAGCTGGGTTTGCAATAGAAAACCTGCTCTTTGGCAGAACGCTAATTATGTATGTTAATTAATATCTTTATTATATACAAAATCAAACGCCTGTTTATATAACTTCTATACTGCTATATTTGCGTGTCATTAAGCACTGTGTTTTATTTCTGAAGACGTTTTCGCTATAACTATAAACTGTCTTAGAAACAATTGACGGCGCACAGATATTTTCAAAATTCCAGAACGGAGGCACTGCGCATGATCAGAGAACGAGAGACAAGATGCTCAAGCGAACCACTTGTTGAGGTAATAACATTCGTTCTGTTTCATATCGTTGTATGTCGTCCCTAAGTAGTTAGAAGCGGCAGGGAAAATAATTTGGCGTAACTAAGTAGTGCGGTAAAGACTGCAAATGAAACAAAACAAAATAAAGAAGAAAAATCCACACCTGGCTGAGAATTGAACCCAGACCCCCGACGTCTTAAACCAGCATGTTACTGACTTCTCCACCGGGGCGAACGGTACAGAAGAGGCACGGAGAGAGGCTTACAGTCGCCCGACTTAAACTCAAAGGATACAGCACACATACAAATTAACTGGTATGAATCGCTCTTCAATATTTAAACTTTTCACCACCAAGAGTCACGCCATCAATTGTTTCTAAGACTGTACATAGTAATTGAGTCAATCATTTCTAAAATGGCTTTATTTAATCGAGCTAAAAGTTCGTATTTCTTACAACGTTCCCGTTCTAATCTTGGTTACATGCATCACCCATATATTACGAAGTTTCCTGAATTGCATTAAATATAATTTGCACCAGGGTACGTATGTGAGAGAATATTTTCTGCTTTGGTCATTTTGAACAAATTTTGAAGTAAACAATGTAGAGATAGACTTGAGATTTAAAATATTTAAAATGAAGCCAGATTTCGCAAAGGAATTCCAACCATCCCATTGATAACCTATGATTTAATTTTTCATAGTAAAAACATCAACTAACCCACTGATGGACCTTGTAAGTCTAAAAAAACCGGTTCCATTTTTCGCAACAAAAAATCATATAACCCAAAATTCCTTCATATTTATGTATTTTCGGATTATATTCCTAAGCTAAAACTAAAATTTAATATTAAGGATGTTTAATTCATTACGGTATACCAATAGAGCATGGCTACCTGCTTAAATTATGCAAAACGTTTAGAATTCTTGAGGGTTACAATGGAAATATTTTCATTCTGAATATGTTGGGAAGCAGTAAATTGACAGAAAACATAGAAGAGTTTTTAAAAAATATGTAGAATTATAATGTACAATTCAATGGAGATTTGAGATTATATTTTACACTTAAAATTTTAAATCATAATCCAGTAGATTGTTTTCAAGTAGGCCAGAGGGTAGGTGACACGTGTCACAACGGAAATGTTGAAGCAAGCAGAAATAATCATATTTAAAAAAAGTGTGTGGTTTCTGATTTCGTGTCTGCAGACTGAAAGAATATCGAAAAGAGAAAGTACTTAAATTCCTCGTTCATTAAATTTTCACGTCAAAAGATAGACACAAACATCGAATTTCTCTAATGGGAATTAATTTTATTCCATTTACATCATAATGTATGTACAAACTCTCGTCTCTCGTCTATGAAAAATCAGCTGAGTTTAATTTGACTTGGTACGTGATCAAGCGACGAGTGTAAGAGTCTGGTACCTTTTGCTCGCCTTCTGCATTAGAAGCTGACAGTCACCGACATACTGAGGAGGAGGAGGGGGAGGAAAGCGTTGGCTTGCAATCTGAAGTGTGGACCCAGAATTGCTGATGCACTTTGTTCCTCGGTCCCCGGAGTAACGCTGTGCAATCTGTTCTGGAATTACACCACACAGATACCAAGGCAATTATAAGTATCTGGCCACGCTCACTTCGGCATTCAGAAACGGAAACTTATTGCATTTGTACATCGTGTATTTCAGTACGCGACAGGCGTCACATTTTCTCTGTGTTAAAAGTTGATAATGACCTCAAAATCACTCAGATTCGAAATATTATTGCCATCATCGTGGTATATTTTGCGCTTTCCATCCTGTTATAAATGTCATGGTTAACGGGGCTCATTTTTATCTGATTTTTATGGTGCAGTGATCAGAGAGACAACAAAATAAAACTAATTTCATTACCTCAACTAGCCCTTCTCTTGTGAACCAGGTCGCTCGTCCTCTAATCATGTGCACTGTCGCCCTTCTGGGACTTGGTATCTGTGCGATAAAACTTTTTTCCAAAACTGTACTTCTTCAAGATGAATATACATACGTCGTACTCCGATTAAATCTCACGACTGAACGCTTGGCTTTCATGGAAGGGAATGCAAGCAATTGCACGGGGCTCGGGAAACCACCGTCCAGCTGAACAATGTTTCTGATATTTTATTCTAAACTTAAACCGTGTTGACTATAGTTTTGTCTTGTAATGATCTTGAGAAGTCTTCAGCATCAAATGAAGTAACCGAGTAGACCTGCTCTGTGTGCCGAGTAAAACAAGAAAACAAGCGAACAAGTTAAGCTGGCTCATGGACGAATAAATGAGGCATGACATGGGAAAGGTCGTAACTGCCAAAAATTCGAATTTTTAGTTTTTCATTGAGAAGGTAGTAAATGGCCATGCCAATGGCACAGAGAAGGTAGTATGTCCGTATGTAATGAAACGAAGTTGGAAACGTAGTCACTAGATGTAAGTTGTATGTGCTCAACTGTTGGCGCGGAGAAGGTAGTAACTCCTTTTACATCAGAGTGTGTCTAGACAAATATGGGCTGATAACTGTGCAGGGCAGAATAAGAATCGGGTGATTCTAATGGTCCTGATTTACATTATTGCCAAGAAACATTTTGATTCAGTGGACTTGAAATTCCTGGTTTCAGAACATTCCTACATGTCATGTGATAGGGAATTTGGCATCATAGAGAAAAGAAAAAAAAAAGATGCAAGACCATGGTTCCAGAAGAGGTAAGGCCCAATAATGTAATAATGATGAAGGATGAGGATTTATTCGACTTTTCTGCAGAATGTGACAAGTTTTTGAATTCAACTCCTATTAAAATCAGCACCCTCAACTAGATTAGAATCTCAAGAGCTGATTTTCCTCTAATAAAAAAAGACAGTCATTTAATGACCTTCAAATGTGGACAGAGCACAGGATTTTTAAGAAAGGACAGTCATTAACGTCAATCACTAACTTGCAGTGCTTGCAACGCCTTCAAACAAGACCAGTCGTCCCTGATGCCAAAAAGAGAGACTTGTTATCTATGTTAGACTTCCTCGATGAAAAGTATCATGCATTTTACCGAAAAATTTGTGCATAATGTATAAATAACGTTAATTCTCAGTTTGGCTAAGGAGTGATTTCAATGTTGTATTTTCATAAAATACTATTTCATAGATAAATCTGTGCCAGACTTTTCAAATTTCATATATAACACAAACATGAGTGTATGCCTTTCATTTAAAGCAGTTTCTGTAATAATGTAAGTGAGAAAGTGTTCATAAATTTGTTTTTTGCTTCCCCTGAAACATTTTGTTTCTGGCAGTTACTACCTTTCCCATGTCAGCGCCTCAAATAATGATTTGGGCCTCCGAAAAAGTAATAATTGGGTTCTTTATAAAGAATAATAGCAACAATAATAATATAAATACTAATAGTAACAAACTCTCTTTGATGTTGAACTCCGACGAATTTTATTCACAGTCAAACATTTATAACATTCTTTCCTTAAATACTATTCTCTGGGGTACAGTGAGGGAATATTGCCCTCAAAATCAAACCACTCTCAGCCAAAATTTCATGTACTGAACTCTTTTATTCACTTTGAGAAGGCAAAATGAAACTTCAATTATTTAAGTGTGGTTGTATCATGAGATTTATTAACAAAATTCATATTTTACTAATTTTAGCTTGCAAAATGAACGCTCTATAGATAAATTGGTCACGAACAATGTTAGCAAATTCTAATATGAATTTCCAACTAGAAGATAAAAGGCCAGGAATGTCATTTATATTATATTAGGGCTATGTCACTTTTTTCTGCCAGTGGAATTGGAATAGTTAATTACTGTCGGATGTTTCGTAGAATAAATCATTTGATGGTGAAATTCCATTTACGACAACGTTTAAATAAAATTCATTAAAATAATAACATATCACTACTCTCATGCACATTAAATTAGTAAGGGAATGTAGCATCTCTCGTATAAAATAATATAACAGTAATTATTGAAATATGAATTATTAATTACTTGAACAACTCTATTTTCATGTCCACAATTTATTATAAGGGAATGTGAGAAAGACAGAGGGAGTGCACGGATGCTGGCCTACACTGGTACGCAGAGATGCAAGTACAGTATTGTCGAAGCAAAGACAGAGAGGCAGCAAAAAAGTATGTCATTATTGTTCAACGATCAAAGTTTAGCTCGAATGTTTAATACTTGATTTGATCCTACATTTATTATTATCAGCCTATTATTATTATTATTATTATTATTATTATTATTATCAGCCTATTATTATTATTATTACTATTATTATTATTATTATTATATCATCATCATTAGGCCGATTATTATTATTATTATTATTATTATTATCATCATCATCATCGTTATTTTCAGGCCCCTGGCGGCCGCAGAGTTCCATGCGTTAAAACGACACTGAGCTTCCTGCTGATCTCAAGCAAGTGTTAAGTAAATAAATTTATTTCTTTATGATACACTAATAATGTCAGAATAAAATTCGATTTGAGTACGGTTAAATTTGAAAGTAGCAAAACCTGCGTTCTCTAAAAAAAAAAACGATTAAAAAAAAGTTTAACTCCGAATATTCAATGCAATCGAAGTGTTTTATAAACATATTTTATTTTATTAGGTTATTTTACGATGCTTTATCAACATCTTAGGATATTTAGCGTCTGAATGAGATGAAGGTGATAATGCCGGTGAAATGAGTCCGGGGTCCAACACCGAAAGTTACCCAGCATTTGCTCATATTGGGTTGAGGGAAAACCTAGGAAAAACCTCAACCAGGTAACTTGCCCCGACCGGGAATCGAACCTCAGCCACCTAGTTTCGCGGCCAGACGCGCTAACCGTTACTCCACAGGTGTGGACTTATAAAAATATGTACGTTTTAACCACTGATTTTCAAAGATATTTAACTGCTCCAAGTCAACCTAACATTCTGTCCCCTGAAGCACATGCTCTATCTCAGGCCTGTCCAAGGGAGCTGCTCCGAACTGGCAGGAGAGCAGAAAGCATTGGCGGACTGGAGCTCAAGTTGTGTTTAGCAACACAAAAATAAGTTAGTGATATTATTTTTTCCTTTAATCGAGTTTCGTGAAAGACTTGCAGATTTAAAGATATCTACTATGTTAGGGCATACTTCAACTCTCATTATGAAGCAGAATTTGATAAATTCTGTTTCACCAAATGGCTTCACATTTTCCCCAGTTGAGTTCCGCAAATTTTATTCTATACGAAATTTGGACAATATTCTCAATATTAGGAACATAATAAATTTGTGGTTTCTAATCTATAATATTCTGTAATCCGCCTTCACCTGGAATTGAACAACCCTGAATAATAATACAACTATTATAAATTAGAACAAATGTGATGAACTCATAACGCACACACTAACAATTTATAGTTCAACGTTGCTGTTTACATACCGGAGAGAATATTTTTACCACAGTCATTATGTACCTCTATATGTACTGTACATCCATTTTATCAGGCAGTACATCTCACTTGACGATATGTCAGAGAAAAAACAATTGTTTGTATACAGGATGTTTCCGAGGTGGTGCTAAAAACTTTCAGGGATGATGACGAAGAGCACAAGTATCAATTTGATATAAAGAACCATGGTCCGGAAATGACTGAGTCAAAAGTTATAAGCAAAAATAGTTGTGTGGAAATGGAATTGCAATTTGGCACCACGTGCCCTCCTTCCTTAACCTATGCAACAGTCGTGGAAAGATGGTATGGGCCGGATGTCTCCTACGTGGGTACTTGTAACCGATAAAATTTGTGAGCTTGTCTACTGTTCCCATTGGCTTATCCGTATTCGAAAAACAGGTCTGCTTATTTCGCTCTCGTGTACTCCTCCATTTCACTAGGACTGATCGACTGGACACTGCAACTTGTACATATACACTGCTGTTTACAGACGTGCATATCAGGACCGACCATGTCCGTTACACATTACGCTACCTACATTTATTTAGTGTAGTTTCCTGTCCCCATCCCTCAGACAGCGCATTGAATGGACTACTGTAAGTAGACAACGTACACAACGTCAGATGAATACAGTATGTGCGAGATGTACAGATAAATACACATAAATAAGGTGTACAGAGGAATAAAATTATTTCATTTCCACAGAATTATTTTTGCTTGTAACTTTTGACTCGGTCATTTCCGGACCAGGGTTCCTGATCTCAAATTGATACATGTGCCCTTCGCCATCATCCCTGAAAGTTTGTAACACCACCTCGAAAACACACTGTATATCTTAAGTCTGATTAATGTAATATATATCTAGTCAGCGACATATGCAATGGAGGGGGATAGGAACTGGCCATTCTATCCCATTATCTCCTGACCTAGTTGCCTCATGAGTGACGTCGTGTTGGTGTCACTTGTGGGGTCCAGATCTGTCTTCTGGCAGTTGACTAAACAACATAGGAAATATAAAACACGACATAGCGAGTCAATCTAAATCCACTGTAACGAGTTTCTTCATAATCCTGCTTCCTACACAAGCTGAAGTGATAAATGAAATAATATAGTTTGTATATCCCTAAATATGTTCAAGTGAAAGTAATTATCACCTGTATCATTACACATAATCTAAAATTCCTTCAAGTTAACCCAACTCCAAATATAGAAAGAAGCAAAACCATTATTATTTAGTTCTGTGCAATTTATGAATTAGTATGTACATAATTATATATCAATAAGGTTCGGATAAAGTAGCTGTATCAAGATAGGCATCCTTGGTCCGTGTGTTTTGTTTACAACAACTAGTTGTCGCGTGTCCGTCAGCCGACAGTAGTGACGACGAATATTCAGTTCCTATCGGCTGTGGTATTCATTCACGGATATTATACCTAGGGAGTGGGGAATGCTCTTCCCAGAAGACAGAGTTTTAGCTAGTGGAAGGGGTTAATGTGAACTTAGTCTCAAGCAAGTCAAAGCCTTATCCTATACAGCTATACAGCCTATTCTAATAAAGCTTCTTTATCCGAATCTTATATGTCAAATTAAAGCGTAGTCCTAAGATATTTGTAAACGAAGACTACACGGGAAGAACGAGGTAAGTCAACTTTTTTTTTTTTTTTTTTTTTTTTTTTGCGAAATTGAGATATTGCGTTCATTGCGTTCCATAGCAAGTAGATGTTGAAAATAAGGTTAGTTACTTGTAAAATTAATATTAAGAAAACAGCGTACAGGAAAAGGAGGTAAGTCATCTCAAAACCTAACAAGAATGAGGTAAGTCAATGCAGTGGTTTCTGTATTGACGTGTTATTAGTTATTGTGGTGTGTACCTGCAACAACGAACTAGTAGCATTGTTAGTGTTTCTGCTAACAGAATATCGTTGTTGATAATACTAAAATTATGTGGGAATCATCAGGCTAATTTAGTTTTAAACATTAGTTTACCAGATACAGAAGGCTAAATACGGACACACCGAAGAAGAAAGTGTAAATCATACGGAAGAAATGAAAATGTAAACCAGAAATTAAGAGTACAGAGTCACGAACCACGCGAAGATTGCAGGTGTAAACGGTACAGGTGTTACAGAGTGATTACTGAAGATGAAAGATTTGCTTCAATAAAGGATTCCAACCTTTGTAATCATGGGATGGACAAAGTTATTATCTTACAGGGTTAGTAACTATGTTGCTCATTAAATAGAGGTGTGAAGATGAAGCGAAGTTGCGTGACTCTTCTTTCCACAATAAAGTTTTCAAAAAAAGGGGTGACCTAACTGAAGAAATTCTAGTGTAATCAGCGTAAGAAGTGATCACAGCAGATGAATATTTAAAATAATAAGATTACGAACACTATTATTAATTTTATAAAAAAATCTAATTTTTATGTCTTTTTTTTCAATCTCAGATCTGCTACCTACAGTAGGCTATTTACCCGAATATAAGCCGAACATTTTTTTTTTTTTTTTTTGCTAGACCGATGAAATATATCTGCGGCTTAAAATCAGATACGAGTAATATACGGGCATGAACGATGTAAATATCCAACAAGAATGGGTGTGAAGGTGATATTCTTTGGGACAATGATAATGTTTCAGACTCATGAGAAGAGGAAAATGACAGTGACCGAGTGAAGATGTGTGTACATATTTTGTTTCTCTGTTCTTTCCAGCCAACTTGTAGTGAATTATAAAAATTAATTTTGCATAAAATCAGTGGTTGGGTGTAATTTAGTATCTTCATTTAATCCATTTGATACCTATTTCACTATCATATCAGTACATCATTGAGGGGTTAAGTAGGGGGGCTAAAATTTCATTTTTTCCCAAAAACTAACCTAAAAATATAAGTGCGGCTTAAATTCAGGGGCGGCTTATATTTGAGAAAATACGGTATATCGAAAGAGAAATATCATGATCAACAACTCAAGAAATTTGTAAGACCTGACGCTCAACAGTATTAGTCTCTCCTTCCAAGGAAGACATAAATTAATATGTTCGAAGTCAGGTTGAAAAATGATAATGTTTCCTTATCCAAATTTCGTGTATACTGAAGTCACGAATTCATATGTCTAAAGTTCATCAAGCTCAAAACATAATAAGAATTTCTTAAACTAATTTTGTGTTTAAGACTACTGGTAATTTCAGAAAACTTCATTAATGTTGCGTTTATATTAACGTAGTAAATCTCGCTTTCAGGTATAGCTCCCTGTGAAGCTGTTTTTAATAATTTCAAGGGAAAAATTGTTCCGAGGCCAGATATCGAACCCGGGAACTTTGTCTAAACGCACCAAGGCTCTACCAACTGAGCTACTCAGGAATTCTACCAGACCCCGACTCAATTTTTCCCTTTATATCCACAGACCTCAAAGCGGCTGACAATCGTCAAGCAACCAACACTGAGCGCACACATCTCTGTGTGACTTGAATTGTGGTTTTCTGTTAACCCTCCGGTTGGCGCGGCGGCGCACGGTGTGTGGAGGAGATAAGTTCCTATTTCTTCTGCGCGCGCCTATTCCTCCATTAGAGTGTTCCCTTTATATTGAAAAATAATAATAATAATAATAATAATAATAATAATAAAGTGTATAAGAACGCTCTTCAAAATATTCAGTTAACATTAGAGAAAAGGCCGTTTTAATGAAAAATTGTGTGGCGCACATTGTGCTGCGCGCGCCTGGTCGTGTTGCCAGAACAGACGCGCCCGCCGAAGGGTTAACGAACAATAACGTGTATTATGCACATCTCGCTTTCAGGTGTAGCTCCCTGTGAAGCTGATTTGAATTATTTCAAGGGAAAAATTGTTTTGAGGCCAGGTATCGAACCCGGGAACTATGGCTAAACGTACCAAGGTTCTACCAACTGAGCTACCCAGGAGCTCTACAAACCTCAAAGTGGGCTGACAACCGCCAAGCAACCAACAATAAGTGCACACAAAATTACAACTAATATTGTTAAAAATTAAATAATGAAAGATATTGAGTTGTAGCACTAATATAACACTTTAAAATTTCCAGTTTATTTCATCTATAATACACGAAAATACATTTAAATATTCACAAATGTATCATTAACATTTTTTTGAGTTATTGGGTTTCAAACTTCAAAATTGCTCTCCTGAAAATTTTAATAAAAGAGATTTACCTCCTTCTTCCCGTGTAGTCTTCAATATTATTTTTGAACTCCTACCCTTTACGGAAATAGTGCAACAGGAATGTACTAACAGAATGTACTCTCCTTAATCGAAAGGGATAACCCATAAATTATTTTCAAGTGTGTAATTTGTTCACAAGTGATATACTGTAGAATGAAATTTTATTGCAAAGAACAGATTTCTACTCATCTCTAAATACCGATATTCCTAAACTGCAAAGTGATGTTACAATGAATGAATGAATGAATTATTAAATAATTATGAGAGGAGAAACATGTAAAAGGTAAGAGAAAACGCGGCCTTCAAGAAAAATTGTGGCTGGGATGAAGTGTCTGTGTGAGCTCCAAGTCTGTTGGACACTTGTCCTACAAAATAAATTGTTTTGGAATATTTGTTTCAACGCCGGTGTTCTTCATGATGGCGTATTGAAGAAAAAATCCAAATTCAACGATAGGAAAAACAAGGCTACTCCGATAATTATGCCCTGCCGCCATCCCTCCGCATCACGGACTCAAGCGGGCGATACACCATCCTTCCATTCCATAGGTGTGACAGACTGAATAAAACATCCCATTTATTTTATTCTTCACATTTCAACTCAAGCGAGATTAACGCGTCTGTAGCTCGTTCTTTCATATTGAAAATAATTTACGGCGATCCAAACGGTGAATAAGACTTCGAATTTAACTTTCTTAAAGAGAAAATTGAACTTCTCTTCTTTCTCCTTTCTCATTTTTATGTAAGTGACATTACAGAGTGGCCGTTGAAAGCTCCAAATATCCGTTACTTTTAACACGTCGTTCAAACATAAAAAGTGGGAGGGTGGGGAAGGGACTGGATGGGGAGAGGAGGAGGCGGGAGCTAGCATTTTATCTTACAAGGCCAATTCATCTTTATGCACAGAATAAACACGAAAGAGTTTTCATCTTCGGTCTTCCGTGCTATCAAAACTTCCCTAAGTTTGATGCTCCGAGGCAGAAACTTGGAAATACAAATGTACATCATTTTACGGGAATGTCTTTAAGAAAAAGAAACAGTACAGTTTTCTAGACATCTTCAGTTACGGAATGCTTTTTCATTCCACGGTCATGCTGCTTTTCGATGGTCTTCTACAGAATAAAGTATAAACCCGATTTAATAATATTACATGTGTGTTTTTATAACCTTCTTCGAAATAGTTTATTTTCTGCCTATCTCATTGTTTCTGTTGTCGGAGGGAAGACGAAACAGCGGCATATGGCACCTTTTGAAAATTCAACAAACGTCAATAGATGTCAGGGAAGGAAGAGGCATCAGAGCTCGGCGAACGGAAGAGAACGGTCAGATGTCGAGACGAACAGAGAGAAGAAAAGGAACAAAGTGGAACTTACATAAATGTGTTGTTTCGACAGATACCTCCAGTAAAGGAAAGAAAAATGTCGACGCATGGACGAAAAGCAGTTCAGAACTCTGTACCGAGAAATCACAGCTGCAAAATAGATCGTTTTGTGGAGTTCCCAATGCTTGAAAATAAAAACAACCTGGCTTGGATAAGGATTCTAGTTTCATAGAAGGGCTTGAATTTCCGAAATTGACTTGGCTTTATCACGACTATACAGGCACGGTGAAGCTTTATTTTGTGTGTGTGTATAAAAGAAAGCAGACTTTAAAAGTTTCTCGCCACTAGACCGAGGCGAGTAAGCAAAGGTTGCGGTCCAACAGCCTGCAAATCCCCTGACCCTCCCCATATCACTCGCAAGGCTCAGTGCCCCTCGGGTCATTCTGTACGTCAGGAATCACTCAGCTAGTATCACAGCTTCCAACTCGACCCACCACGGATCTGAACACTGTCATTAAGACTGGAAGAAACCATCGAAATGTTAGTCCTAATAAATTTAGACATTTTGATAGAGAACTTCGTCTGAAATGTATCATGCAAACGACTTTATCGAATCTCTTATCCGTTCTACGTTGGCAATCAATCCTTAATAAAAATATATAAAAAAGAAATTTCAAAGATTTCCTGTTTTATTAGGCTACTTAAAAGTTAAGTTCATTCGTGCAGCCTATCATCATCATCATCATCATCATCTTCATCATAGTCATAATCATAATCATAATCATTATCACCGTCAACATCTTCATCATTTGTTTCTGCAGCAGTTTCCAACGGTTTGGAACCGTCAGCAGAAGCAGAAATGAATTATGAAACTTAAAATGATAATGTCGCTCTTCCGCTCGTATACAAGCTTGATATCACGAGAATATGTTGTCACTCAACCAAGCTCAACTGAATTCACTCTTATTTCATACTCAATATTAGCCTGGAGCTCCTTTAATGTTAGCAAATTCGAGCGGAACACTTTATCTTTCAAACTACTCCATAAATTAGGAAATGGATAAGGAAAGGAAAAATAAAAGAACGAAAGGAGAAATGAAATACTGGGGAAAGAAATGGTTAAAAAATAAAAGAAGAAAAGAAGTAATATGAAAAGAAAGCAAAAAATAAAAAGATAAATGTAACAGAGCACTCAAGAGGTGGGGAAAGAAAGTAAAGACCAAAAAGGAAAAGAATAAATAACGAAATCAATAAATAAAGAAAGAAGGGAAACATAAAAAACGAAGAGAAGGAATGGAGAAGAAAAGGAAACACCAAAGAAGGAAAATAGAAATAGTGAAATAAAAAATCCAGGAAGGAAGGATAAATAAAAAAGAATAGAAAAGATAAAAAGAAATGTGGAAAGAAAGGACGCACCCAACAGCAAAACAAATGGAAGAATCAAGAAATGGAGAAATAAGGGGAAAACGAAAATGAAAAGGAAAAGTAAGAAATAGCGGGGTCGTCGAATCCCTCCCCAAAAAGGTTACAGTCCTATTCCCACCCATTTCTTTTATTTGAATTCAGTGCAGTCCGATTCCCTCCACGCCTTAACCAGACACACAATTTTCCTTCACACTTTACACAGTCTTCGGACTGCCAAGGATATAACTGAAATAAACAATCCATACTCTTAGTGTGTTTAAAAATCATGGTAATTGATCATGTCTATTGATTCACCTCGGATTGGGAGGATATAACTCAGTGATGTCAACGAGAGCTCTAACGTGCTCACAGCCCGTATGCGCTGATCAGAGCGCGTAAGGCATGCAAGTACAAGTCGCTGGTGAACACAAGGGTTGTACATTACACACTGATGAAGAAGTCGTTCAGTAAGTTTCAGGCTGACTAGACCTTGACTTCTTATGAAAGTGAAAGATGTGATGCTCTTTGTTGCTTTGTGAAAATTATTTTGTTACAAAGACAAGCAGTGTCGAACGCCTCAAATTATTAGTTCATCTATAGAATGATATAATATTAAAACTAGTTTGTTTCTATTGACATTAAATAGTAGTAAATGTATGTGAAGGTATATCGTAGAGCTTCTTCCTTACAGCATTGTATTTATGTTTACGGAATATAGTACAAACAAAAGAGTGTGCTGCTAATGGCGTAGACTCGTTACATGTCAGTTACGAGTTGTATCTACTCGTATAAATTGTCCAGATTTCGTAAATAAATTCTCAGTTTGACGATGTTTCTTACCATTACGATATTGTTCTGTCCACGTATTTTGAACTGCGTGAATATTTAAAAAAATTCATAATAGGAAAATAGAGACAGTCCAGAAGTAGTCGACTCTATATGGATCGAGGAACGTAACTTTCTCAAGGATATATTAGAGCTTCTGAACGTTTTGAATTTGAGATCGCAAGGAAAGAATTAATTAATTGTGTCGACAGATATTGTTAAAAGCTTTAAGATGAAGATTTCATTGTGGATGTCACAGATCTCACAGCACAATTTTTATAATTTCAACGCCTTCAGTCATTGAACTTCTGCTCAACAGTATAAAATACAGCAATGTTTTAAAAAATCTCTGGGAAGAGTTCCATAGATGATTTAAAGATATTGACCTGCTCCAGCCCAAGTTGGATTTGTTTTGTGATCCTTAATCATCAAACCCAGAAAATATACCAACACAGTTACAACTGAATACCTGAATTGACAAACATCCCAAGTCCAAAATTTACCGAATTCGACTTTTTACCTAAAAAGTTGTGTTTTACGTAGGCTATCACTCTGTAAAAAAGAATATCCCAAGTCCCATTCTAAGCCTGTGTTTTTGGATCATACAAATATTTATTTCAATGCTCATAATGCAAGTTCGAACCTGCTGGCGACTCCGTTCAGTACATTACATGATCTCATTCGGTGAGTAAACAGTTGATGTAGGTGAAGTCAAATATCGGGTCCTCCACGATCGGTCCATTTATTTCGGAATTCATTATTCCAAGAATTACTGATTAAATTTGTACCTTCTTTACTGTGTTAATATGAGGAATTTTACCTGCCTGACTAGTTTTAAAGTAGTATTCTTCATTGTCCGAAGCCTATTGAAGATCCCGCGCTATCTTCTGCTTTCTGTTGTGGTGGGGTGCGTTCATGATTGTTTCGAAAAGGGTGAGTGTGTTGAAATTGAGTTTAGTGTTCAGGATATGCTGGGGGTGTGTTTCTGTATGTTTGTAAATTTCATATTGTTCTAGAGTGTTAAGTTTCTATTTTTCTGGCTGGATGTGTAGTATTTCCATATCATTGTCTATATCCCTGTAGTTGTGATTGGAATTTGTAATGTGTTCTGCATGGATTCACTTGTTGTGTAGTTTGGTTATGACTGTGATTTCTTCCTTGTAACTTCTTTGAAATGATCTTCCAGTCTGTCCCATGTAGAAACCGTAGCAACTACTGCCTGATAGTTTGCATACACCTGTTAAGTTGTATTTATTTGTGTCTTGTCTGTGTGTTGAAATGTTTTTGTAGTGTGTTATGTGTTCTGTATGCAATGTTGTATTTTAGTTTCTTGAAAGGTGATGCAATCTTGTGTGTGTTCTTGTTTTCGTATGTTAGTGTGCGGTATTTGTTTTTTGTGTTTGTGTTGGGTTATCACGTTTGCGTGTAGTCTTTCTTATGATGTCTATTATGTTGGAGTTGTATTTCTTTTCCTAGGCTACGTGTCTGATAGTGTGTATTTATTACTTATAGTCTTGTTGGCTCAAAGAATTCCTCGTAATTTAAATAAAATCAAGCTTGGCATCATCTTGTGATACACCAAGTCGTATTTTTTTTTTTTTTCCACAAACTTCTTCAATTTTCTCTCTAAAATTGTTGTGATTCTCCAGTCGTAACAAGAGGCTCGGCTAAATTGTCGCCAATTATTCCAATTACAGTAATACTGGATTGCTGTCTAGATTCAGCACAACTGCGTGGGAATTTTCTTCAATTCATTTTGAAAACTGAGCACGAAATTTGAAACGCATGCGGCTTCGAATGTAAACAACGGAGCGCAACGATAGATTGATCACGCGCACACATCTGCAGGATGCTTCTCCTGGAGGAAATGAGGCGTTGTAGGACTTTTATGAATGGGCAATTATTTTTAAAAGGTAAATATACTGGAACTGAAAAAAAAAACACAAAATCGTAATCAGAATCATTTCGGAGGGAAAATGATATTTACTTGTTTTATAATTCTGAGATCTCATTTCGTCCTTGAAGTAAACGTATATTACGAAACAATAGGCCTATTCAAGTAATTAGACATTCACGAAGAAACAGACAATGCACACTATGGTAAGCTACCAAATTTCATTCTTGATGTAAGACGTGATACCGAACCATGATAAAGTAACAGTCAGGTTATTGTAGTTAAGACACTTCAAATTTCGTTAAACTCTGATGCAAGTATATTCATAAACGTTAAATAACTGAGGGGCGAAGGGTATTTCTCATTTGTTTCGAGCGCTCGGCTATTAAACTATTCTCTTTATATCCTACACAAGTGATTCTGATTAATATACGAGTCCTGCGATATCAGCGATACAGGGGACCTTGACATCGCATCCATTTAGAATTTGGGTCATGCCAACGAGATACTTAATAGTAAATACGCTCTATGCGATCTCACAAACCTCAAGCCTTTGTTCTGCAACTGTCGGAATCTCCACTCATTTCTCAAATGCATGCCGACGCTAGCAGGATTGCAACTGATGCACGGTGTTAAGTGAATGATGCACCATCTTACCTGGAAGAGAAAAAAATAGTTAGGACATCTGAATATACAAGATTGGCATTCAAACTGATCTACTGTCTATTTAGCGAGCATATCACCACGGAGCTTAGTAGCTTGTAAATTTTTAGACTTATTTTTGTCATGAATTACACTGGCCTAAGCATTTTGTCCCTTATTGTGTATTAATTTACAGTGATGTCCTGTTAACTAGTGCACAAGAGGAGAATGGTGGAGTGAGAGTTATAACTGAAATCCTTTGGTACAAAGTGCTGCAGCTGCAGAATAAATGGGAGCAATACAGTAAGCTATTCTTAATACCATTCTTGTTCAAAATTAATTCAATCTTTAACTCGCTGTAATCTAAATTAAACAGCGATCCAAAATACAACATATGTGGCGACAGTGCACAAAGGCGCTGGAAAGATGCATCATATTCAGCACACAATAATTCTGGCATTTTCAGCAAATGGAATTGTGTCAACGCGTATTATTATTATTATTATTATTATTATTATTATTATTATTATTATTATTATTTTTGCTGCTACAGACGTAGTCAAAACAACAATAAAGCATGAAATTAGCTACAATTAATAAGAAAATATTAAACATACACAATAAATACCCAGTAACCGAAAATAAGAACAAATTAATCCGAATCAGCTGAAAATATTCATTGTTAAAGTAAAAAGGATTATGAAAAAGCCATTTATGCAATATCGTTCTAAATTGAAAAAAAAAATAATATTCTGGACCTCCTGTGGTAATCTGTTCAACATGGAAATGGCAAAAGAATTATACCAGTTTTAGATTTGGCCAATCTTAAATGAAGGGTAAAGGAAAAAACCAGGTAAGTCAATTTTCTTCAGAATCGAGAAAAAGAAATTTATAGTTTCAAAACTTTACTTGACAAGTAAATTAAAAGGGGGGGGGGGAAACACACACACACACACACATTGAACAAATTAAATTTCAAATGTAATAAATGAAATAACGCCTGCTCTGAAGTCCGACATACCGTCAATATCGAAGGATAGCCGAAAAACCGTCGAGACAACCAATTGTGTTGGAGGGAAAAAACCAGGAAAGTCATCTGAATGAGACAAACACCAGATATATTACGTCAAGTAACAGAACTTCGTATGGAGATTTTTATCAGTCATATTATGATAAAATAATCATAATTAATGTTTTAATTATTTTATGATAAACTCTTGATATACAGGGTGTCCCAGCTAAAGGGTACATAAATAACAGCATATAATGTGACAAATTGTACATTATCATTCTGTAATGTAAAACATAAGAGATAGAAAATCTCTTCAAGTTTTGTTCAAGCATACATGCAAGATCATTGTTGCGTCATCTGCCGCGCAAGCGCAGAAAGGAATAAGGACAGGTTGTGCATCAGTCATTTCCTTGTCAGTCGAGATGCGTACGCTTAAAGCCAAGTAGAAGCTTTGAAAATAGTGCGAGACATAACAGTATCATCCTCGACTTGGTTCAAAGTATAGAAAAGAATACCTAAGCTACAATAAATGCAGGAATCGCAAATCTCTTGTGACGAAGCTCTTTCTGTGATAATAAAAGGAAAGTTAACAAGACATCAATATAATTTAGTAGTTACCAAGACGAAAAGATTTCCATGTCATTTCAAAATAAAGGATTAAAAATCGTTGCTATCTGGACAAGGAATCTATTTCCATTACTTCAACGTCTTCTGAGGTGAAATTGCAAGCTCTTCTGGACCATACCGTTACCCGACTGATGAAGACTCAAGAAGTAATAGATCGTTTTGCATGAAGGACCTTTCAACAATAACAATGCGAGGATGTTATGGTTATGGTTTATTTAACGACGCTCGCAACTGCAGAGATTATATCAGCGTCGCCGGATGTGCCGGAATTTTGTCCCGCAGGAGTTCTTTTACATGCCAGTAAATCTACTGACATGAGCCTGTCGCATTTAAGCACACTTAAATGCCATCGACCTGGCCCGGGATCGAACCCGCAACCTTGGGCATAGAAGGCCAGCGCTATACCAACTCGCCAACCAGGTCGACACACAATGCGAGGAGCTGATAGCACAGGCACCACCGAGTACACAAGCAGCAGTTGGAGAAAGATGACTATACGGTACCGATACCTTCATATTTACGACTTCTTTAGCGCCATTGCAATTAAAAGGTGAATATTTCAGAGAAGAGGATTTAAAAGTAATTTGACAGAATCCTCTCCTTCATCATTTGTTTTTTTCAACGAGAAACTGTAGATATTACTGCAGACGAAAAGAAGCGAGCCGAGGAAAATATAAAAAACTCTAAAACCAACAGACATTGAATTCAAAGCCCGTAAGTGTGGTGTTTACTACTTACCATAACAGATGGAAAAGTATGCAATGCGGTAACCGAAACCACGTAGGCCTACACACAGCGATGTTATATCTGCGGACTAACGACCACAGATATTTATTATTTAGAGTAGTGTATGTCAGGGTCAGTTAAAGAATAAAACCTAGAATTTGGCCTTTCTATTTACTTGGGTGGATTAGATTTATGGATTGCCTGCTTCACTTAGCATACAAGCTGCCACTGAAAAAATGAGAAGTTTAGAAGGAAGAAAAACATATTGTAACGAAAAAAAATATTTGCAAAAGAAGTCCAAAAATGAACTTGACTTCGTGATACATAAACCACAACAAGGAATCGAAAACACCAATGATGACACAATACCAAGGCGCTCCTTTCAGAATTGAAATATTTCCGTGCGAATAACTGAAGTCGATGAGGTAATCATAACAAGATTTCACAGAGTGCTGCAAATTATACCGTGCGGTTTAGTGATAGTAGTAAATCCGTTGACTTACCTGGCCCTCTCACCGTTTCACTCGATTTCCCTGTTTCTACCCAGTGCACAAACATTTTGGGAGGAAATAACTCTTGACCAATCTGTTTCTTCCCCATTTTATACCTTAAGAGAAGCATCTTTTCGTCCTAGATCCAATGCCACCACTAACTCGATTTCGAAAAAGAAAACTCACTTGGTTTTTTCTCACCTGAGGCTCCACAAGGTAATGATTACTGTATGTCTAGTGGGATAACTATGAGTAACAAGCATGGTATTGAAACTACTAAGATTCTCTTTGATATACATATAACAAACATCTGTATACAGAGTGAGCCGTAAATAGCATCATTAATTTTTATGATATATTTCAAACAAAAACATTTCATATAATTTTGCTCAGTTTTACTTCCTTTTCAAGATATAAATTGTTTTATACGAACAATTCCATAGCGTGTTTTGGGAAAGCCATTGATTTAATTCTCAACATGCTCAGTCAATTTAACAGAGCAGTGTATTATGATAATAAATTATGCAAAGAATTTCAATTTTTGTCCTTTAGGTGTGCAGAAATTTGATCCGAAGAAATGTAAATTTTCGTTCTGAAAAGGAATTTTAAAATATTACATTTGATCGGATAAAATTAAGGGAGAAATAACTTTGTTTGAACCTCAAAGGTAATGGAAGTGTACATAATTATTAAATGAATCGAAGTGAAACTAGCGAAACGACTTCTGAGTTTCTAATTTGTTGAAAGGTCCTCTTAATGAAACACAGACACTTTCACTGTTGTGTGATTGTTTTGTGTAAGCCTCACATTCAATGTTAAGTTGCATGTCGTGTATTTCTTTTTCATGAAAATCTTGTATTATTGTCATAAATATATTTAATTGTATACGACATAGTGAATTAACTGAAATGAATTACATTCGGAATATATAATTAATATATTTAACATCATCTGTTATTAGTAGACACTAATTTGAATTTTTCTGTCATGTTCGATTTCCATTACGTGCACATCAGTGTTTGGAAGCGATTGTACTTAGAGCAGCATGCTAAGCCCAGTGAATTTACGCTCTGATTTATTAAGTACTGTAGGCAGCAAGTGACAAACTGGTTGCTGCACCAAACGTTCATTTTTATACAGATACAACTGGAACTGAAACAGCGGACTGCGTTCGCATTTGTTGTATGTCATTTACTGCTTGGGATTATATTTATTGTTCCATCTTTGTCCCACTAGGATATCGCTACGACAATTTTACTGAAGTGTATCCAACTGTTTTCCATTTAGACTTATTTTCACTGAAAGATGTGTCTATTGCACACAAGATATTTCTGTTCGGCAGTTAATCAAGATGCAATCATTGATACATTGCGAACGAAATATTTTGTACGGCATTGACATTTATCCACATCTAGTATGATGGTGCGTTAGTCTACTTTAGCACTACAAAGCAATCGTTACGAGAGGTTTAAAAACGCACTATGTACATAATAATAATAATAATAATAATAATAATAATAATAATAATAATAATAATAATAATAATAATAATATATGTGTAAGTAATCACTCAGTGATTCAAGACTGCGCTCATCCCGTCGGATCCCGGCCACTTAGTCACTCGTAATGAGTGCACCTCTTCATATAGTGCGCTGGACATTGTGCCACTGTCACATATTCTGTGTCACAGTACATGAAGATAGGCCACTAAAGGAAAAAGTGAGAGGTATAACTTAAACTGAGGGGATTCGATCCGGCATCGGAGCTGGAATCCGGCATGGCTTTGTGGCTAAATCGTCAGCACGTAGAGCTGAAAACCCGGGTTCGAGTTCCGGTGTCGGAGAGAATTTTTCTCCGTTCTATCCATCTTTCATTGTAAGATTTTGAAATTGAGCAAGGAAGCTATACTCCGAGCATGCACAGTGGAGGCACGGGTTATATTTTTGAATAAACAAACACCACTCTTTCGAGGTAATAAATGTGACTAGAAAGATGTTAAGGCCCGTCCGTTATCCATTTGCGACAGAAAAACTTCATGATTGTTCATTATGTTCGCTCATATTTTTCACTTCGTTTCTTGCTTCGTCCATTAGAGGCTACTTATGACTAGGCTGACAAGATTTACGCTCCAACAGGGGGACATCGGCAATTTCAAGAAAAACCACAAACGCATTAAGTGTCATGTTACCAGTGACTGATAATCTTCAAAGCGAGGGTAACAATCATGCCCACTCTTAACCTCTGTCATCTCAGTATCACACAAACCCTTATTACGAATGTTTACAAATTATATCCGAAAATAGACTCTTCGAAGTTTAATACTTGAGTACCGCAATACTTTTCTTTCGGAAAAGGGTCAATTTTACTGGACTCACAAATTATTAATTGACTCTTTCTCAAACTGAAAACACTTCTGTCTGCTTTTTCCGTATCTTCCTTAAAACGTTAAAGGAAATATCAGAATTAAATTCTAAAAGAAATGGGACACAGAAATACATGGTCTACCCAATAATTCACTTAGGGATTTCCATACTGGGCACTTGGCTTGGTGGACGCAGCAGTTCTCCTCTTGCGGGTAATGCACTTAGCTGGCCTCCCCACTCCCACTGACGTTTATATTGTTACGCTCAATTTTCGTCTTCCCCCCCCCGCGAAAATATTTATGAGGTTCCTCAAGTGCGAGGGGAGGGTTATGAACGAAGTAAGAAAACTGACCTTCATATCTACAGTTCATATGGCAGCTAAGTCTTAAACACTTGCAAGATCGCGAACTTGCGGAAAATCTTGAAATATATTTTGTAATATGACAGATTGCAGTGAATTTTAAGTTGCGGGCCCAACTGAGTGCCAATACGCCTCTGCCAGTTCACTTTATTAGATGGCGATGATCATGTTACAATTTGACTACACTCCCAAATGTAGAAGAGGTTATGGGGCAGGGATGTCAAAGCGCCTGTATTACGTGCTATACAAATCCAACAAAGATCACTTTTTAGGAAGTGAAAGTACAAATTATCGCTCTTACGGAAATTATGTGCGGGTTCTTGAGAGCACGCAGTGCAGGCGTTTTGTCATCCCTGTTATGGTTTACTGGATGAACTGAAAAATATAACTAAATTCATCAGTTAGGACAGCGTCTTCGCTGATCGCAGCTGATACTTATCTATTAGGATAAATGATGAAATTCTGTCGGGAACAGGACTAACCGGAGAAAACCTCTGCATTTTCATCATCATTCACCATTATTTACACTTAATTCGTTCAGGATTTAAATATGAGTTTATTTAAGCTGTACTAAACATTTACAGACAAAGAGACACGCATTTAGTTTGTGCAATGGTTGAATGTGAATGGAAAGAGAAGAAAACCTAGACCACAGTCATCTGCAGCATATCAAGCATTAGAAGCTTCAGGTGACTGAGTTACGTAAGGACTTCTTGCGTGATGAAGTTCTGATTTTACATGTGGGAAAAATTTTCCAGCAGTCTGGGAACTTCGATCTTGGACGCGATCCAACGCCTACGAGTCAAGCACATCGCTGGAATGCACCTGACGGAGAAGACAATCAAAGTAATCTTACATGTAAAATAGTTTCCGGATAAGTATAAGATATTAATGGAGAGAGATTTTCTGATCAATTTTTCTTCATATTCTACTTGCGTTTCTGCACACGTTTCGCGCTGATGATGTTCCCTAATACAGAGGAGAAGAGACGACCAGTATATTAACTAGACGGGAGAAAATAAGAATCAAATTTTCTGTTAGGTATTAGCACAAATTAAAGATTCCTAACCTCATTTCTTTGTTAGTAAACGGGCATGTTAGTTATTGTAGCAGTCCACCAATCTCACAAAGAACATGTAGGCCTATCTTTTTTATTTTTGTTTATTTTGTAGCTTCCAATTTCATTGTTTAGCAATTTTTACACAAGATGATACATTGCGTTAAGAACCTTAATAATTTATATAAAAATCCATTCATAAACATATCGCTGACTCAATATTACAAGGTTCTATGTCGGGAAAATTCAGAAATTTAGTTTTTAGTGTTCCAAATGAATTGTAAATCCTGTAGAGGAGATTCTATTGCACTAGTAGTTGAACGAATCCACACCTTCACTTAGAGGCATAAAGAAATATGCACACATTTGCGATTCCATTTTATTCATCGGAGAAGAGGGGAAAAATCCAGAGGCAGTAATTTTCTTGCGTGATGAAAGGCTCCTGAAATTCTGAATGATATCCCTCGAGAAGGCGTTCCTGCAAGAAAAATTACCATAAGCTCCAGCATTTCTCGATAGTTCTCGCGAGGAAATCCTTCTCTAAGTTCTGTTAGAGTAAAATTAAGCAATTCATCACTGTTAAACAGCCTTTCTTTGACATATTCAACTCCAACATTCAAATCAATTCCACTTTATTTATTTTAGACCAAGTTTCCTGGAATTTCTTGAAAATTGGAATAACTGGCCCAGTCGTCTTGACAACTATAGAATCGAACACATCCTTCAAAACAGTCTCGTAGCCTAGTAGTAAATAGAATATATCTCCCTAATTTCTGTATAAGGCATAGACAAGCACCTTGAAAACTACCTGTGTTGGCTGCCTATCTAACGAAATAGACCGCTTGCACTTTTCCAGTAACTGATATATTGAGTCGGCTTGCTCTTGTCGGCTACCTCTAAAAACTGTTGTAAATTATGTCTGTCTGGTCCTGCCGGCAACAGCCAGAAGACATAGGCTTCCACTCGGAGCTATTCGACATGCCTCATCTCCAACGAATTTTACTCACCTAAATACGGTCGAAGTAAACAGGAACCCTCTATCGAATGTTTTTAGAATTCAGTAATTTATAGAGGATTCCACTTTAAGAAAATAGCATTGAACATATGGAGGCTGTTCTAGCAACTATTTATAAGTATTTTTCTTGAGAACTGGGAATTAGTTAGTTTCATTTAATTCATAGAACATAATTTCGTTGAGAACTAGACCAATTTCGTATGCTAAAATTGTATTACACCTCTAAAATTACCATATATTTAATTTACGAATAACGGGGTAACAGCTAAATTGAGGGAATAGTCTTCCGCTCTCTTGCCAAAAATCTCCGCTGAAAAACATAACAGACAAGTAGGGGTGGTACAGTTGTGGCTAAGATTTCACACTCTTAAAACACTATTATTTGAAAAAGTGCATAAAATTTATCTGTCAGCAAAACAACAAAGGCATTATATATGTATCTTAGGTTCTTGTGTGAAGTTAATAATGGAAAAAGTGTGCTGTACATAACCCTGAATTTGTATTATAAACACTTCTTAACATTTTTAATAACGGAAAACGTGTGCTGCAAAAGATCTTAATTGTGTATTATAACCGCCACTTAACATTTAATAACGGAAAATGTGTGCTGCAATTAATCTTAAATTTATATTATAAACGCTTCTTTGTATTTTTAATAACGGAGAAAGTGTGCTGCACATAACCTTAATTTTGTATTGTAAGCGCTCCGTAACATTTAATAACGGAAAACGTGTGCTGCAAATAAGCGCTTCTTAACATTTAATAGCGGTAAACGTGTGCTGCACATAATCTTAAGTCTTTATTATAAGGACATAACCCAAAAAATAAGATTATTATTATTATTATTATTATTATTATTCAAATACTTGGGATGTACTATAAGCAGTAACAAGAAGTAAAAAGGAGAATAGGAATAGCAAAGAAAGCTTTTAATTGAAAAAGGACCTCTGGAGAAAGAACTAAGAAAGAGACTAGTGAAGTACTTTGTGTGTAGTGTAGCTTTGTATGGGGCAGAAACATCGACATTATGACGAAGTGAAGGGAAGCGAATAGAAACGTTTGAAATGTGGATATGGAGAAGGATGGAGCATGTGAAATGGAGAGAGAGAGAAAGAAAGAAAGCTGTGTTGGAAAAAGTGGATGAAGAAAGAACGATGCTGAAACTGATCAGAAAGAGTAAAAGGAATTGGCTGGGTCACTGGTTGGGAAGAAACTGCCTTCTGAAGGATGTACTGGAAGGAATGGTGAACGGGAGAAGAGTTCGGGGCAGAATAAGATATCAGGTGATAGACGACATGAAGATATATGGATCATATGCGGAGACAAAGAGGAAGGCAGAAAATAGGAAAGTTTGGAAAATTCTGGGTTTGCAGTGAAATGCTCGCCCTTGGGCAGATCACTATGAATGAATTATTATTATTATTATTATTATTATTATTATTATTATTATTATTATTATTAGTAGTAGTAGTAGTAGTAGTAGTACTATTATGTTATTATTATTTCTAGTACTATTATTATTTATTTTAATGCGTACTTTCGATCATTATAGGGCATAGTTGGGGTATCTGAAAGTTTCTTAATGGCCTAAATATCCGAAGTCTAGTTATAATGTATATAAAATATAATGTATGTTTTTGCAGGCATCATTGTGGCATTAATAGGTTTTTTTTTTTTTGTAATTTCAACGGACTCAACGTACATATGTTGTGCGATAAACTTCTTGAACGCTGTACGTATTAGGAAGAGAGTGAGATGGAGATACTATACCTCACTCGTTCTACTAACGGAGGCATCTCGCGGCAACAGCGTACTAGCTAAGGCCCGTAAGACCAATGCTTTTTTCTTAAGGTGGAATAGTCCCACCACAAACAAATCTAATAAACTCAACCCTGTAATAAATATCTTTATTGGGAGAAGCGTCCTGCTGTTAATCTTCAGAAAAGATGCGCCACCACTTATCTTGGTCGGGTCGACTTCAAACTTCACACGATTTTTATGTGTACTACTATATGTAATAATTTTAACAGGTGTCCCAAAGAAAATTCCGAAGTTTAAAATTAAGGACCACCTTAATGCTCACATTTAAATATCTTTTAACAATATTTCCGTTCTCGTTCTTTCCACTCCCGGTTTACTGTGGACCAGCGTTAAGTCGGGAAGAGTGAGTCAATTTATTCATTTATTTTTTATATCCATTTGATGAAATGCAACATCAAAACACGGCCTTCAAATGAAATTGGATAAAACACATTCCATTTATTGTTGATTTATTAATAAAGCTGTAGTCAATACAGTGCAGATGTACGAGCATTTGTTATTGAAATATATCTCTCTAATCATTGTCGTTAATTTACTATAATGCGTTAGAAGCGACGAACTTGCTCACATTCACATTCTAATTTGACACGACTGTATACACCGGTCACACAAAGCCGCTGGATTTTCGGTTAAAAGCTCAAATGTGATGACCACTTGGTGAAAACTGTACGGAATTACATAAGCTTCCGTCCCATGTAATCCACGTGACACGAACACAGTTCAGGTCTGAAAGTTAACCACTAATCTCGTCGAAGCTACCTGCAACCTCTGTTTACCATTTAGATTTCTCTGCTCGATCCTCTGTGACGCCGTCCATCGTTAATTTCTCAAGAGAATACCTCATATCCCTACGCCATCACAGCGCATTTCAACGTCTATGGATTGATTTTGTGTGTTTTGTGTTAACAGTCTTCACCGCGGAATAGATAACTCTGCCGAGGGATTCGAACATTGTCAGTCTGGTATCCGGGGATTACACTATTTGTTAATATAGCGGCGGCGTCATAGTCACTTAGTCTCACCGCTCCTCCTGGGAACTCTGAGAAGCCACACTAATACCCTAAATTTAATTAATCGATTATTTGTACAGGCACTCTTAGATAAAGTCTTGTAGGACTTGTCCTGGAGATTACGAAGCACACTACACACAATCCGGTGTTAAATGGTACATACCTCCTTGAGAATTCGTTGACTAACCTAAGAAGCCTTCGATACAGACTTGAGTAACATCACGTAACATTACACGCAGAGCATAGAAGCAGTAGTGATACGTTTAAATTCGAACCTGTCTTGACCGCTCGGGGTTTTATTTTCTGGCGACTTGTTGCTTTGAATAGAGGCAGACTTACCAATATGCTCAAGTCGAACAGTGTAGTGCATTCCAAAGAAGATAAGAATTTGAAGGTACTGTAAAAATATTTTCTGGCTGCGTTCGCAATATTAAGTTACTGAAAATTATACCACTTTATTACTTAAGGCAGTTATTTTTCGACCACTGTTCATCAAATTAGGTACTCCATTTTAACACTATACTTCACAAAATAAAAAATAGATCAAATTATAATTTTTTGAACAGAATTAAATTTCAAATCGGGTGACTAAGACGATTCTGTGATATAATGTACTATGCATGTTTAGTCAACAGTCCAAAGACTGAACTTCACGACACCAATAAGTCATCACTCATGAGGCAACTAAGCCAAGAGACAATGTGATAGGGTGGCCAGTCCATTGCACACATCGCTGACTAGTAACATATTTCACCAATTAGACTTAATTTGTACACAAACGATTGTTTTCCTCTGACACATGCCGTCAAGTGAGATGCACTGCCTGATAATGGATATATCAGACAGAACCCCAATAAGAGGTATACGATAGAATAAAAATAAAAGAAACGATGTTGATGAAGGGATATTAAAATGAAGATAACGATGATGTATGGTAATGCGATGATTATTCTTATGATTATGATGATGACGAAGGCAGTAATGGTGGGGGTGCTTGTAATGATTATGGCGATTTAAAATACACCAGATTGGAAGTGTTACGTTAGTGATGTCACGTAATCAGCACGGCAACTTATGATTTTGAAGATGTTCGATATAACCGCGTGCTCTGCTGTAAAAGACTGCATACAACAGTTGATCATATATACCCAGATTGCTCGGCCTTATAGGCTGTGGTCCACACCTGTGGAGTAACGGTTAGCGCGTCTGGCCGCGAAACCATGTGGCCCGGGTTCGAATCCCGGTCGGGAGAAGTTACCTGGTTGAGGTTATTCCGGGGTTTTCCCTCAAACCTATATGACAGAGGTCTCCAAAAAGCGTATCGTCTTTCGTGCTCTCGATGCTGCCCGCCGAACACAGTATGCTGTAAGGCTAGAGAAGGGGAAGAGACTTGTACCTCAACAGATGGGAGTGATCAGTGGGGGATCGCGGCAACGGTCTGCTTATGTTTACAAATAATAACATCAAAATAATAAGAAATATCATAGTTTGTATATTATTTTGACATATATGAAGCTGGAGACCCGTCTGTTGCTATTAACACAAGCCACTGCAAATTCAACCTCTTCTGATCAGTGGTGCCTTTCAGTGCCTGGAAAAGATCTTCTCCAGTTGTATTTTGTAATTACATCTAGAAGACATTCAGACACAGTAAAATGTTCATTAAATCCTCGGATAAAAATGGTTAGGTGAGCTTTGTCATTTCTATCTGTGCTTTCGTCCAATGCAAGTGAGTAAGCTACAAACTGGTTAATTGTGTTTCGACTTCAGATTCAATTACATTTGCTATCTTGAAATTCCTTCTCTGAACTGAAATCGGAAACAATTTAATTTTCTTTAACTTTTGTTCTGGACACAGTATTTTAGTAACGTCCTGTATGCACGATTTTATAAATGATGCTTCTGTAAAGGGCTTAAATGATTTTCCAATATTTCAAGCTAGAACATAGCTAGCAAGAAGCATTTATTGTTTAAGACTGAGGACGCGTGTGCGATTTGTGTTTGTATTATCTTATTTTATATTTATCAAAATATTTGTAAGCCTACGCACTTCACCTAAAATTAACGAAAAACTATATGTTTGTCATGCGGAATTGAGTGTAAACGTTTTGTAACATACTGATTATTATGTATAACCAACAGTTATACAGATAGCCCAAAAATAAATTATTTTTACATGTCCAACATGCCTGTAATTGTATGATATTCTTTATGAAGAATCGAGTATTGTCGTCGCATGTTCAATTTTAACACACCCTTAAAATTTTTCGAACAAATTAAACATTTCACATTCTCCCCACTATCACAAAAATATTTATCTTCCTATTCATCCTTGAATGTACTACGTCCATGATTAGAAGACATTGTGAAACGGTGGAACACTCCGACCAACACAATGATAATGGCAGTCCGCCACTGCTCTTCGTGTGCGCATAAATATTGATTACAGTACAGGTGGAGATGGGTGAGGCGGAGCGCGCTCATTACGTACTGGCTTCGGTTCCGTTCAGGGGCTTACTCGCGAGTACGCTTTTGGAGACGTCTGCTATATGAGCAAATCCTGGGTAACTATCGGTGCTGACCTCGGACTCATTATCACTGGCATTATCACCATCTCATTCAGACGCTAAATTAACTGAGATGTTCAAAGTGTCGTAAAATAACTTACGTACTTATAGGCTTCGATGGTAACAACTATTGTCAGGTTTACTATGCTGCCATCTAGTTTTTACACAAGGAGTCACGTCATAACTCTAATTTGAATTGCATTAGCGACTGTACTACCATTTCGTGTTTGTTTTCGGCGGACGGGTGGCGATCCTGGCGGTTGCTCTCTTCAACGTCCTACCGATTTTAACACAGGGATGAACAATCTGTTATATACATGACCTAGGATACAACTGTACGACTACTCAGCGCTTAGGCAGGGATGTAGAAATTGTTACAATAAGGGATTGTAGTTGTAGGGAAATTATAATAATATAAATAACACAATTTATCTGCATTAGCACTAGTTTATCACATTTAAAGATTCTTCACCTAAATATTCGTAGTATAAATAAAAATTATGATGAATTTTGTGTATTACTAGAAAATTTTACTTTCTTTTTCGATATAATAGTTCTTACTGAAGCCTGGATCGTTCATGATAACGGTTTTGACTTACTTGGCTATAATAAATACGTTAAAATAAATAAATATAATAAATGTGATGGAATAGTGGTATATTTTAAAGATTATATTACCGTATGCTTAAAGGACATAGAATTTAATCACTGTAACTCTATTCATTTTGACTTTTCTATAGGCGATACTCCATTTTCTCTAACAGCAATTTACAGATCTCCAAATAACTGCAAAATTGATTTCCTGGATAGCTTTGAACAATCTTTGTATGAACTAAAAGACGTTAAAAATCATGTTATTTTAGGTGACATTAATATTCAAATTTTAGAAAACAATTTAGATCACTCTGGCAACAGATATTTGAATATTGTGCATGAATATGGTTTTTTAAAATACTTAAATGCCCCTACTCGATATAATGCATGCCTTGATCATATATTCTTCAAAATATCTATTAACTTAGATTTCAAATCTGGAGTATATAATAGTGCAATTACAGACCATTATATGGTATTTGGACTAGTCACTATCACTACTAAAATATTATTAAGGATCCCATCATAAATTAACATAATGATTGCAAGCAACATATTAATTACAAAGACTTAGTCGCAAATATTAGCTCAGAGACCTGGGAAACGGTTTTTGATTGCCAAAACGCTGAAATTAGTTTTCAAAATTTTTACAAAATACTCCGCGATCTAATAACTAAATATACCTTTCATACTTGTAATAATGTACCCAGTAAATATAAAAAATAAAACCCTGGATCACTTCGGGTATTGTTAAATCAATACGCACAAGAGACAGACTAGCCAAAAAGGTAAAACGTGAACCTTTGAATGAAGATTTGTCAAAAAAATATAAAATGTACAGAAATATCTTAACTTGCGTTATAAGAAATGTAAAAGTTAGTTACTACTCAGATAAATTTGTCAACAATAGGAATGATCCCAAAAGATTTTGGCAGACTATTAACGAAGCTACTAACGTTTCAACAAATAAAAACTGCAGTATTATGGAAATAGTAAATAAAGATGGCTCAATTATTAAGAATCATTATGATATTGCAAAAGAACTTAATGCTCATTTTACAAACGTAGGACACAATATAACATCAGAAATGAACAAAAACACAAGACTCTCTTCTCCCTTTTCTTATCCATCATCATCATCATCATCATCATCATCATCATCATCATCATCACCATCATCAATGTTCATGTTTCCCGTAAGTGATAAAGAAATTATAACTATTGCTAAAACTTTAAAAAATAATGTGGCTCCGGGCGTTGATAGTATCACTACTAGAACACTCAAAATGATTACTGAACCCATATCGAAACCACTAACCCATGTCTTTAATTTGTGTTTATCACAAGGTGTATTTCCAACTGATCTTAAATGTGCTGTAGTAATACCTATATACAAATCTGGTGACAGAAACAATCTCAGTAACTACAGACCCATCTCACTCTTACCAAGTCTCTCTAAACTATTAGAAAAAATGTATTAAAAGCAGGCTAATTAATTTCTTAGAAAAAAACAGTCTATTAAGTCAAAAGCAGTTTCGCTTCCGTACTAACATGAGCACGGACGACGCTATTATGAACGTAACATCAAGGATTATCAAAGAATTAGACTCGGGTAAAAAATGTTTGGGAGTTTTCCTAGATATTCAAAAAGCCTTTGATACTGTAGACCATAATATACTCACTTCCAAACTTCAAGCCTACGGTATTAAAGGAATCGCTTTAAATTTATTTAAGTCATACTTAAGCAACAGATCCCAATTAACGAAATTTAACGACCAACACAGTAAAATTCGTAATATAAATATGGGTGTGCCACAAGGTACAGTTTTAGGCCCACTACTATTTTTAATATACATCAATGACTTGCTAAATATTGATATAGGAAACACATCTGGAGATATATTTGCATATGCCGATGATACAGCCGTAATTTTTAGTGGATCGAATTGGAATGATGCCTACCTAAATGCTAATAGAGGTATAAATATAATTAAGAAATGGTTAGATGAAAATTTACTCTCATTGAACATTTCAAAAACAACTGCAGTTCCTTTTACATTAACGGCTTCTAGTCTGAGAAAAATCAAACTCGATAAGGATACAAATTTTAAAATACACAATTGCAGTAACATAAACTTGATTGATTGTAATTGCTCTTCCTTGACAGAATCCACGCAAGTAAAATACTTAGGTGTTGTCATTGATCAACATTTAAGATGAAATAAACATGTAACATATTTATGTAATAGGTTACGGAAAACAATTCACAACTTTGTAACCCTTCGTGCATATATGCCTATCTATGTTCTCCGTGTAGTTTATCTAGCCTTGTTTCAATCAGTCATCCAATACGGAATAATAGGATGGGGTGGAATGACAAAGACTATCTTAACTCCATTAATATTACTACAAAAACGTATCATCAAAATTTGTCTGCATAAACCACTTGATTATCCGACACAATTTATTTATTCTGAATTCCAAGTACTAAAAATTGAGCAAATATATAAACATACATTACTAACTTATTTTCACAAAAATCGAATGAATTTTATAACTGAAAAACATATACATAACACCAGAAGAAATGACCCAACTCTTTTGGCAGAACCTAAATGCCACACTACAGCTGCATTAAGACACAGTAGGAATTATGGACCAAGACTATACAATTCAGTATTGAAAAATAATCCAGACCTAAGCAATTTACACGTTATTAAGTTTAAAAATAAAGTGAAAATGTTTGTATGATATTTGAAAAATTTTATTATAATTTTTTTAAATGTTAATAGCATTATATGGTACTAATTTTTATTCTATTTATCTGATGCATGTACCCTATAAGATAAAACATTGTAATAAATATGAATAGATTATTTTCTTAATTAATAACAGTGTATATCTCCAATAAATTATTTTCTTAGCATCGCCACAGATACAATTGATTGTACCTGTCACTATATCTTGTCACTAGAAAGATATTGAAATTTATATTTTCCCCGCCATTCATAAAATATTTTGATATGATACCTCTTGCACAAAAGGGGAGATCTATAACTGAAACTCGATTAATATATTTCAGTATTATTTGTATTTACTCTGGTAATAATGAACAGTTTTACTCGTAGACATTTTGTTTTTTCAGCATTAACTTCCCATGATTTTACGAGAAGATTAGAAGAGAACGGCAGTTACGTAGACTTTCAGCTCCCTACTACTACCATTAATGCATAACACAATGTCAATACGGCGGTTGCTGTCGTCTGCGATACAACGAACTTTTCTGTTGGATTTCGAGTTTGGCATTTTTTCCGGTTATTATATGCTTATTTAAGTTGTGTTAACTCTCGCTAGTGGTTTTATATTTTATTTTATCCGTCTTAGTATTTATTTTATTATTGTAAATATTTTTGTTTTATCACTATTATTATTATTATTATTATTATTATTATTATTATTATTATTGTTATTATTATTATTGTTACTATTATTTATATCATCAGCATTATTATTTGAACCCTGTAAAATTTATGTAGACTACTGGACTGTACCCGAGCACGAGCATATGCTCATTTCGGGTATCTATTCATATGTATTCAATTCAAATGTAAATTGTAAATAAATCTGAAATTTGAAATCTGATGAATGTCTGAAATATATCATGCACAATAATAATCAACAGCAGTAAATAAATTGTAATTAATTTACATAAAAAAACAGGGGAAAAAATGCTTCCCTTGCCTTCCATGTAAGACATGCCACCTGAGTCTACGTTGAACCATACACTACAAATACATGGTTAGCATTGTGCCGGGTGGGAGTCGAACGCATGACCGACTTCCAAGCGGCGCCGAATTGCTCTTCAGCTCTTGGCGATCACAATGGTCAAGAGATGCATACGAAGGAAAGCAGAGGAAAAATGTGAAGTAATATCATAATCAGGGCTAGGAAGGTGGTACCAAAACTGCAAGGTCAGTGAACCAGAACGACATGTACAGCCGGGTGGTAACCAAAGATATGCTCCAATCGTCCACAGCCTTAGAACAAGAAAATAATGAATGAATAATATAAAAAATAATAATTCGTAATTATAAACTTTCGTAACTCCCAAACTAAAATAATTTACTCATACATATAAAAATAACATACAAAGAATATAATTATTATTATTATTCTAGCCTCATTCTAACAAATAACAATGACACTTTCATATTATCAAAATAAATACTTATTTTATGTTTAGAAAAAGAAAACGATATTTTTTCTTTGAAAATACATATTCGTTCTACTCACAAGACGTTACTGGAGCAAACCTGAAATATGATGCAGTATATCTTACGATCCTCAGGTGAACAACTACTTTGTGAATCTAATAGTGTATCTCGTATGTAGCACACAATTGTTTTCAAGAAAATGTTTCGTTTCAATTATAGTGACAGCTAGGAAGTTCGTATCGTAATTCCGATGTTGAACTTGGACTGTAACATAACCGATTGAATAGCAGTACGAGACCAACATTTAACGGACAATACTCGAGGAAAAAATAAACGTGTAACAAAATTCCGTTTGCATAATTATTTAATAACAGACGAGTTTACTTTTTTGGAATCATGCATAATATTAACATTACGTAAATAATAATAGCTCACTTTGTTCAGAACCTAAAATATTAATATAAATTAACAATATTCTTCAAACTATTCACTACTGTACACAGCTCCACAGAATGCCACTATTCGTTGTTTGTGAACATGCTGTGTATCATCTGCAGCAGGGCGAGGCGCGGTGACATCTATATCGAATGAAATCTACTGTTTTGATATTAACTTCCCAGCTCTGATCATAATATCGGAAGTTGACAATCATAAATAAACCAGTAAGAAGGGAGTAGCGAGGAAACACTGTAATTAATCGGGTAGCACTCAACACTCTGTCCTGCCTCACGCATGTCTACCACTGTTCACACCTGCAGCAATTAAGCCAAGCACATTTCTATCGCCCGCTGGTACAAAGAATTCCGATATTTGGTTACTGAGAGCTAACAACGCTTTGAGAATGCTTCTCGTGAAATTCTCCTCCAGAATTTAACAAAAAATGGCATAGGCACAGGGAAATTCTGTAAATATTAACACAACGATTTTTCAAGTGTTTCAAAATGCAGTGTCATAGTGAAACTACCAAAATCACTACTCACTTATTGGAAGACGAGTTCGAATTTCCGTAGTACGAAGATAAAAAAATCCAGTTTTACACATTCCGAAGGCCTAAGAATACATGCGTACATAAGCTGTATATCTGGAATTGGTAGTAAGAGTTTAATGACATCATGAAGCAGTATCTTAAGTTGTGTTAATACGTGTTATATTATGCATAATAAATAATGTAAGTTGAGTATCAACTTAAACTCTGTCCTGACATCAACTACCCTAATACAAAATAAGATTATTAGGCCTATAATATAAATTCATACGTTGCAATGAATAGGCAAAAGCAGAACTCGAAATATGTTACCAAACCTACGATATTCACAAATAGCATGCTCGCTATAATCAAGCTTGCAGTCTTGACTTCTCGCAACAGATTCTTCAGTTTAAGATTTAAGTCTTCGCCAGCTCGATCATACCGGTATTCATTTTTAGGTCTCTCATAAATCACAATCAAAAACATTTTTATAGTTGTTTAAAACTTGAATACAGGGTTGTTTCCGACCACTGATAACGAATTTGAATAACATCATGTGCGTCAGGAGTCACACGACAGTTGAACTGTGGCGCGAGGTGACAGACCAGTAATGAGTGATCTCGTAGAGTGCACGGCGACTCACAGCAGAAATTCCCAAGAAAATCGAGCGTTTTTGGGAGGGGTACATTACGACCATTTCCAATGTCAAGTACAGTTAAGTGAAAATAAAAGAACCTTGCAATAAACGAGGTTTCGTTATTTACAAGAAAGGCATCTTCTGTGTACTTAATAAGATTGGTAAAGCCCGAATGGAATTAATTTGTATCACCTCGTGGTGTGCGGCGACTTGTAACGGGGGGTGGATTTGCTTGTTTTTTCCACTCGGGAACTAATGAAATTTTTAAATCGCTTGTTTGGGTACCTTGTGAGCCAATCTTTAACATCACAGGAGCTGAAAATGTAATACTTAGACCTACCTCATCCCTCCTTTCTTCCCTCCTCAAAATTATGCTCGCACAGGTCTGAATGCAGAACTTCTGCCGGCCCCGTGCTATACAAACCACCTTAATTATCATGGTTCTTTCGGGGACCGAATTCTGGTCGTCATTTAAACAGTCAGCTCTCTTGACTACAGTCGAGTTATTAAGTAAACGACATTGGCTCATGAGGGGCAAAATTGGAGTGAGAGGAACACAAGATCAACTCATGTTCTTGAAAGTACTTTAGAAATTTATTGGAGTTTTAAGTCCTTGGCCACTTGTTTCAATTCTAAATTTGCCATTTCGTTGAGGAATTAAATCAGTTTCAAAAGAAAATGCAGAACACAGGACGTAACGCGCATACAAGTTTATGTAAAGACGAGTTCTCCAACCTGTAAACCATTTTTGCGGGAACAAATAAAAGTGAATTCATTCCTGAAAACTTTCATTTAGCAAGTAATTACAATTACTAAACACATTCCAAATGCACGTCATACTTAATAAAATGTATTGAATTATTATACTCCATGAGAAAAATAATTGTGAAATGATCAACGTAAAACTAGTCACTTTCCCCAGTTCCGTCACGTGCCACCATTTCGGGCCACGAAGGGACAAAAGGCACCTGACATATATATAATTGTGGAAGAACGACAATATTTTTACCCCAATAGAGAAAACTTTTTCGTTTCACAGTCAGACTAAAGCAGAAATAAACACACAAAGCCAAATTGTGTAATAGAGTATAGGCCTAGTGGAAATCTCACAGGTCAATCTCCCCTCCTATCCGTGAGACAAGCGAACACAACAGAGATGAGACACGCCAGCCAGGGATTGGTCGTCATACGAAAAACCCCTACTTAGTCAACAAACAGCCGACATAAGCTCACCAGGTGGGCAAAGCATGTTATCATCCACATAGCAGCAGTGCTGGGTATTACAGTCAAACAAAAAATTACTGCTCTGCTCTAGGCTCTAAAAGTTGCCGCTTGACATGCACGAAATTACATTGATGTCAAAACTACGAAGTGAGAGGTAAAGAGGAAATGACGCAAAATAAAGCGCGTTTCTTTAACTACGAGATGAACTAGATCTTGCGAACGAAATTCGTTCCTGTGGACATGGCACACTGCCATCGGTTCCTTTATACTGCACTCGTAGTTAAGTACAAGGCTTCAATCTGTGACAAGTCCTACCATTCCAGGTTGGTTTGGAATTTTATACAAGCACGAACATGACGCTACACGAAACGAAATCAAACTACACATTATTACAAGAGAAATAGGTGAAACTAGCACAGATTTCTGGTGATTTCGGAAATGAAAATTCGCCATTACACTACCTTATTATAACTGATCATTAGTAATATTAAGAAACAAAAAACTCACTAATCTTTGCTTAGCGCTTGGAAATTTTGCAAGGCATAACAAAAGCCTGAACTAACCTAACATAACCTGTCACAAATTCGTATATGCAAGGCATAGCGTGAAACTTTGTAATGTCACCAAACTTATGTTGGTATGACTGAGAAGAGAGCTCTGAACACTTGAAGATGTATAAGTGAAGTACAAGGAACTGGGCGTTAGTTTAGCCGAGAAATAACAGATTCTTTTACATTGTAAGACAATTTATTACCCAATATCATTGTTTGTCAAATTAATTCACATTCTCAAGCTAATAGCGAACTATCTACCTTGAAATTTTGGACTTCCGGAATTAAGAGTCGGTTGTTCTGTGTGACGATTCCCGTGTTTTCGTCAGTTTCAACACAAGAAAACTTGGGTCGAATCTTAAAATAGTGTAAATTTATATTGTAAATTTTCTCCTGCTCTGTAACTCCCACTCCGACATTACATTATGCCAAATAAATGAACCTGAAAGAGTCGTCAAATGTTACCACTACAATCCCTACCACTAATTGATAATGATGATAGTCATATGATAGAATCACCGTAATGATAATAACCATCTCCTCTTGTCTCTAATGTGACCAAACTTCAACCTATCAGTGAAATAATGAGCAAAATGTCTTACGTCATTCTTGACAATGGCAGAGCGCATGAAAAAAACATGTTGTACCAGACATGCCAACCTACGAGAGATGAAAAGCATATCTGGATGGAAGTCGCACAGGAAGAAGTGGAGGAACATTTGTTTAGAACGGTATCGGTAAAGTAAATACGCCGAAATGCAGTATTATATGCTGGTGCAAATTTATGCAAAGGTATCAGACCGAGAGAATTATTGAGACCTGCGCAGACAGCCTAAAAATAATTTCGTTGTACTCATCGTCACAGTTCCGAGAAATGAATCCACGGCAGCCGCTAATATGGTGTGTCGTTAATTCTGTAAGTATGTACTCATCGAATAGCTGCGTGTTTCATATACTATATATGTATTTATAACACAATTTTTAAAAAGAAATAGAATTCCTTCACCTTATGATTAAATAATAGTGTCACTGTGTCTACTATAGAGGTATTTTGCTTAAAATAATTTTCAGTGATTTCGTTTCGAGAAGAAAGACGTAGCCTACATATAGCGGTGTTTATATCAAAAAAGGAAAGATCATATATGACTCATACCTGTTCGTATCCGTGTCCGAATATTGGAGGGACCATTACAACGCTTGAAAGTGCACAAGTACATCATATTCCGTTTCTCTCACTGCCTTCATCATAACTGACACAAGAACCAAACATAAAAACAGACTGCCTCTGATTGGCTGAAGTATAGCATGTGATTATACTACCGCGCATCCAAATCTCAAGCACACTGCTGTCTACCCGGTGTTTAGAAACTTAGAACATTTACAGTATATGCATTGCAAAATGTCAACATGATAGTCTTTTCGACTATAATGTTGCTCTGTTGAATACAACTGAAGTTTACATATCTGTGAGGGACAAACGATACCTATTGTAAATGTAACATGTACTACAATTTCAAAATGATAACGACATTAAGAATAGTCAGATTACGCGGAACTTTACTAATCTCTAAGTCAAATTATGGAGTTATTATTAAAAAGTCAAAACTTTCAAATCACCGATTCTTTGGTACAAATAAACATTCCTGAAAATAAAACCAAAATTTAATTAACAAAATACATACAGATGTTTACATCCAACGTATTCCAAATAAATCCATTTCGATTTCTCTTGCAATATATACTGTATGTAGCTCTAATATAAGCAAGTCAATGCTAATGGAAACTAACCATAAGTGGATTTAAGAGTCTTTTTTTTTTCTTTTCACATAAATCAATTTCATTGTATTTTATTGCTACACTCCACAATAAAAAAACTAATACACAAAATAAATACAGTATAGCGCACACCCGTCTGAGCAAGCTTGTGTTCGGAGACAGTTCCTATAAATAACTTGTTATTCTGTACTAAAATACAATATAACAAAAGTTGATTAAAAGAGCAAAATTTAATACAATAATCATAAAACAGGAATTATTAACATACAAATCGAGTCGAGAACAGAATATAAGTTTGTACGAATAAATATATTGACATCAAGAAAAAAAGACAAGAATATTAAACAATAATTCGATTAATTTTATTTATAAATTTATGAAATCTAAAATTACATAGATCTGGATTTATTATCAATATGGAGTTGTATAACCTTGGTTCGCAACTATGGCTGTGATTTAATTCACTGTTTGTGTAACATTCAAGTTCAGCTAAGACATGTAAAGTTTCTTCAGGTAGAATAAATATGGTATTCATATTTATATTTTAGACGATATATGACAATATTTTAATAATATTTACGTATATGTTTGTCCAATTTAAAAAGTATTAAATTTCTTTGATTATCAATTGATTTATTTTCGTAACTTTCAATTATCCCCTTTAATAAGCAACGTCAATAGAGAAAGTGTAGATTTTATTGTTCCTCCTCATTCACTTTATACCATATTGAATAACAGATTGAACCAAACTTACATAAGCTAGCCCCAGAATATTTGTAGTTATGAAAGAATAAATAATGACAAACTTATAAATTGTCATAAGAAGTTTGTTACATAAATAAGAAATATGTTTATCCTACCTTAAATGCTGATCAATAATACTTCTTAAGTCTTCACGTGTGTATATCTTTGCTATAGGACATTTGCAATCAGCACTAAATTAATAATCAATATTTTTAATCATTGCTTTTAATTTATCGCAAGATTTTCATTGTTTTAAATCACCACTAACAGTTAAGGCAAATGAAGTCAAAGTAGTCTTGGAAACATTCAGTGAAAGAACATTTCTATCTAGTTATTTTAATGACATTTATACCACTACTGACATATTCGTGTACAATAGCTCGGGCTGAACCGATAAAAATTACAACTGTGTCATCAGCATATGAATATAGTGTTACTAAAATTTCCTAAATTAAATTTCTACCACATTTTATATATATTAAAAATAAAATTGTCCCTAAACAGTATGTTGAGGCACATCTAAATTGACATTTTGAATTTTACTTAAAGGATTATGATTTTCAGTTACCTATATTTTTACTTAAATATGATTTAAATAAATATAAGATTATTTCACTGACACCTACATTGTCTAATTATTTTTTTTAAAGTATATCATCAACTGTGTCGAAAGATTTTCTCAAATAAAGAAAAATTCCCAAATATTTATTTTCTTCATCCAAACCTGTCGCTGTGAACTGTATGTGATAACGATAAATGCAAACAAGACGAAGACCATGGTTGTCGGAAGAAAAATAAAGACGGCAAACGTGCGAATACTAAATGAGGCAGTAGAGCAAGTGGACAGCTTCAAATACTTGGGGTGTACATAAGCAGTATGCTGCCAGAAAGCCAAAAGGAGGAAAGCAATGGCAAAGGAAGCTCTTAATACAAAATGGAGCATCTTCTGCGGACCTCTGGAAAAGAAATAACGAAGAGACTAGTGAAGTGCTTTGTGTGGGGTGTGTCACTGTATGCAGCAGAAACGGACATTACGACGAAGTGAAGAGAAGCGACTGGGAACATTTGAAATGCGAATATGGAGAAGGATGGAGCATGTGAATTACCCAGAGAGAGTAAGGAATGAAGCTGTTTTAGAAAGAGTGATGCCGAAACTGATGAGAAAGAGAAGGAGGAATTGGTTGGGTCACTAGCTCAGTAGAAACTGCTTTCTGAAAGATGCACTGCAAGGAATGGTGAACGGGAGAAGAGTTCGGGGCAGAAGAAAATATCAGATGATATTCTAGAAGGCATTAAGTTATATGGATCATATGCGGACACTAAGATGAAGGCAGAAAATGGGAAAGATTGGAGAATGCTGGGTTTGCAGTGAAAGACGTGCCATCTGCAGAACACTATGCACATACATATGTATATAACCCCTTCGCAATACTCTAAGTAACATTAGTAATAGCATCATCTGTATACTATTTAGCTTAAAAACTACACTTATTTTTAGATAACCAATTTTTTCTTCGAGATTAATCATTAATCCCACTTAATGTATTTTTCCAAATCTTTACCAAGGCTAGGTTGCAACAGGAATGAGCAGTATTTGAAATACATGTTTGTACGTTTTTGTAATTTGAAAGGATTTTCACAAGTATTTCGTATTTGTTTATTTGTTATACAAACACATAAGTATGATGTACCGGTATTTTATATTTCAAATACTGAAAATGCTTCTTTTAAGTAGGCCTACTCACTCTGCACGATTTAAAGTTTCTCGCTCTGGCTGCAGAAGGCGTTGGATGCAGAATGTGTGTGTAAAATCAGCTGCGCATTATTTTAATTTTTTTTGTGATTATGTTAACTTCATCCTGAGTTACAGGAAATGAAAGCATGGAAGAAGAAGACAGAAAATTTTTATTATTAGGCCTGTAATAAGTATTACAGGTGTTTTATTTATCTCAGGCGTTATGTCACACCCAATCCTTTAAAAGTACAAACTGAATTTAAGTCATTGTTGTACTATCTTGGTTTACGATTTGCCATACAGATATGTTCTCATTTGTTTCAACATGAGTGGCCTCATTAATGACTTGCCAAATCATTTTGGGGTCATTTAGATTATTTTAAACTTGTCCGAATAATAATAAAATTAACTTTCGTGTTGCTAATAACACTGCTTAATAATATGTTTACGTAAATTTTACATTATTTCTGCAAATCTATATTTAATAATTGTGTTATCTTTTTTACAAGTTTATTCATAGCACGAATTGATTTAAACATGCCAGAAATTATCCATGGTTTGATTTTATTTTATAATTTACAAAAATACTTGCTACTAATATTTTTTATATTTATTATATTAATCGCTTAAATTTTCATAAAACAATACAACATATTTTTCAGCATTGTGGAAATTATGTATCGATTCTCAAGTTTATTAATTTATATCAGAGTTTGTATGTATGTAGGAAGTGTTATGTATCACAATATTTAGATTTCTTTCAGGCATTGAATATAACAGTAGTCAAAAATTATCTGTAACATTGCTATAATAAAGACTAAATTCAAACTTCCAAGAATTATTACCTGTTTAAAAAATTGTTGTGTAATCAAGATGGGAATGTGAAGTTGGTCGAGTAAGAGCATTCAAATATTAAAAAAAAAAATCCGTATTCCTGTATATTTGTATACCTGCTTCGAAATATATTAAGAATTTAGGTATATATTATTATATCGAACAAAAATATGACTTAAAATTTTACATTCAAGAGAAATTGAAGGGCACCACGGGAAAAGGAGGCTCCACTTTTTGATCAAATTAATGTCTTGTTTGTTTCTTACGTTAAAAAAATATGCCCCACCTTCTAGTGCATGAACGGTGTGATTCCGAGGATTTGGTAGTAAGTTGCAGTGGAAAGGGAGATGAGCTCCCAGTCGTTTCGTTGCAAACAGGAGGCAGCTCTTGTACAGAATGAACCTACGTAGTGTCATTAATTTCGGGGAATTATTCTTTGGGAAATTATAAACAAAAAAGTTCAATAAAATTTTGTTCGGTTTTACTTCCATTTCGAGATAAAAATTATTTTATATGAAATATTTCATAGCGTGTTCTGGGAAAGCCATAGATTGAATTTCAAATATGCTCACTCATTTTAATAAATCATTGAAATAATTTTTAAGTTTTGTCCTTTAAATGTGCAGAAATTTTACCAGAACAAATGTAACTTTTCGTTCTGAAAGTAATTTTACAATGTTAATTTTGTTTGCATCAAATCTCTTCACATTTCAAGGACAAAAGTAAAATTCCTTTAACCATTAGTATCTTAATACACTGCTCTCTTAAATTGACTGATCATATTGGGAATTAAATCAATGGCTTTCCCAAAACACGCTATGTAATGTTTGATATGAAACAATTGAAGGGTTCTGAGCCATAGTGGACCAAGCGCCATTTAATAAAAACGGAGAAAGCGAGGGTTAAAGTTAAGTGAATATCATAGTTTAATGAAGATTGACATACCATTTAGTTTTAATGGGTATACTTTATATTACTTGCTATATGTTTACATTGAATTATGGTAATAACTTCATTTTAACTCTTGTTTTCTACCGTTTTAGCAAATGGCGCTTGTCCCACTATGGTTCTGAACCCTTCAATTTTTATCTCGAAAACGAAGCAAAAACGAGCAAAACTGTATTAAAATTTGTTTCAAATATTTCAAAGAGTAACCACTTGAAATTAATGACATTACTTACGGTTCACTTAGTGTATATATATGTTGGAAGGGGAGCGAAGCACCACCATTTAAGAGGTGATTCTATATGTTAAAATATAACAAACCTTTTATTATGTTAGATTAGTGACACCATCATAATTAGGCAGGGCTGATCATATGAAGTTTAAATGCAGAAAACAAAGAACGGACGTGGCAAAATTTTCCTTTGTTAACCGCACAATAGTAGACTGGAACAGCTTACCTGCGGCAATCTTTCAGAGTGGTCCTCTCAAAATCAATACATTTAAGGAAAGGTTGAGAAGATTAGACTGAAAATGTAATTGTAGGTGCAGTGTAATTATCTAAGTTGTGTCATGTAATTAACTGAGTTGATATGTAATTAAGGTGACTTGTAATTACTTAAGTTGGTAACAGTTGGGTTCAATAGAAGTACTTATAAGTTAGATTTAATTTTGCTTATTGTAGGCGTTATTATAGCATTGTTTTTATTTGTAGTCCTAGTCTTATTGCATTTATTTATTTACAGTTAGAATTAATTTTACATATATTACTTTATTGCTGTAATTATTGTAATGTTATTGTATATTATATTCTGTAAATAATATAAACCTACGTTAGACATTCACATTTTCGTGCAAGCCCCAGACAAATAAAGACAAAGGGCAACATACAGGTGTCTCAAGACTCCTTTGTGCAAGATAACCTCTCAAGAGAACAGAGCAAATAAAGACAATTGGAAATAAGATATTCACGTACTTCAGTACTCTCTTGATGCAAGGCAATCCAGCCGCTCAAGGGAATGGTGCAAATAAATTGCCAGCATTTGCCTAAGTAACTGTGGAAAACCACGGAAAAAACACAGTAAATTTGGTCGGTTCGGGAATCGAACCACTGACCTCCCGAATGCGAGTCCCATGCGAAACGCATGAGCCAACTCGCTCGGTTTTGTCACGCGTGTTTCGAAACTTCTCGGCAGGTTCACACATTCACGTGCCGGGAAGTCGGACCCGAGTCCCACGATTTGTAGCTTGTATAAATGGACCTGTACAAATACGTAAGTTCGGCAGATTGACTGTTCCACCCAGCCCTGCCCTGGCCTGCCCGTTGCGGTGTAGAAGCGTGGGAAGAAGTCATGAGAGAAAGTCTACGTTAACACAAAAGAAACAAAAGATGAGTTAAACTGATTACTGCGAGTGACCTCGAGGGACGAGGGCGTAAGTTAGTTAGCGGTGAGGCTCGTTACGTGGCTAATATGGCACCCTCGCCTCCGGGGCGAGCGCCCGAACGCCCCGAAGCTGATTCGTATCTGAAAGTCTCTGGAACGCACTCACCCTCCAAATTCCCTAGTCCGGCCCTCCCCCACATATTATGAATGGCAGATACTGCTCATCAATTCTAATCAACCGCTGGGATGGTCGATCAGTGGGGAATAATAGCTCCTACGGTCGGTTCACAGCTGCGAATACCCCTAACGCCTCTCCCTCTTCTCTCTTACCAAACTTCGCAACGACTAATTACGGGAGATAATTAATTTTACAACTAACCTCCACCCCGTCCTGTACTTTAGATCAATGAGTGTAATGATCTGTATGAATGGGAAGCTCACACGCCGAGGCTGTAGGCCAGAGCTGGGGTTGAAGGACGAACTGGCCGAGATTAATAATCTGAAGGAGGGTTGCGAGCGGGGATGAACCTCGCAGAAAAGGTGACCGGGCTATGAATAATGGCATTAAATGACCACTGCCTTCTCCCGAACACAGTTAAAATGTGCAATTTTATTATGTGAACAAACGAAGACTCATTCTCTTGTCGATTTTGTGGAGTGCCATCATATATTCTGCAGTTTCTGACACACACTCGATGACGGTAGGAATCTGCCACCATGTTCGGAATATTCATCAAACTCAAGCTAAATTGTAATAATTTTCAAGAACTGCAACATTCTTCAAAGTGGGAGTACGGAATGTGGCAGGTTTGTACTACAGTGCATACGTCCACCCGAACTAGTAGCTATTAATTGCAGTGTATCCCATGTCCTATGAAAATATCAGTAGCCAATAATAATAATAATAATAATAATAATAATAATAATAATAATAATAATAATAATAATAGTAATAATACAGTACCAGACCATTTTAATTAGGGCTACCACTTATCTTTTGGAAAGAACACTTTCGTTTGCAAGTTATTTTTTAGTTTCCTAAGGTGCATAGCATGGCGAGGGTAGCTGAAATTATAAAATACGTGACCTTCTTCTTCTTATAGCATGTGTTTTCTCTAGTCACAGTATGCATTCTTATGACATTTAATTTTATTAATTATATTATGCAGCCTTACTCTAAAAACCGTTTGGATGTACTGGTGAGTGTTCAGAACTTCCGAGACAGATTCTGATCATTGATTATCTGTTGCTCCTGTACGCTTTCGACTAGAGAGTTTAAAGAAGTAGGAACACAATTATAAATGACAAGAATGAAAAATCTCTACATATTCAAAATCGTATATAGCTCCTCTTCTGAATGATTACAGCCTTATATAGCTCTATGAAAAGAGAATTGTCCGACCGCTGTGGAATAACGGTTAGCATGTGTGACCGTGAACGTGCGGGCCCGGGTTCAAATCCAGGTTGAGACAAGTTACCCGGTTAAAGTCGTTCCGAGGTTTTCCCTTAACCCATTAAGAGCAAATGCCAGGTAACTTTCGGCGCTAAACCTTGGATTCATTCCGCTAGCATTATCACCTTCATCTCACTCAGGAGCTGGATAACCAAAGCAGTTGATAAAGCGTCACTCAAGAGAATTCATGAAGAACTCTTTATTGTGACGGCTGGACGTTAGAAAAGAAATTCAAATTTCTTCAAGTATATTACATGAAGCTGCTAAAGAATGCCTAGGTTTTAAGCTAAAGTGGACGAGAAAACATGGCATCAGAGATTGGGATGAAGGTTTATTTATATTTATAGAAGAAACAAAACAGCTTGTAGACAATTTCTCATGACGGGGATAATTGAAGATCTGTCCGTCCGTCCGTCCGTCCATCCGTCCATCCGTCCATCCGTCCATCCATCCATCCATCCATCCATCCATCCATCCATCCATCCATCCATCCATCCATCCATCCATCCATCCATCCATCCATCCATCCATCCATCCATCCATCCATCCATCCATCCATCCATCCATCTATCTATCTATCTATCTATCTATCTATCTATCTATCTATCTATCTATCTATCTATCTATCTATCTATCTATCTATCTATCTATTTCCTTGTTTGTCCATAAAAGAGTTAAAAACGAAAGAACTGTCAAAGAAAGAAAGGAAAAACAATAATTGAAATAAATAAAATTGCAATAAATGAGCACCAATGTAAACTCACACGTATTTTATCTAAATTGTAGGGACAGAGTTTTGTTAAAATTATTTTGATATATCTTTTAAAATACCTTAAATCATTCGTATTTTTAATTTCATGAGGCAAACTATTATATATTTTTAAACCATAGGCCATATACGTTTTGTTGAAAGTTGTCAATCGATGTGCTGGAATATTGGGTAACATTATCCTTAAATCACTATTTCGATAAAAGTGATTCTTATTAAAAAGTATTAATTCCATCAGCTTAAAAATATATAAAGAATAAACTGTTAAAATATTAAAACTCTTAAAATATTCCCTACATGATGTACGATTATCAGCACCTGCCATGCACCTCACAACACGCTTCTGTGCAATAAAAACATCACTCATCTTCGGACTTGATCCCCAGAAGCATAAGCCATATGAAAATCTCGATTCTACTTCGGCACAATAGAAAGACTGATTGGTTCTATGACACAAACAAGATATCATATTTCTAATTTGGTAACAGACAACATTCATTTTCTGAATTAATAATAATAATAATAATAATAATAATAATAATAATAATAATTTATTTATTTATTTAATCTGGCAGAGGTAAGGCCAGTAGGCCTTCTCTTCCGCCCAGCCAGAATTAGGTGTGAACAGTGTAATTTCCAATTCAAATGTTCATCAAAGAAATTTAGTTGAATGTGGCTGGCATACTTGGTTGCTCGTTAACATCAATGTTTAAAATGTGTTCACTTTTAGCAAACCTATGAACACTAACGAGCATTAGCTAAGAGGAAAGTTGGAAAGCTTCACAGAAGTAACCGGTGTAAGTTTGTTTGCGATATAGAAACAGATTTATCTAAACATAATACAAATATGGGCGAGATTTTAAACTAGCAATATAAAATAGTAAAGCACCAGACAGTGATATGATTAATATGGTGCTATGCTAATAACGAACTCAAATCGTAACTTTTAACGTTTCATAACATGATTTTATGGTGCAAGTCCTCATGTTATTTGGCATAAGATTCTAGTATTTCAAAATCATAATAAGGGGGGAAGCTGTTAAAATTGTAGCTATCAGTGTATTTAATCATCGATACAAAATTTATAGAAAAATCTTAAAGCAAAAATTATATACAGTATACAGAAACTAGTTATTGAAAGGGAAAAACAGATTCTGTACAAGAAAATCTTATGCAGATGGGTACTTTACATTAGAAACTAATATGAAAAAGAGAAAATTTATAACTTAGTATTTTCATTCAAGATACGGAATATAGTGCATGTGGATATGACAACAGTACGCAAGCACACTTAATACTTAAACAACGTATAATAAATCGAAAATTTCAAGAGGTAGATTCGCCGTCTCGTGTACTGTCTGCATTCACCATGACGTAATAAACATGGTGGAATAATGGGATGACTTTCACGTACGCTGCCGAATGACAATTATTTTAATTCTACTAGAACTTGAACAAAGTCAGTCAGTTACCTTCATCATCAATGACGAGTATAAATTTTACGTTGTATTAAATTTACTGTAACTGTAGACACAATGTTGTACGTTTTACATTTTATAACGACAACATTTTCTACACAAATTACATTTCTTATATTTCTAGAATTATCTTGTCGTAACTGACCGTGTAAGCAATGTGCCATGTTTCTGTCGCTTAAGAGTGAGCGGTCAGTATCTTTGAGGGCTGTCCTTAAATTTAAAAGTAGTGTATAAAGTGTAAATTAAAAAAAGAGACGTTACATTGCTTAAGGTGACGTATTTACTTAGCCTGACGAGTTATTCCCTTGGTTTGAATTGTAACTTATCTTAAATAGCTGTTAAAAGGATCTTAGGTTACAAATGTTCAGTTTAATGTAGTTCTGTTTATAAGTGTGAATAAGGATGTAATTGTTTGTCTTATTTGAACTGTTGTATCAGTGAAGCTTGGTGAGCCAATGAAATTATGGTTTACAACGGCAGTGAAGAGTTTCTATCAGTGGTGATTTATAGTGTGTACTATAGTGTCAGTGAAATGTGTCATAGTGCCAGTGCAGTGAGTGAGATGAGAGTGAAGTGAAAGGTTATCAGTATCAACGTGAAACTTATGTAGGGCCTATACATATGTGGGTTGTAATAGAAACTTTGGTTCACCTATTAATTAGGTTATTTTATGTATTATGATAATGTAATTATTGTGTATTATTCTTATTGTGTGTAATTAAGTTACCACTGCCACCGGGTGTTTGCCCACTTGTAGTGTAAATAAATACATACATTAATCTACTGTAAAATGTAAATATATTGGAAAGGATTTATTGGTGTACTGAATTCATAACTTGAATGCATTAATTACTTTGTTGAGAGTTTCTTTATATGTGATAACTGTAATGTGCTAGTACAGTTTCTATGAAATATAATATAATTATATGTGATTTGTAGGTTAGATTAGTATTCCATCATTGTGGGTTAGATCTCTGTTTTATTAAAAATAAAATCTCATATGTATACTAATTATACGCATTAATAAAGTCGCGACGCTGTTATTTCCGGCGTGACTCCTCCTCTTTGCTTACGTCTTAGGAAGTCAAGGCTCTATAAAGTCTAGATAGGTAGTATCGTTGGCCATTTTTGTTCTTTCGTTCCCGAGCTACCATACGAGGAATCTATTTGTCACACCGTTAAACATTATCATGTCGTAGCTCCTATGATAATAAATCAAACGCACTGTAATTCAGCAAATAATTGAGAGGCAAATAACGTCTTCGTGTGCTTTCTGCGAACGCCAACGAAAGAGCCAAAATGGCGGGCGATTGTATTAAGTATTTATCGAGCCTTAAGAAATGAATAACTTCTTCATAAGCGAATCACAAGACGCACACGTTTAAATGTAGCCGACCTGCAACGCGATTGGCTGCCAGAAATTAGAGCGACGGGGACTATAGTTACAAATTATTTCTAAGTGCTCTATCTCCTTTCTTCATAAATGTATGCATGTAGCACGTATGGGCGAATCCAGAAACGCATATAGAGTGTTAGTTTGGAGGCTGGAGGTAAAAATACCTTTGGGGAGGCCGAGTCGTAGATGGGAAGATAATATTAAAATGGATTTGAGTGAGATGGGATATGCTGATAGAGACTGGATTAATCTTGCTCAGGATAGGGACCAATGGCGGGCTTATGTGAGGGCGGCAATGAACCTCCGGATTCGTTAAAACCCAGTAAGTAAGTAATCTCTCTCAGCAACAGAGACAGCGGGTTACTGTAGTGGGCTATTCCAAAAGAGACGAGTTATGTTTTATGTCAGCTAGTTATACGTATCTCGAGACATGGCACTTTTGTTCCTCTTCTTGTTTTACGAGAGGCTGTAACGTTTGTTTCGTCCGTCGCAGTTACAAGAAGGTACTCGTGAAAAGTAACGCCGCATTGCTTCTCCTTTTATAATTATTGATAAATCTTGAGGATCGGCGCACCGACGTTGATTAGACTGCTTACCGTAAACAACACATCTGCCGTATAACTTCTTAAACTCCGTGTCCATGCTAACAGCGGGTGGATCTCATTTCTTTAGTTTATAGCCGAAACGAAAGTTGACGCCACAAATTTATTGTATCCAGCTGGGTCTTCATGAGTTACGACCCCTAAATATTAAGGTCGTATTCTATCTCTAGTAATTGATCAATTCTAAATTGTAAATCACAACAAATGGGTTATTCAGAACATAGATCGTACTTCAGCTGAGGAAATTTCGAGGCATAAAGTCACAACTTTTCTAATCTAAATTATACTTTTTACAATTCTCTCTACAAAATAATATCACTGTACCTGAATAAGGAGTTATTTTTAGGAAAATTTAAACTTTGCTGTGACATTATTCCGCCGCTGGAAACTCTGAGGAAAATTTAAATGCAAATAAAATTTAACTAAAATCTGTAATACAGCAAACGTATAAAATATTGCATTATTTAAAAATTGGTGTGACGAATTATGTTCATTTAATTCAAGGGTTCTTTTTCTTTTTCTTTTTCTTTGTCGGCTGGGTAGCACAGTCTGTATAGCGCTGGCCTTCTGTGCTCGAAATTGCGGGTTCGATCCCGATCCAGGTCGATGGCATTTAAGCGTGCTTAAATGCGACAGGCTCATGTCAGTAGAGTTACTAGCATGTAAAAGAACTCGTGCGGAACAAAATTCCGGCACACCAGCGGCACTGATATAACCTCGGCAGTTGCGAGCGTCGTTAAATAAACCATAATTTAAATTTTTCTTTTTCTTCTTCTTCATCTTCCTCAACCCATTACCACCATCACCACAATAACCACTACCGTAACTACATTTTCAATTAAAGCTTATCAGAAAAAAGGAGATGCCTATGGAGGAACTGACGAAAGGATTGATACAATAATGGATTACATCATCGTCTGGAAATGAATGATGCTGCAGAGTTGTAGGAAATGAAAATTTGTTCTTAGTTATTACTATTGTTATAATAATAGTAATATTATTATTATTATTATTATTATTATTATTATTATTATTATTATTAGTAGTAGTAGTAGTAGTAGTAGTAGTAGTAGTAGTAGTAGTAGTAGTAGTAAGAGTAGTAGTAGTATTTATTTATTTAACCTGGTAGAGATAAGGCCGTTAGGCCTTCTCTGGCCCTCTACCAGGGGATTACAACTATAATATGAACAATAAAATTGCAATTAACATTAAATTTACAATTACAATTACAATGAAAATTAAAGTACGACAAGATTACCTGATTAATGAAAGTAGTAGTAGTAGTAGTAGTAGTAGTAGTAGTAGTAGTAGTAGTAGTAGTAGTAGTAGTAGTATTTATTTATTTAACCTGGTAGAGATAAGGCCGTCAGGCCTTCTCTGGCCCTCTACCAGGGGATTAGAACTATAATATGAACAATAAAATTACAATTAACATTAAATTTACAATTATAATTACAATAAAAATTAAAGTACGACAAGATTACCTGATTAATGAAAGTAGTAGTAGCAGTAGTAGTAGTAGTAGTAGTAGTAGTAGTAGTAGTAGTAGTAGTAGTAGTAGTAGTAGTAGTAGTAGTAGTAGTAGTAGTAGTAGTGTTTTCTGCTTCTAACTGTTGCATTTCTGATTTAAATAATTTTTATGAACTGTAGAAACATAATGCACAGAAATTAATAAATGCTACACTATTTTAGAATATTTCACGAACTGCTCCCTTCCCTCTTCGACGTATCAGCGCAGTCCTCGTCACCTCTATAGCCAACGAAACTACTTCCAGTTCAGAAGTATTGTATATCATTATAGGCCTAATGTCGCTGTGAGGCATATTCTGACAAGGGTACGAAAACCTGTGACAAGATTTCAGGTGGCGTATAAATTGAGAACACTTAAATATGTTTCAATAACACGGGATTATATTTGACATACATGCGTGAAATTTGTGTCTGCGACAGACAGTTGGATACGAGACAGCTGTCCGGTGCCTCCACCACGTATGTCACAACTTCCTGCAACACTGTGTACAGTCTTCCTGTAGACGATGGGAGCTGAAGTGATGACGCCACAGTAACCAATGGATGTCGTTAATTAGAACATGTATTCTGCAGCCGTTCAACTCCACTCACACAATCGATGGAATTTACTTGAGAGCAAGACGTACATGTCACAAAGCTTCGTGTGGCAAATATTTAGCTCTAGACATCAAGATGCAATATTTAGGCTATTGCACTTGAGATAGAAGTGCTTAGTTTAGAGTTAACAGTTTCAGACCTCAGAGCGAAATATTGAAGACATGGTAGGCCTATCACGTTCGAAAGCAAATTCCTCATTTTCGAACTTCTCTTCATCCTTTTGCTCTTTCTCTTCCAAAGTTATTCTTATGCTGTAAACTTTCGAATTACACGTATATTTTCGTGGAAATGGAAGTTTCAAGCACATGTGATGTAGAAAAAGTCCTTCAGTCTGATAGTGTACGGCGATTTCACGCGAACTATTGCATGGATTTTGACTGATAGGCTAACCAATCGAAGGGAATAATTCACCTGAAATATAATAATTTAACCAAAATATTACTGGGTCTTCATTTGAAGAAATGAAACAAATTGGCGACTTACTGTCAAATTTAACGCCGTATTTTGGACCCAAAATATATAATACATTAATTAGAGCTTACCCTGAGCTAAGTACACTTAACACACATAGATTTAAGAAACAAATCAGATTAATTATTTAATTGTTTAAGCTAATTGAGTTAAAATTGTTACTCTAATATTCATGTACTTCTGTATTTTCTATTTGTATATAGACCCTGTTATTACATGCTGTATGTATTTTACCATTTATTAATGTGATTGTGCTCAATGAACTCTCGTAATTTTGTGATATATTTTGTATAACTGATCTGAACTGCGCCCGAGCACGAGCTTCTGCTCTTTCGGGCTGCAATGCCTAATGTAGCTCAAGTGTATAGTATTAATAAATATTATCATTATTATTATTAAAAAAAAATATCCGAAGAAAATTCAATATGCGAAGAACTATTTGGTGAAAATTTGTACAAATCTGTATAAATTCTATGACGAAGTTCGTTAGATTTTTTGTTATCCATTACAGATTTATTTTCTTTTATGTATGAATGCTGCATGATTTTATTTGTGTATGACGTGTGAATTACAGCTGAAGAAAAAAGCTACAACGTCAATATTAGCCTACTACTAACAATTATGTATAGTATGATCCATCAGTAAAAACATATTTTTTTTCTATTTGATATGTTTCATGCATTGTCTCTAGTGCTACTAGTTTTATTTCAATAGAATGTTTCTTTCTTCTGCATATAGTTATTAAGGTGAATGGAAAAGTCCGGGGGAACCCGACTGCACGCAGACCCTCAATTTTACCTGTTCTGAAGTGGTCAACTGCGAGCGCGGTCACTTTTCGAAATAGGTCAACTGCGCGCTGTGGTCAATTTTTGAGTAAAGTCAACTGCGCGCGAAGGAAAACACAAGTTAAGTTGACACTACAGCATTTTCCTTCCCATTTTCAGAGACTTAGGACTCTCTACTCGTCAAGGTATTTAACCCTTTCGTTCACCGCGTCTACAATTGTACACGCCTTTTTCAATGTAATATAGCACTTAGTATTCCATGCGGTAACCTCTTGTTCACTGTGTCTATATTTTGGTCCAGTGTTGCTGTGTTCACTGATATCACTTACGATGCGATCTGTGGACGATTTGGTGTACTTCAAGAGAATCAAAGTAGCCATGAAACCGTGTAAGAAACGGAGGAAAGGTAAGCTATTACGTATTTTGCTGTTTATAATTTTATATACTATATTACGTGAAAATAATTGTTAAAACGTTAACAAATATGTTCCATCTTAAAATTAAAGTGTTTATTTTAGCTTTAAATTAACCGGTTGTATGTAAAATTACCATGTGTACAATTGTAGACACACTGTCTGCATGGTATATGTTCAAGGGAAAACATAACCTCACTTTAATTTCTACATTTTATTGTTAGTATGAACGTTTAGTGTTTTGGAATTTCTAAATGTATGTTTGTGTAACTAGTTATTGTGTCCTTTTTCACAGGGCTAGGACCAAGTCAAATTCTGGATCTGATTGATGAAGCGACCGTTCCGATGTCGAAGGGTTTGAGAGTGAAAGAGAAGGGGAAAAACGTGATGACGAATTGTTTGAAGCCAATAAAGTGTCTGGTTAGTATTTAAACATTATTTATTTTATGTTTATATCATACTATATAGGCCATGTATTTTTTTTCAGAAAAAGATGACCGAGTTGAGAATAAAAGTAGTGCAGATAATGCAGATCCAAGAGAAGATGCAGAATTAGGAGCTGATGCTGAGAATGATGAACAACCAGAGAATGAACTTTTGGCAGAGGATGAATGTGAATGGATGAATCTTACATCAAAAGACAAAATTCAGTGGCGAGGCTGTGTAATATTCCCAGGAACCATCCTAATCTGGCAAGATCATAATGGTGGAGAAGACATTTTTGGACTTACCTTATCCAATAACATATTTTTCAAGATACATTCCTATTTAAATGTTTGAAAAGTTTGTAGAGATGACAAACATATATGCGAACCAACTTGGAGAATGTAGGTTACGTGGCAACAAATTTGAATGAACTTACTACTCTCTTTGGGTTGCACATAATAGCCAGTAGTCTAAGATTCCCCCTATAAGAATGTATTGGGACACAGCATTAGGGGTAAACATTTTTACAGACAATATGTCAGTCAATAGGTTCTTCAAACTCAGGAAGTTTCTCCATTGTGCCAACATATTAGACGAACCAGCAGATTCAACAGACAGATTCTGGAAGATTAGACCTTTATATGATTCACTGAGAACTAGGTGTAAGGAACTTGTTGTAGAACATGAAGTAGGTATGTACTGATGAACAAATTTGTCGTTTCAAAGGCAGCTTGATGTAAAACAATACATGAAAGGAAAACCCAATCCTTGGGGAACCAAATTATTCTTATTGTATGGGAAAAGTGAGCTTGCTTATGATTGTATACTTTACCAGGATGCCACTACAGAAATAAAACAGTCACTGAAGAATAAATTCGGCCTTGGAGCTTCTGTTGTACTTCATTTATGTGATAGACTTTCAGCTGAAGGTCACCAATTGTATTTCGATAATTATTTTTATACTTAAATATTTTTGAAGCGCTAAAAATGAAAGGGATTTCGGCAGCTGGTACTATAAGATTGAACAGGTTTGGGAACCCACCTCTAATTTCTGATAAAGATTAAAAAAAAAAACATTGGGGTTCATGTGATCAGGTCTGCTCCCGTGATGGTAATGTGGTAGTCACAAAATGGCAAGATAATAGGCCTGTACTTATGGCTTCCAACTTTGTAGGTGTTGGAGAAACAGATAAGGTGCGAAGGTGGGACAACAAAAACAAAAAGTATATTGATGTGTCAAGACCAAAGGTAGTGAAATTGTATAATCAATCAATGGGTAGAGTGGATAAACTTGATTTCCTCATTAGCCTCTACAAGATATTCATGGAAACTCGAAAATGGACACTGAAACTAATTTTTCATGTTGAAGATTTAGCGGCATGTAACAGCTGGCTTGAGTACCAAGCAGATGCAGAAAAGTTGGGTATTTGTAAGAACAAGACTTTGGATCTCTTCCATTTTATAATGAGGGTTGGAGAAGCTCTTATAAAGCAAGAGAAGGAGATAACTACAAAAAGAGGCCGTCCTTCGAACATCGACCTGAAAGAACCTCAAACTACAAAAACCCTGAAAACAGAGGTAAGCCCAATCGATGAGGTGAGATTCGAAGCTGTAAACCATTTACCAGTACACAGTGAGGCAACTTTTCCAGGTAGATGCAAAAACAGCAACTGTACAGGAAAGTGACGTTGGCGATGCCAGAAATATGCAACATTTATCTTTGCCTGAATAATGTTAGAAATTGCTTTACTGACTTTCATGGCAAAAAATGATTGAGGTGGTTTTTAGAATTAGTCCATTTCAATTATAAATCAGATTTGAAAATAAGTGTTGGCTCTCTGTAAACAAACAATGTAAAATATGTACACATTTGTAGTAAAGAGAATTTTGGTACCGTTGAGTAATTTTGTCTAGATTCGTGCACACTCTATATCTCCCAAAATAACAAACCTATCTTTTTCTAACTTTGTACAAATATCTTTAGTATTACAAAATGATCACTGGCAAAAAATGGGATTTTTCCTTCCATTAGAAAAAAGTCGTGACTGAAAGGGTTAAGAAGACACGGAAACTATTTTCATTCCTTATGATAATAATAAGAAACGCTTCTTAAAAAATTCAAACGTGTCATAGTTCCATTTCTGTACTTTAAAATGAATCCTGTATATACTGCAAATGTTTTTCACGTTTATTGTTAGATCGGTGAGGTCTATCTATATCATTTATTTTAATGTAGGTGGTTGTCTGAGTTTGAAAGCATCCCCAAATTCGTCGGGAGAGAGGAAAGCCAAACACTCAGTGTAACCATTTACCTATATCGTGTTATTTTCTTTATAATCGGAAGATAGCCCTAACGCCTGGATTTTCCTCCACCAGGCCTGGATCAAATGAAATCTACAATCTACTCTTGATGAAAATGGCCACACCTAACTGCTTTGTGTATAGCTACTTCGAATTCAGACACAATGATTGACGGACGCAAGGCCAGAAATGTGTTGGTCGGAATTAGCATGCTATGGGTTGTCGCGCCACGGATTATTTGCTTACAAATGACCTTTAACGAACCCGGAGGTTCATTGCCAACCTCATATAAGCCCGCCATCGGTCCCTATCCTAAGCAAGAATAATCCAGTCCCTACCATCATATCCCAACTCCCTAAAATCCATTTTGATATTCTTCTACCATCTACGTCTCTGCTTCCCCAAAGAATTTTTCCCCTCAACTCTTCCAACTAACACACTATATGCATTTCTGGATTCACTCATATGTGTTACATGTCCTGCCCATCTCAAATGTCAGAACTAATGTTCCTAATTATGTTAGGTGAAGAATACAATGCGTGCAGTTCTGCGTTGTACAACTCTCTACATTCTCCTGTAACTTTAACCCTCTTAGCCTCAAATATTTTTCTAAGCACCTTATTCTCGAACCCCTTTACCCATGTTCGTCTCTTAAAGTGAGAGTCTAAGTTTCACAACCATACAGAACAACCGGTAATATAACTGTTTTATAAATTCCAAATTTCATTTCTTTTCAGAGTAGACACGATGACAAAAATTTATCAACCGAATAACAACAGTCACTTCCAATATTTATTCTGCGTTTAATTTCCTTTGGAATGTCATTTATATTTGTTACTGTTGCTCCAAGGCACTTGAATTTTTCCACCTTTACTTACTTACAAATGGCTTTTACGGAACCCGAAGGTTCATTGCCGCCCTCACATAAGCCCGCCATCGGTCCCTATCCTGCGCAAGATTAATCCAATCTCTATCACCATATCCCACCTCCCTCAAATCCATCTTAATATTATCCTCCCATCTACGTCTCGGCCTCCCTAAAGGTCTTTTTCCCTCCGGTCTCCCAACTAACACTCTACATGCATTTCTGGATTCGCCCATACGTGCTACATGCCCTGCCCATCTCAAACGTCTGGATTTAATGTTCCTAATTATGTCAGGTGAAGAATACAATGCGTGCAGTTCTGCGTTGTGTAACTTTCTCCATTCTCCTGTAATTTCATCCCGCTTAGCCCCAAATATTTTCCTAAGCACCTTATTCTCAAACACCCTTAACCTATGTTCCTCTCTCAGAGTGAGAGTCCAAGTTTCACAACCATACAGAAGAACCGGTAATATAACTGTTTTAGAAATTCTAACTTTCAGATTTTTGGACAGCAGACTGGATGATAAGAGCTTCTTTACCTTTCCAAAAGATAAATTTCCAATTTTTATATTTCCATTTCGTACTATGTACGGATTATCATTGTTAATTATTAATTATTATTATTACTATATATTAAAAGAATACCCAATGATTATGTCAATAACTGTTCATTTAAGAGTTCTAAACTCGCCGTTTGGCAGTAATAATTAATTTAATTCGTGTGCTCACACTTCTATGCAATGGGCTTATGTGCCTCATGCTAATGTTCCTGGATCGATTCCTTTGGCCTGAACATTTTCAGTTCCTTCAGGCATTTGTGAAGATAGCACTATAAACACGGCCAACAACTTTTTCTTTTTATACTATCCTCAGGGGTTGGGATCGAGTGATGATCCTTTCTGTTCAATAACACGACGCTGTCAAAACACGGTAAAACTCTGTGAACGTAGATAACCCACTAAACAACGTCAGAGACCATGTTTAATGATATTCGTTCACTTCTTAGTTTATAGGCCTACAGACGTTAGCAGCAGTAACTGCTGGGTAGCAGTCGTATTCAGTTTTCAGTGCGAAGTTGTTTGATAGAACGATGATTGTAATTCTTCATTTTACGTCCCTTTTACGCTATACTGTGGCTGGTGGCGGTCTATGCTCCGGTTAAAGAGTGCTGCTTTAAATTCACTGCTACCAGAGTCACGAGTTTGAGTCCAGTCCTCGGCATTGTTGTTTGAGATGTCTTGAATGGGGTTTCGGGAGTAACGCCACGTCTCATGAAATACGGACATACACCAATGCTCGTAGAAGGCTATAATAAAGTTCAGGATATATAAGATTAAGTCAAGTCAATGAATTAGTTATGTCTTAAAGACGAGAGTAAGAAACCTGTGTCACGACGTCATTTTCCGCCATTAATTTCACAGATGTTTGCTCGAAAATGAAATCGGAACCCCTTCTTGCAAGTGACAAGTCGGGCTAGATTTGATTTGGAATAACATACCCTACTCAAAATCTGTATAAATGGAGGCGCAAAATTTCCTTTCCTGAATGTAAAGACGAACTAAGAGTGAGGCTAACATTCCACTTTCTCTTCTTCATTAGAGATCACGGTGTGGATGGCTTGCAGAGACAACAGTACAAACCCTCACGACAATACTGGCTCATTTTGATTTCTCTAATGTAGAATTGGACAAGAAAATGCCTGTAAATTTTACCTGTAATCCTCTGAATAAAAATATGATTCTTTTGAGGGGACGTCTAGCTTTATTTATTTTCAGAAGATACGTGGTTAGGGGTTTCCTTCGCAATCATGAATCCATTGCCCCTAACCAGGTTTGAATCCATGAACCTAGGATACAATGATAGGCGCTGGAGGGAGTTCGAACTGTCTTCATGTTTCGTCACGCAGTAGCCTACTGCAAGAGTTCGCGGTTTTTTTTGCGATTTTTTAATAATGGAAAGTTAGAAAGATAAGTTAAAATCTAACTTTATAACTCAGTAATAATCCACATAATATACTGGGAAGCACAATAAGATGAGAATTCTGTGGAGTTCTCATTTCATTGCTTCTCAATAAACGAACTCAGCATTATGGTAACAGCAGCAGAGTTAAAAGTCTGCGCGGCAATTTTTCTTCTGTTCCAAGTTAACTATGTGCCTATAACCACCAGGTATAACAGCGATGGCAAATGCCACTACGCAAGAAGCGACACTTTTTAACGGGCATATTTGACTAGATCAGCCGTCGTACGGCACTAGGAAATAGTTCTATTGCCAAGGATATGTGGGTGATTCTACAATTAGGGGGCATTTTCATGTCTCAGCTGCGTAAAACTGTTTACTGTGAGGCAGAGAAATTTCAAACAATTTTCCAAAAATTAGGTCTACACCCCTTTCAGTTTCCCCTGAGTTGTCATGGAAAATTACTTTTTATCAACGTTTCCTATACAATTAAAACTTCGTCTTTATAAAAGAATTCCAAACTTTGTTTATCGTGGGGTTTCCAAACGAAGAATTCCGGTCAAATGATTAAGCGGACGCAGGATTCGGTGGCGTTAATTCCATATTCGATGTAGGACAGCAAAGCTCGAGGTCAGCACTGCGTTATTTATATGCAGTGCATACAAGGCACGTGTTCCGTTCGGATCGTTAATAAATATGCTAAGTGCGACTCAGAAGCGAACTGAATTAATTTTATATCATCTACAGACAACTTATACGTCGATCGATATCATTTTACACAATGCAAAACGACAGTTGAAAAATAAACAGCAATGCGCTATATTTACAAAAACGCAGTGCTGACCTGTATTGGCAGTAGCCACAGCGCCAATAGCAATAAAACCTGTAATTATAGTGTACTGCAGTATATTGAAAGAGTGACAGTCGTGCCGATTCCAGTAGCATTGTTAGTAGTACTAACAAAAGAGTAGTATTAGCACTATTGACAAAAGTAGTAGTGGTAGTAGCAGTAGCCTAATAATAATAATAATAATAATAATAATAATAATAATAATAATAATAATAATAATAATAATAAATTTTAGCTGGCAGAGTTAAGGCCTTAAGGCCTTCTCTTCCACTCAACCAGCGAAAAGTATAAATACATATGAATGAACTTACAAGCTTCAAAGGATAGGCCTACAACAATTTGATTAAGATAAACCGTAGGCCTACGTCTATACAAGAGTTAGTTATGAATTAAACAATAAAATACTATGAACTATTAATTAAACAATGAAATACAAATTGTATAGCAGAATTAAACTAAAATACATAGAATGTTAATATATTTCAAATAATGTTAGATGATAGGAAGAGATTATTATGAGAGAATTGTGAAAATCCAGCGCTATCAGGATGCATGTCTAAATAAAGAAGGTACCATATAGTCAGTGACCATTAGAGTCAGTATAATTAGAGTGAATTGCTAAGAAGGTTGTCCTTTAAGCTATTTTTAAAAATGTTTATTGTCTTGCAGCCCTTAATACAGTACTTTGTGACAAGGAATTCCATTGTCGTGAAGTGGATACTGTAAAAGATGATGAATAACCAGATGTTCTATGAAGAGGTAGACTTAGCGTGCCACAGATAAGTGATCTGGTATTTATGTCGTGGTTAGAGTATAGGTAAGAGAAACGAGATGAAAGGTAATTTGGTGTTGAGGTGTGCAAAATTAGAAAGAGTAAAGGCAAAGAGTGTAAAGTTCTACGTCCTTTGGGTCGGAGCCACGAAAGATTTGCGAAGGACGGTGATATGTGGTCATATCGCCGGATGTTGCACATGTATCTGACGCACATATTCTGAACTCGCTGTAACTTGACCGACAGTTCAACACAACGTAAGTTTTAGTTGCTGGGGCAAGAAGTTTCTTAAACGATTCAAACAGTGAAAGGAGAAACATATTTTTTTTTATTGTTTTCTTAACTTGAAAATTCCAATTTAGATTATATTCAAAAGAAACTACGATTTTTTACGAGAGATGAATAAGGGATTAGTGTGTGGCGGTGGTGGTGGTGGTGATGGCAGTAGTAGAGAAGATAAGTAAACGTGCCCTCATAACACGCTAGGAGTGAAGACATATGGGAGACCTCCACGATTTCATGCCTCGGCATTAACATCAGGTGGTGTGGTCCGCACCATGCTGCAACCACCTTTTGTCACTTGAGAAGACCCGGTAGTCAATTTGACAGGAGATTGGTGAAGGTTTGGCAACGGGCAAAATCCCGCAACTACCTTCTATTTGAACTCGGGACCTTCTTCTCGTAGCTAGATTCTTTACCAAATAAACTACACTGGGGTCTGCTATTATAGTTGTAGTAGTCCTAGTTGATGTTAATGCAGTTATAAATTGAAGAGTCCACTGCAAGAATGATGGATGTCATTTGGAATACATTTTGCAGGAGAAGCAATTGAAAGTTTGAAATGCTTAGCGCTCAAAGCTTAACTGTGATTTTCCGATCATTACTGGACAATGACTATCAGTGTTAATGCCATATAACTCTCTATGTACATTCTATATGTCTTAAGCTATGCATTGACAGTCTGGTTCATTTTCGACAAGAAAGTGACATCCATCATTCTTGCAGTGGACTCTTCAATTATGATCAAACGTCTGCGTGTTAATCGTTCTTAGAGAAGGCGCAGGAGCATACGAATGTACGGCTTCCCAAACATCAGAGGAAGCAAGTAGAAATATAATATCTGGATCCATTAGGAATAAAATATCGTCCCGAATTGTCACACGTTTCTGCATTTATGGCAAAGTGTGCAATCAAAAAGTATAACGAGCAGGAGTAGATACCACTGTAGTAGCCACTATTTTCAATGTAGTGATGGCTATCTCATTCTTATCGCTGCAGCATTAACTGTAACTGTACTCATAACGCTGTAGTGTTAGTCGTCACTGTAGTGGTAGTTTTGGTGGTATTAGCCGTTTCAGACGTAGGCAGTGACTTTGCCGAGGTAGGCCTAATGGCTGATGTCACTTTGTCGCTGTTTGCTGTTTTTCTTGTAATGGCGATTATTGTCACTAGTGTTGTCGCTGCAGTGTTAATTATTTTTTGCTGTAGTGTTATATTTTTGCAGCAAGTGTTTCTGTTCTCTCTGCAGTGATATGTATTATCGCTTTATTGACAATCGTCACAATTGTGATATTTTTGTACGTGTTGTGATTGTTGTCGCTTTTGTAATAGTTCTCGCTTTAATGAAAATCTTTTCCTCTGTAAGTTTTATTGCCGATATAGTGATAGTTGTTTAGTGACATACATACATACATACATACATACATACATACACACATACATATTCACACACTAATATGTACAAAATCAATCTTCTTGGCTTAGAAGCGTTGCGACTGTCGTAGGCGTATTTATGTAACATGATTTCCATCTTTCTGCGTTGTGGATATGTGCGTGGTCATGCCTTGTTTGTTGCAATCGAGGCTCGAAATGGACACAATTCACATGTGGTTATTGGTAGCCGTAGTTCAAAAGTCAGCACAGCGGAGTTTCATTCATGAACCGAGTTGCAGAGCTGTGGTTAATGCAGTGCAGGTTCGGGGTGTGAGCGACTCGCAACATCCAAACCAAATAGGCCTACACGTTCCATTGTTATCATTCTGACTCACTACTCAACTTGAGATGAGTAGCAATTTTGAGAGGTTGTTGTCACTAATCTGAGTTTCTACATTTGACTTCCTCAGTTATCAAAGGATTCATTATTTAATCTGTCTCCAAATTGTTATTTGGACTGTATATAAAAATAATCTCGTAATTTGTAAAGCACAGTTTTGTGTCAATCTGCAGAGAGAGTTTCTGAAATACGTTCGAATTGATTTACTACATAAATAACGGAAGTTCGAAATTTTATTTAATAATCTCTAAGGAATGTTTTAAAAATCGGATTTTATGGACGTTGGCTTCTAGGCACAATTTGGCACTCGAGTCACAGTGACAGCGAGCACTGCATGTATCCAGAAGAGGCACGTTACCTCTACTGAACGTTGTAATAGACTAGCTGCCTTGAGGAGGCCTGGGATGACCATTTCGAGAAGAAACCATGCTAAATATTATTATAACTCTTAAAAGTCCATCGATCTCTTCCGGATTGCGAACGACGTGTCAACCAGATACAGTACTTGAGACATTGCATTGCAGTGCGAGATAAAGGTGGCGTTTTTCCGTTTCTTCCGACAGTCGCAGCCTTTCACCATCGTTTGAGTTTTTATACGACATATACCCGATCACAGATCCCACATTTAATGCCAGTGAATAGACTAAAATCAGCAATTTCAATTCTAACGCAAAGAGAGGTACTTCAAAGGTTTATACCGAGTTTTAACCTAGTACATTAAATATTTTGGAAACGATTGAACATTCTATTGAACAGTGCATTCTCTTTTCGTTGAAAAATTTCTTTTGAAGAATAAATCATACGAGAAGGGCTCTCGCAAATTTCGGATACGTCATCCTGGTCCACATGCCGTAGTAATTATAAAGTCGCGAGAAAATGGATCAACACTAAATGAAAAGAAATCTTGTTGTACCAGGTCATGGTGCTTGAATTTAATTAAATGCATATTTAAGCTAATTTTCGTTCGTGGTTATGTATGTATGTATGTACTGTATGTATGTATGTATGTATGTATGTATGTATGTATGTATGTATGTATGTATGTATGTATGTATGTATGTATGTATGTATGTATGTATGTATGTATGTATGTATGTATGTATGTATGTATGTATTCACACTGCAAATGGGTAAATACCCGGTGACAGTGGTAGGCCTAACTAATTACACTCAATAATGACAATTAATAATAAATGCAATTAATAAATTAATAATAATAATAATAATAATAATAATAATAATAATAATAATTAATACTGATAAATGTTAATAACAATGATGATGATGATGATAATAATAATAATAATAATAATAATAATAATGTAGTTCGTTATGTTATGTGTTATAGTATAATTCGAATTTAAATGGTTCAACATTTCGTGCGCCACACTGTGTATGAGCATCGTAAATCCGTAGACTTTATCTCAGCCTATTTTTAAATGTTAAAGAAGGGGAGGTGGAGGGTGATTACCCCAAATAAAGCCCTCCGCAACGTCTGTTTTGTCCACCGCAAATTTCATCACGACCTCGTCGGGATCGAACCAGGGCCACCAGAATGTAAGACCAGGGCTCTAGCGCTTGAGCCACAGGCGCGGCGTTTATTTGCTTTACGGATTTATCTGACGAATTTGAAGAATCATGTGCAGTCGACTGAAGTATTAATGTTCCAATAGTCTTATAAAAGACTACCAAACCACTCAAAAGCAGATTTCAGGTTATTCCGTGACTTACAGCTAGCATCATGGAAGCTTAATTTCCGTATTTGAGATTCAGGACGCTCCTTTGTCTCGACTTGAAGGTTTGGAAGACTTCGTAGTCACAGTCTTCCTACTTTAACAGCTATTTGTACCGAACTGTGCTGAGTTATTTTGGAAATTGCTGCCTATTTCCTTAATTTATCACAAGTAGAGGCTGATCCATAATAACCGGGAACGCGAACCAGAACGAGAATTGGAAACAGAGGGCGTGAAAGTGAAGATATTTGCTTCACAATAAACCGAGAACTATGCATGTCGATATGTATGTCAATAGCAATATGTAAAGTCGATATTACCCATTCTGATGTTATGCGTGTATAACTGACCAATGACGTTCTCTCATGAGAACAAGCCAGTCGACTTAAGCACAGGTTAACCAGCTTCAGAATTTATGACACAGAATATGTAATAATTCGATTCGCGTGGTAATCTGGTCACTTATACATACATTGAAAGTGATTTTACTGAATTTCCGAGTTAGTTAGAAACGATGCAGGAAGAAGAAATTCTGTCACGGCGTTTCGTTAATTATTGTCAATGCTCAAATTTAAATATATATATTTTACCAATTTTTCCGTTCTCGTTCTTGTTTTCGATTTATTGTGAACCAGCCTTAACTGGGACGGTAGAATCGAACACCGACGCAACTGTAAAAATAATGTAATGGCAGGAATATGCCACTCATACCTCCCTGTACTGTTTCGGAAAATTATAAAAGGTGACAAACTCTCACTTCTTCGCTAGGTCTGAGGCGCGCCGTTCAGAAGCTCGAATCACAGCGCTTCACGCGAGGCTTCAAGTGTCACGCTCATTCTCTGCTCTTGGAACGGGCGGAGTGTCCTCGCGTGCCGGCCGGCCGCGGCCGCGCGATCTAATGACTTGTCACTAAATTTCCCGTTGTGAGATGAGAAGTCGAAGTCGCGGCAACACACAAAGGGTCAGGGGTCACACAGACAAGACGAATTGCGTGCTCTGCAACCACTCACAATTACATTCAACACTGAGTAGGTTCTCTGGATCTCCACGCTCACTCAAGAGCTCTTGGTGACAGTACTTCAATATCGTCCTTCTCACCTCTTGAATTCACTCCCATTTGTTTGCATTTTTATTCCCTTGGAAGTGACAATAATAATAGTAATAATAATAATAATAATAATAATAATAATAATAATAATAATAATAGGCATTAGGTTCAAGGTATTTCAACTATACACTTATAACGACTTGTTCCGAACACAAGTACAGTTTTCTAGGAATAAATTCAGGCTTCATAGTAAAGGTCATGACTTGGTGTACGATACTCTCAACAGAGTGCAGTAGGAACATTTAAGTAGTTCCCAAACGTCGGAATTATTAAGTCTCGACACATGGTTTATACCCAGAAACTTCGTGATGCGTAACTAATTCTTTGAATGTTTGGAAATTCATATTACTATATAAACAAATATTCCATATATTAAAACTGAATGAAAAATAATGAACACCTTCGAATTAACAAATTGTGCACATGTGAGATTCGATCATTATTCATTACGATGATCTGATATCGATAGCGATGACACGTAACTGATTAACACTGCCTGTCAATTAAATTTATAAACATGTGATTTTACTGTGCACGTCATCAGACTTTTTTTTATAGCGACAGTTTGTGATAATTACAGTACTTTTGATTCATAATTCTTACACTCCTATTTGAGAAAAAATAATTTTCTGAGAATGACTTCTAGATGCAATTTTGTGTTCGGGGCCGTTCATTACTTAAAATTCTACCGTAGACATTATCCATGCAGATTGCTGTTTTGTTTATTCGACTGCCCTAAGGCAGAGATTAACACTGATAAAGAATGTTGTCAGAGACTCAAATTACTAACTTTTTCTTATCGAAGATTCTTCAATCTTATAAGGAAATGATTCCCAGACTCTGTTCCGCAAAGTCTTTAAGAAGAAAATATGTAAAATAAATATCTTACCATCTCAAAATAAATAGTGAATTTCTACGTCCATGAGAGAAACGAATTTGGTCACTGTGCCATTTTTATATCAATCATTTAAAACGGTTCCACACTATGTGGAGCATACTTCACCAAAATTTTGTCAACATAGCTGTAAAACTGAGAAAGTTGTAGGGATTTCTGTAACACCATGTTGGCTAAGCCGATAGGATATAAACAGCTGATTACATCATTCCTGTCCTCACCGACTGTTCGAACAGACTGAAGTGTGTTTGTAGATCAGTTTACAATTTTAAAGTAAACAATCGTCCACAATCAAATCCCCTGTGGAGGCTGAGTGGTCAGAGCTTCAGCCTGGCACTCAGGCGGTCCAGTTCGAGTCCCGGTCAGGCCTGGCACTTGTGGCAGTCAAGGTCGCAGTTCGGAATTTTCTTAGGGTTCTCTCGCTTCCCCATATCAAGCTACTGCATCATTCCGTTAACATTTCTCCATTTCGTCATCATTCCATAGCATTCCCCGAACACCAGCTGGCAACGCACGGAGCGGGCTGGCCTAGGATCGAGGCGAATTGCCTGCTTGAAAACTGGGTACGAGTGAAAATTAGTGTAGTCAGCCGGTGAGACTTTGGGAATGCGTCTAGCTTGAGAGTTAGCGCAACAAAACGCGAAAATAGCAGTGCTGGGTCATAGTGCCTCCTCGCGTAAATTCCATTCCATCAAACTTCAGAATTCATTCATGGAAATGGAATAATGTAACAGTGGAGAAGCTCGTTACAGGAAAGGTTTGAGAAGAAACCTAAGGCAAAAGAAGCCAGTTTTCCTATTCAGAAAAATTGCAGGGTTCAATACACACAACACTGTAGTCTTCCGGCTGCATAAACTTACAATGAAGTATGTGTGCCTTTTTCTACCTTCCAATGAAGTATATGTGCCTTTTTCTACTTTCCAATGAAGTATATGTGCCTTTTTCTACCTTCCAATGAAGTATATGTGTCTTTTTCTACCTTCCAATGAAGTATATGTCTTTTTCTACCTTCCAATGGAGTATATGTGCCTTTTGCTTTCTTCATCAAGGAAATGAAATTTCCTGAGAACTTTGCTAACACATGCCATTGATGTCGAAAAACAATATGAAACCAGCAAAACTTAAGATTGAAGTTCATTATATGAATTTTTGTCAAGTGAAGAAACAGAGTGGTTTGAGCTGCAGCTTCATGAAGAATCTTCAGATGGTGTTTGTGATAATGAACATGTATTTGCTAAGGCTGGAAACACAAATAAATAATTCGAAAATAATAGGCATTAATTTAATTTGTGTTAAAGAATATGTTTCTTAAAATGATTAGCATGAAAAAAAAAATGTTTTTCTCATTTTTGCGAAAAATATATCATTATGTAATAAACACATGTGGTTTACATTTCTCATCAATAAAGGGACTGATGGAAAAACGACTTCAGCTATCTCACTAAAATGCTTTTATTGTGACAATGTCTTAATATCTTATAGAAATTTAAATGTCAATCTATAAGGGAAAATATCAACTATTTTATAGAATGGTCACATTCACAACTAACACAATTTTGAATAATTTCGAGGGAAAAATTGTTCCGGGGCCGGGTATCGAACCCGGGACCTTTGGTTAAACGTACCAACGCTCTCCCACTGAGCTACCCGGGAACTCTACCCGACACCGATCCAATTTTTCCCTCTATGTCCACAGACCTCAAAGTGGGCTGACAACCGTCAAGCAACCAACATTTGAGTGCACACTAACTCTGTGTGACTTTAAATTGTGGTTTTCTGTTACGTACAGTGACGTGTATTATGCAAATTAAGCTTTCAGGAATAACTCCCTGTAACGTTAATTTGAATAATTTCGAGGGAAAAATTGTTCCGGGGCCGGGTATCGAACCCGGGACCTATGGTTAAACGTACCAACGCTCTCCCACTGAGCTACCCGGGATCGGTGTCGGGTAGAGTTCCCGGGTAGCTCAGTGGGAGAGCGTTGGAACGTTTAACCATAGGTCCCGGGTTCGATACCCGGCCCCGGAACAATTTTTTCCTAGAAATTATTCAAATTAACTTTACAGGGAGTTATTCCTGAAAGCTTAATTTGCATAACACAATTTTATCAATAAAGAAATTTTCCGAATTTCTTTGATCAGTTGTTTCCTCAAAACAAGGTTTTTTTTTTTTAACTGAGGTCTTTTATCCAGCAAGCTCCTCAACTGTGCATAGCCAAGTATTTGGTAGATATTAAGAATGATAGACTAATAGACCGAAGTGCATGTCACCCGCCAACTCAGTCAGCTTTGCCCGTCCGCCCGCACCACGTCGGCGAATCAGAGACTGCAATCGATGGCACCACGCAGCTCCGTCTCCTCTCTCAAAACTTCGCGCGCTTTCAAATCCGATTGTTATGTTTCATTACTTGCCATACTTGCATGGAAAATACCTATTCTATAGTAAAACCCCGTGTTCCTACGTATATTTATTCAGTTACGGTTCAGTCAGCACTCAGAAATCTGTTAAGGGTTAAAACGAGTCAAGTCACAGTGCAATATCACTTATTTATGGGTGCTTTTAGTACTTTTCATTTGAAGTTATTATTGTGAACAAATGCGTTAAAATAACTTTTCGGATTTACGACTTGAGGAAGAAACACCTACCCGTTGCAGGGTTTCTGAGCACCTACGTATTGATTCAGAATATTATATAATCAATTTTCTTTCAATGTATCGTCAGCTGAAATCTGATTAAAAAGCACAGTACACCCAGTAGATGGGAATATATTATACAGATAACAGGTTTGGCAAGATATTATGAAACATGCAATTATTTATTTACTTATTTTTATCATTTATCCGGTCCTTTTTATTATTATTATTATTATTATTATTATTATTATTATTATTATTTGAAATTAATCTTTCCCAATCCATTATACGCGCCGAAATGACGAGTAGTAGGTGTTTAGGACGTGGAGAAGTTCTACGGACGCATGCGCAGTAAAGACATTTAGGTGGTTGTTAGCTCGAAAAATGAGGTGAATCATTCTACGAGCTACCAACGTGCTAACAGACTACGTAGGAGTCTACCGACCTGGCCTCGTCTTGCACGTCTCCATTACTTTAATGTTCGGGCATTCCTTCCGACTACCAACTACCAACAAGGTTCCGTCTTGCAAGTACCCTTAGGTTATTTAGCGTTGACTGAAGTGAAGGTGATAATGCCGGTGAAATGTGTCCGGGGACCAGCACCGAAAGTTATCCAGCATTTGCTCATGTTGGGTTAAGGGAAAACGCCGGAAAAACCTCAACCAGGTAACTTGCCCCGACCGGGAATCGAACCCGGGCCACCTGGTTTCGCGGCCAGACGCGCTAACCGTTACTCCACAGATGTGGACGCGGGCTTTTGTTAGGGCGACAATGAACCTGCAGGTTCTCTGAAATCCATTTGAAAGTAAGTATTATTAATGAAGTAAATTATTCTCTTTTACGCCATGAAAGCACTTGCAGCGCATAAAATTAGCGCTCCATGTTTGTCCCAAATTAAGCCAGATACATTGTGCAGATCGAGAGTCCCATATGTCTCACTACAATTACATTCTCTGGCTAATATTTATAGTTTCTTTTTCAGCCAAGTGAATTTTTTTCTTTGTAACTCTAAAAAAGTGATGTCTATATGTATAACCTAGTTTTGTTTTACAATACCTCCAATGGATTCGTTCTCAAATGAAGGGTTGAGAACTATAAGAGTAGGCCTACTAACCGTCATTTTATCGAAATTGAGATATGCGTGCTTTCTTATGTAATCTTGTGCATAGAATATGATTCGCCCTTTTGTTTTTCAGTTAGAACATTTCTAAGACTTCACTTCCAGAGAATGTCATGCATATGTATGAAACATTGAATAAGATACAAAATTTGCAAGCTTCGTTTTTCTTGTCGTGTAAATCTAAAAATGTGTTTGCCTTTATGCGTTTGTTGTTTTCGTTTGTTTTTTATGCAAGTTCCTTATTTATCCAAAATTAGTGGCTAAAATAACAATACGAATGAAACACATTTTCACGTTTAACATGCCCAAATCCTTCAAAATAACTTCCGCCGTCAATTCGGATTAGTGCCTGTGTAGGCCTGGGTGGGAGGAAAAAATATCAAACACACCTTAGTATAAAAGTTATGTTCCAATGGGAAAAGTTAAGTTTAAATAAACATTTAAGGTATCTAGAATTCGAAAAACAATTAGCACTTTTGTTATACGATGAAATATCGACTAACAACTTTACAAAAGTAGTAATTAAAAACAGCCAAAAATGCACGTATATGCTTTTGGCACAATAGCGACGATGAATTTCTCTCCTAAAAAGCTTAATGCGACTCAGGAGGTTCGAAAACGGCTATTCAAGAATGTCATCTTTTATACATGTCACGCGAATAAAATTCAAATCGCGGAAAAGTGGAGTAGAATTTTCAGCGGCCACACATTTTTGACGAGCGTGCTAGTATCTGTCCTGTGTTAATTCCACTATATCATAACACCTCTCTGGGACACAGGGAGGAAATAATCAGGACCAGGTGTGGACTTTGCGCCAAGTCGTGAGCAGTGGAGTACTGAGAGACAAATAGTGAGGCGAGAAAACCACAAATCTATCTGAATGTGCCGGAATCAAGAACTCCAGTTTGAATTATGTGTGTGTGACGGAGTCAAGGAATTTTGTTAACAACACTAAATCTTCGTATAAAGATGTGTCTAGAATTGTACAATTGTATTGCAAGATGTTCAAAATTTGGCAACAAATGCATCAAGAATATCATCACGTTTTTACGCCTCAAACATGAAATAAATTTTAATTCATTTACAGATTTGGAGTGCCTATGTGCGTGACATCTTTATGAAAGGGAGTAATATCGAATATATTTAGACCACTCTTTCATTTTTAATGTTTAACGCATATCAAATGCGTCAGCCCGGTTGTTGACAATGTTACTATTTTATTTCACTTCAAAAGAATTCCAAATATTTTATAGGGTCAACGTATAGTCAGTCCCTCTCTGTTGATTTTAGCAATGATGAATTCACATGTTGTCACTTTCCGTTTGGTTTTTGCTTCTGCACATTTAACTTGTTTCAATCACTTTAAGCTTGTTTATGAACGAGTCATAATAAATGTGCTGATATATCTAAATTTATTAATTTTGTTTGTAATTTCATGCCCAACTGAACTGAAGTCAATCAAGATGAAAAAAGTCCGTTTTGTCACTATTAACCCTTCTTTATAGAGTAGGCCTATTATAATAATGTTTGGTCCTTGAGTTCAGGGAAATGTACAGGTGAACCGTAAGTAATGTCATTAAATTCAGGGGGTTATTCCTTGAGATGGCTGCGAAGAAACTGCCTACTGAAAGATGCACTGGAAGGAATGGTTAACGGGAGAAGAGTTCGGGGCAGAAGAAGCTATCAGATGATAGACGACATTAAGGTATGTTGATCATATGCGGAAACTAAGAGGAAGGCAGAAAATAGAGAAGATTGGAGAATGCTGGGCTTGCAGAGAAAGACCTGGCCATGGGCAGAACACATATGTATGTATGTAATTACAGTATGTATGTATTCCATGAGGTATTTCAAACAAAAAGTTTAATACAATTTTGCTCATTTTTGCTTCCTCTTCGGAATACTAAAGCCATCTAGTGATTGGCATTTTAAATTCACACAATTAAAGAGAATTTATATTATGGGAGAGACATCTGACATCTTAGTGAAAGAACAGGTAAATTAAAGGACTGATATAGGAGAATATAGATCTATTTTAGGAAATGCAAAGGAACAAGAAATTAGGGGTTCCAGTGAAAACGGGAAGTGCTTGCTGCTTTCAAAACTAGAAAAACCAGGGAACCTTCCCATCAACGCCAATGTCCCGGAAAATAATGATGAATAAGACAAACAAGATCAAATAATAGAAATAGAGACGGGGAGAAGGAAAAAGAAGAAAACTATTTTAGTGTGTGACACATTTACTTCTGGCACATGTTAATATAGACTACTATTATTTATATTCTAATCCTAGAGTAGTAAACGTATTTTGCCTAGGAAGCCACTTTAAGTTTGCCTTGCGACACAGTATAGCTTACGATAAAATTTACAATCCCAAAAGCCACTACATTCATTTTATTTTGTTCCGCATTCAACCATATTCTATATGCAGTTCCAAAAGTCAATATATCCACAATAAAACTTATTTTTCGTTGCTATATTTAATGAAATTATGTCAATTCCTTTGATAGGGGAACAAGAGCCCTTATTTGAGACAATAACAAGACTTCCAGTCAAGCATTGAATATTTTTCAGTAAACGTTCTTTTTTCCATTTTCTTAAAAAAGTGCAAAAATGGTTTTCTTCGAGCTTCTGTGCTGCATTTCATATACAACTCGCAGACGTAAAAAGCACAGTTCGCAGTTGGCAGTGTCCTAATTAAATTGTTATTGTCTGCAAGTATTGTTTACCAAGTAGAAAACTTATTGAATCGGCGGTACCAGGAACATTTAACTCTATTTCAAACATATTTTTCCTATCTTATATTTTCATTTTTGAAGTTAATTTGTCTTTTACAGTATTTGCCTGTGTTCAAACTTTCGACCTGATGTTGTGGAAGGCGCGTAATAAGAAGTCCGTTTGCCGAAACACTTCACTTTTAAATAGTGATAATGGAACTGGCGCCATGCAGAACCGCGTGATCATCCTATAGAAAGTAAAAAGTGCGGAAGAATTCACTCACACTTTGTTATGTTTCATCCCGTATAGTGTATTTGCTGTTTATATTACAAAACATAAAAATTATATGCCATATGGAACCTGCGGCTTGGGGTAAATACAATATGGACAGAGTAATTGCGGCACGCCATTACAACTCTATGTAAATAGGCACGACAAGGAAGCTTGTGTTATTTTGAAACGGTTAACTTTCTATATCAAATACAGCAATTATATTTGCATATAAAAAGTGTTCAAGCGGCAGAAACCAATGTAACTATTTCCAAACACACAAAACGTACAGATATATAATACAATTTACACATCCAAGAAAACATAGAACACACTTTTCTCAATTTTAAATACATACAGCCTACGTTAACCCTTAGTGAAGCTCGCGTCGGTCTTTTCCCCGCTTTTTTTAACTCTTTGGCAACACTGTTTCAAGCGTCCCAGAGCGTTCGTACCCATTGCAGTTTCTGTCCCTTCGTCAAGCTATAACGTTATGTTGTTGCTACTATTTTTCCATCGAAGTACAGAACGCAAAAGTAAGAGCTGTTGGTTTCAGCCGCTTTTTGTTCAATAATTACATTACCGCAATATCACAATTACAAGGGTCATTTCATAAGTCGTGCCAACTATATTAAATTAGCAAATAAAGCTGCAGAAATAGAAATTCAGTCCACACCTGTGGAATAACGGTCAGCGCGTCTAGCCGCGAAACCAAGTGACACGGGTTCGATTCCCGGTCGGGGCAACTTGCCTGGTTGAGGATTTTTCCGGGGTTTTCCCTCAACCCAATATGAGAAAATGCTGGGTAACTTTCGGTGTTGGACCTCGGACTCATTTCACCGGCATTATCACCTTCATCTCATTCAGACGCTAAATAACCTAAGCAGTTGATAATGCGTCGTAAAATAACCTACTAAAAATAGAAATTCACTGTATTCCATTGAAGGTCACTGGAATGTGCTTCGCAATGCTAGTACCAAATTGGGTCTGGGTACATGAGGCAAGGGGTAAGGGAAATTAAAAAATGGGTAAATAGAAATCATTGTTTTATTATGCACAAAAGAAAACAAAGTACATTATTTAGAGCTAACATCTTTAAAAATAATCTTCCAAGGCTCCAACACATCTCTGCCAACTATGATGCAGGCGCTCAATACCATCGGTTGTTTGTGATTCGTCTATGTGTACTACCTCTCGTTGAAACGCTGTTAAGATGTCCTCCTTGTTTACAAACCGCTACCCATGCAGCGGCTGCTTCAACTGCGCAATGAGATAAAACTCTCATGGTCTGAGATCAGGCGAGTAGGGAGAATGTTCCAGCGCACTATCACCCAATGCTTCTCGTAGCTCAGAGTGACACTGACGAGCATTTCTGCGACGAAGAACTGCAATTTTCACGTATGACAGCTGTTCAACTTTACTTACATCCTTCTTGGAGCACAATCTCTAGTATACTAACTTTTTCGTGTGCTGTCAACTAGCCACCAATGCACACAGACGCAATCTGGCGGTGGCATCCAGTAGAGCGTACAACAAGTTTTCAAACATATATACTGAACTAACCACATTTTCGGTTATTCGGAAGATATAACATAATTGCCATGGCTTACGAAATGAACCTCGTATGTACATAAGAATAATGAAAGTATCATACTTATATCAACTAGACATTTTTATGATGTATAACCGAGTGGAAAGCCAGAAATGGCCATAATGCACAATAAGACGAAAGGAGGCGTCGAGATGTAAAGTACATTTTCAGCGTAGGTTTTCAAAGAACACAGTACTGTTTACTGTTGCGAACGTACGCCAGGAGAAGATCATTCTGACTCAGATAAGATTCGGTTAGTTATTAGGCCTACATAAATTCACTGCAGTTCTTTTTGTTCTTTATAGTCATTTATGTAAACATTATTGCACATTTTATTACTGAATACATGCAATAATAAAATCTAATATGTGTCATCAATAAAATTTGTCCATCTTACTAAGTGTCCGGGTAAGCGATGTCGTTAGTTTATAGAACACTGAATGACAAAGACCGGAATTTGAAACAATTACCTCTTCTTCTCGGTCGATATGTTTTGTACTTAAGTTACCTGGATATTGAGTATACAGAGATATAATTTATTACAGTTGTATGAACACTTTTTTATAATTAAATTATCAAAAAGTGTTCATACAACTGTAATAAATTATATCTTTGTATACTCAATATCTCATTTATGAACACTGTTGAATCTGACCTTACTTGTGTAAATGCAATTACCTGGATATAGTTCACTTATTTCCAAGGTTCATGTAGGCTTGTGTAAATTCTAGCAAGCGTTTTTGGCACATACAAAGGCGGAAAATAAACTGACGTGGGACCATTTGCGTTACAAAATTCAGTGCGTCTCACTAAAGTTTAATGAAGATTATACCATACCTGTCTCTGTGAGAATGTTACTTTTTTACTCATTATACGAGAGAAGTCTGGGTTTGATTGTGCGAGAGCCCTCAGAATATCGGATATTTGTAGACCATGGACAGATTGATGAAACTCCGTTTTCCTCGCCATTTCTCAGTCTAACATTCATGATTTCTTTCCATTGCTGTGTTAACGTCTACAGAAAAATCTCTATAAAGAAAAGAAAGTAAAAAGTGTGTCACATTATACTAAAACAGAAAGTTTTGTAATGTTATGAAATATCGATATTAGGATTTTCAGGAAAATACTCATTTAGAACATCCATGATTCAGACAACAATTCTCTTGGTATGGCTATTTCTTCTGCATCATTGTACGGATTCCACAGATTGAAGGACCATGATTTGAAAATATATCACAAAATGATGATACAAATGAAAGAGTTTCTAAAGAATTTTTCCAATTTCCTTGATACACATTAATGGAATAAATTAGATGGATTAATTTGAAAGTACTAATTTTGTCAGAAACTAATCATTAGATATTTACTTAGTTTCACATATCAATGAGTACTTCTGCAGACAAATAAGAATAAAGGCAATATTAATCCTTAGAAAACCACAAGAAGATTGCTGTAATGTATAGAAATTTTCCACCTTCATGATTTACTTCCATTGCTGTGTTAACGTCTACAGAGAAATCTCTATTAAGAAAAGAAAGTAAAAAGTGTGTCACATTATACTAAAACAGAAACCATAGGTCCCGGGATCGATACCCGGCCCCGGAACAATTTTTACCTTGAAATTATTCAAATCTGCTTTACAGGGAGCTTCACCTGAAAGACTAGATTTGCATAATATATACGTCACTGTGTACGTTAACAGAAAACCACAATTCCAAGTCACACAGAGTTTGTGTGCACTCGATGTGGGTCTCTGGCGTTTCGTCAGCCCACGCGAGTTGTGTAGATATAAAGGGAAAAGTTGAGACGGTGTCGGGTGGAGTTCCCGGGTAGCTCAGTTGGGAGAGCGCTGGTACGTTCAACCAGAGGTCCCGGAATCGATACCCGGCCCCGGAACAATTTTTCCCTTGAAATTATTCAAATTTTCCAGCAGTTTGAAAAGTTCTTTCGACAATTTTATTAGCGTTTCAAGATGTTTCCATGAACTAATTAACATAAACCTAAATGTTACGGAAACAAATCCAAAGAAAGAATATTATTTCGAAATGTTAGTTCGCAATATGTAATACTTTTTGTATTTAACCCATTATGTAAAATGTGGTAGGCCTACTCTCCTTCTGACATAAAAATATGATGCGCGTTTTGATATACATTATATAAAATAATGTGGTTTTTGATCTACAGTATTGTACTTACAAATGGGTTTTAAAGGACACGGAGGTTCATTGCCGCCCTCGCATAAGCCCGCCATCGGTCCCTATCCTAAGCAAGATTAATCCAGTCCCTACAGTCATATCCCACCTTCCTCAAATCCAATTTGATATTATCCTCCCATCTATGTCTCGGCCTCCCCAAAGGTTTTTTCGCCTCAGGTCTTCCATCTAACACACTATTTGCATTTCTGGATTAACCCATACGTACAACATGCCCTGCCCATCTCAAACGTGTAGATTTAATGTTCCTAATTATGTTATCTGTTATATAAATTGCAAAGCGTTTATGCAGTCTATTTATAATATTCGCAATTTTTCAATAAAATTAAAGGCAATTTTAATTGATTAAAGTTCTCGTTAACACTTTGTTAAAAACATAAAATTTACTCTGTCACACGTTAAAAGTGTTAAAATTGTTTAAAAAGGCATTTACCTTCGACAGACGGCCCGTTTCGACGCTATTTGTCGTCGTCTTCAGTGTCTCTTGAACCACTGCTGATTTTGGCTCTGCGATGTGCAGTTGTCGATGGTAGGGGTGGGGGTGTGTTGTTCCTATGGTGGGGGTTGGCTGTCTGTATGCTATGACGTATTATGATGTCAAACAATGTGTACGTATTGAACTGTAGTTGCGTATTAAGTATGTAATGTGGGTGTGCTATTGTGTTCTTATATATTTCGTATTGTTCTAGGATATTTAACTGTAAACTTTTTGGTGTGATGTGTAAAATTTCCATATCTGTTTCTATATCATTGTAGTCATGATTATTGTCGATAGTGTGATCTGCATAATTTGATGTAATATAAGGTTTGGTTATAGCTTTAATATGTTCGTTGTATCTTGTATGAAAGGATCTTCCTGTCTGTCCTATGTAAAATATATATATATGTATATATATATATATATATATATATATATATATATATATATATATATATAAGAACACAATAGCACACCCACATTACATACTTAATACGCAACTACAGTTCAATACGCACACATTGTTTGACATCATAATACGTCATAGCATACAGACAGCCAACCCCCACCATAGGAACAACACACCCCCACCCCTACCATCGACAACTGCACATCGCAGAGCCAAAATCAGCAGTGGTTCAAGAGACACTGAAGACGACGACAAATAGCGTCGAAACGGGCCGTCTGTCGAAGGTAAATACCTTTTTAAACAATTTTAATAGTGAGGTATTAAATCGCTTGAACATTAGCTATGAGTTTAGAATGAAAGACATTATTTGCAGCATACATCATGAAAGCTTCTAGAGAAAATAAGTCGTGTGAAACTACGGAACAGAATAATATATTAGATGTAGAACTGGTTCATCCCCTAGCTCAGAGTTACTGTTCTAAACTTTCCAATTTTTTACGGAACGGATTTCTTTTTTCAGAGAATTTACTTCATGCTATATAAATTTAGGTATTTCATACTTTCCCGTCACTCCTCTGTATTGTCCAATTAAATGCATTGGTCGAAGCATTGTGTGTTCTCCAGTTAAATTCATCAGTGACATTTGTCTTACGCATTCTTTAAAATTTCTTTTTAAATGATTTTATTCAGCAAATTATCGTCAGCAAGACTGAGCAATCAGAACACTTTCTTACTTCATGGTTCTATGAAAAGTAATCGGTTCTGTTACGTACTCCTATATATGAACCAATTTACTGCTTGTCTCTCACTTGTTGATCGGTGTTGATAACTCATTTCTGATTTTAAGTTGACGTTATAAAATTTACAGTTGTAATGCAACATCTGACGAGGCTAGGTGAGAAGAACCGGTTCTGCAACGAATCTCTGCTTATAGCTTCGATTTTCAACTACGAAGCGCCTAAGGAACCACTGCACTTCTATCACAGAATTCAAATTTGCAGAGTGTAATATATTTATTATCGAGTAACCATTTCTGTTAGAAGATAGCCACATTCTTACTGCAATTTCTAAATGTTTCCAAACTTACGTATATGAATGAATATATTTTAACACTTGAGTTTAACAATTCTGGTGATTTTCAATCTTATTAATGAACGGTATAATAAAATGAATGAGAAATATGTCAAGGAGACTGTAACGCAACGTAGTTCAAGATGTCTCGCAAGAGTGCATTTGTTGTAGCAGACTGCTGATGCATCGGTCGCTGACAGAATATTGATTAGAAGTTGTAATGTATTTTCTGTCACGCAATACCCTAGTGACAAAAGGCAAGCTTCTTTTGCCTTCAATATAACTTTCTCATGCATGGATTGTTAATAATACAATAGACGAGCATACAGCACGTCTCTAAAACTTCGATACTTTGGAACCGGAGGCGATGTACAGAAGTGGATATATTTATTTTCGATGACCTTATAGCCAGAATAATTTCAGATACGTTCAAATCACAATGAGAGGGGGTGAAGTTTATTTGGGAACAGAAATATTTTCTGGGGTTGGTAAAGTCAGTCCCTACCGTGAAAAATGCGGTAAGCCGAGTCTCTGCCATAAAAGGTTTGTAGGCAAAATGATACATAGGTAAACTCACTCCCAGCTAAACTCCGTCACGACAAAATTTTACCTCTCACTTT